>NW_020229918.1:950000-1332500 GCF_003227715.2 Harpegnathos saltator
CAGCGCATCGGGGAATTCGAGGAAACAGGAAGAAGGAATGCGAGCGCGCGCGCGCGCGAGAGAGAGAGAGAGAGAAAAGCTCGTCCCGAGCGGATAATAAACTATTACGCAGCATAGCGAACTGCTCGAGGATCCGTTCGTACACACCGGCGTAATTTGCGAAACGCTTCCCTCGGCAGTCGTCGATACGTAGCAATTTGTGCGTGTTTAAGGCCACGCGTTATTACGCGTGTTATTATGCGAACCGTGTGGGTTACGTAATCACGGGTGTAGGGGCGCGTCTCATGTATGAGTGTCATCGTGGCCGCTCGTCCGCACTGTCGCAGCGGCACAAGAGCGAAATTGTCCTCTCTTTCCCCGAGTCCCCGTCATTACGAGGCCGTTCTCCGTCGGCGCCATCGACAGAGATTGCCATCTTTATTTCCATTATCGCGCTTTGCTTTCACGCAGCCGGTGAAATCGTGAGTGAAATATCACGTAACGCGCGTCGGCCGCTCTTTTTAAATGCGAATCCGAAGGCTCGAGTTCTCGAGCGCGACGTGTGCGGGAAGGGAAGGAGAAAAAAGCGCTCGTCTTGCTGGGAGATTGAAGCTCTCCGCGCGATCGCAAAATGTCGAGTCTACGTGACTGACCGATCGAGAGACATTGGGAGCGATTTTCCGGCGGATCCGCGCGCGAAGGCTGACTGCCCCCGACACAGAATTTATAATAAATTAAACAGACAGAGATTACCTTTTTCTCCGCTTTCGCGTAAAACGTGAATTTACGATCGCGTTCGTCGCTTTTTGCGGGAAAAATGTTTTTCCGGCGGGAAATAACGGTGGAGGAATGCCGTTATTTCTCGCGGCGCCGGGAAATTCTCCCGGAGTGTTTCGCACGCGGCGATGTATATCTGTAAAAACGATATCTGAAGCAGCAGCGACAACAGTAGCAACGGCGGCAGCAACGGCAGCAGCCTGTCGGTCGGTACGAACAGCTGTCCACTCGATTTCACGCGGCTGCTATACGCAGCAAGCTTCTTCCACCCTCGTCCTCGAGAATTACTTACGGGCGAGGAATGTGGCGGCGCGCCACATAACACCTCCCGCCCGGCCCTCTGCCTCTCTGTCCGAGGGGTCAGAGAAGGGCGAGAAATCCCTCTCGCGAAATGTCTCGCAAGCGTGTGTTTACTATGTCCATCCTCGCAGCTTGTATCGCGAGTACGGAATAGAGAGTCGAAAGAAACACAGATAGTGTATGACACCGCGCGCGGACTCTCTACGGGGAGGTACAACCATTTGTCCGAGCGAGAATTTACTTTGCCCGGCGATCCCGTTGAGCGTAAAAGCGAGCGACGTGGAGATTAAAAATATATAGATCGTGGCGTGTGTCTCACACGTCCATTTTACGCCATTATTCGACGCTGCAACGCGCGCAATCGGCAATCCTCTGTGACGCGAGCGGGACGAGGTTATTGGCGAGACGGTGCACGCTGTTTTCGGCCGTTAATGACAAATATACTTCCTCGGCGACTCCGCCGCCGCCAATCAAAGTAACCCCCCGCGTCATGCGAGATGCATTCGCGCGGAATTACGCGAGGATTTATCGTCCAATTAACTCGGGGCTTAATCCCACGAGCGAATTACTTTAGCCGGCGCACGTATAAACGTAAAAGCCGCGGAGAGATGATTGTCTCCCGCCGCAATTGCGGCGATGGTTTTCTTGATATTTGTTAGCCGCGAAGCCATATCACGGAGCTTTTATATCGGATCGGATAAATTCCTTTGCCGGCGAAGCTGGCCGGAAGCCACCCTATATGATTTCCCAAGGGTGCATCACACCCAGCAACGTTTTGTGAAATGTCCGTGCACGGGCAAATATGGATGTTTGCGCGTCACGATGGACAGCGCAAACAAAAGACTTTAAAAAAACGAGGAGAGGAGAGGATGAAACCGGGGGGGGAGGAGGAGGAGGAGGAGGAGGAGGAGGAGGAGGAGGAGGAGGAGGAGGAGGAGGAGGAGGAGGAGGAGGAGGAGGAGGAGGAGGAGGAGGAGGAGGAGGAGGAGGAGGAGGAGGAGGAGGAGGAGGAGGAGGAGGAGGAGCGAGCCGCTGCAACAACGGTGTCCTCTCGACGGTAATCTCGGGAGCAATTAATTTCAACCTCTTCCGTGCCCTTTATCGACGCGCGAGACAATCGCCGCGGCCGTTCGCAGGGATAATGCGGCGGAGAATGAATTTCTGCGAGTACGCGCGACACGTCTGACAGGATTCAATCGGAATCGTATTTAGAATTTAACGCAATGCGACGCGCGATATTTACGCAAATTATGATCCATATGCGTCCGCGGGTAATCATTAGAAAACAATCGATACGTCGACAGCGCGTATAATGCGCGTATACACGCCATGTATACGTGGCGGTGTATGAGAACCACGCGATATATTAGTTCTGGCGATTTTAATCTTGAAAATGAGCCACGTGGGCGACCCGAGACCACAGTGGATAATGCTGAGCTGAAAGCTGTAATGGCAGCGGATACATCTCAAACTACGCATGAATTAGCAGCAAGGTTTAACGTTACTATTCCAACGATATTGGATCACTTGAAACAAATCGGCCAGGTGAAGAAGCTGGATAGATGATGGGTTCCGCATGAATTAAACGAGCGTCAGAAGAGAAATGGTCTCGAAGCTTGCCTTTCTTTACTATCACGACATAAAGGCGAACCATTTTTACATCGTATTATTACGTGCGATGGAAAATGGTTTCTTTTCGACAATCGCAAGCGCTCGACGCAATAGTTGGATACAGATGAAGTGCCGAAACACGGTCCGAAACCGAATATTCACAAAAGAAAACTAATGGTGTCTGTTTGCTGATCCAGCGCTGGTACTGTCCACTACAGCTTCATGAAACCTGGTCAATCGATTGCAGCGGATGTCTACTGTAACCAACTGGACGAAATGATGAGGATGCTTGCGATTAAGCAGCCGAGATTGGTCAACAGAGACAGGCCAATCCTTTTGCAAGACAACGCTCGACCACATGTCGCACAAACAACGTTGCTCAAACTACAGCAGCTGGACTTGGAAACTCTCTGTCACCCACCATATTCACTAGACCTTGCACACCAACCGACTACCACCTCTTCCAGGATGCACTGGGCCACTTCTTACAAGGAAAAATATTCAATTCTCAACAAGCTGTGGAAAATGCCTTCCGCGATTTCATCGTCAGCCTCGCTCTGCGGGCTTCTTCGCTGCTGGTATGAATAAGCTACCGTTAAGATGGCAGAACTGTGCCGATACTTTAAGCGCATACTTTGATTAATTTTACTATTTCTGGCTTGAGATATAATAAATCAAACTTTTGATTCGGAATCGGACATTTCATACTTAATGACCTAATACATATATACGAGGTCTGTCCCAAAAGTAGCCGACCTCTGCGTATATCTTTGTCCTTGAGCATCCTATTGTGGAGAACATTCGGTATTCAGTATTTAGGGTAGACCTTTAGGAGGGCCCTCACTAAGCGGTACGACTCAACAGTTATTCTTCAGTCGACAACGGTACGCAGTTGTGTGAGCGTTGAAAATTCCGAGCGTCGCATTTCACAATGACACTGCATGGAACGTACCTGCTCATCTTCATCTCACCTGATTCAGAAGTTTTTGGACTAAACACGGCATTGTCAACTTCGTCAACCTCCGTACAGTCCAGAGATAGCCCCGTGTGACTTTTGGTTATTTCCTAAGTTGAAACATCCGTTGAAGGGCAATAAAGCGAAATGCGACGAGGGAGCTGTGTGTTGGCTATCAGAAAAAACGACTTCCACGACTGCTTTCGCAAGTGGGTGCACCGTTGGTGCACAGGAAGGTCATTGCCTCGGAAGGAAACTACTTTGAAGGCGACGTTGTTCATATCACTCCGCAATAGCTCCTTCCCTCATGATACAAGCAAAGGTCGGATACTTTTGAGACAGATCCTGTATACGCGTAATAATAACGCGACATCCCCCGCTGTTGTGTGCGATCATTTTAGCAAACGAATCTGCGCCGTTGCGAAACCTTTAATCCACTCGAGAAGAAACCGGAAGAAACGACGAGTCGGACGAACGTGCGATGAAACGGCGAAATTCACTCGATCAAATCGCCCGCGCAAGTTATATAAATGGACGCAGGTGGTCGGGAGGAAGGAGACGATTAAGAAAGGAAACGAGTGCCGCGGCGGGATTACGAAATTGGCGAGAGCGCATCACACACAGCGGCGGCGCGTATGATTACGTATCTCTTTTAAATTAATGAAAGCGCATGTCACGAACGCCGCAGATGCAGATTGCTGCGTACGCTGCCGCGCGCGCGTTCGACTCGTATCGAAGCGCGGCTGGACGCAGGAACGAACGGAAGAACGAGAGAGAGAGAGAGAGAGAGAGAGAGAGGGAGTCTCTCCCTTGGCCTCACGGGTCCGAGGGAGAGAACACGAGCGCGAAATGAACGCGACGAGGACAGCAAAGCGAGTTGCAAAGAAGAGAGAGAGAGAGAGAGGGAAGGAAATAAGGTGTGCGAGAGACGATGCGCGGATAACATCGCGCGAGAGGAAAGAGCGCGTCCGCCAGGTTGCGCTACATTAAGTATAATTATAGTGACAGCAAGAAGCGCGAGCACAGGTTGAGACTTATGATAATATGGTGCACGGTGGTTTGCGAGCAAACGCGGACGCGATCTAGGGCCGACTCGCGGAGCGTATGTAAATGCGCGCGCCTGAAACGCCAAGTACTCGCGCGTTGCTGTAGAGCACTTGGCCCTTGCCGTGTTCTCCGTGTGAGCGTGTCACAAGAGACCCTCGCGTACATACATCTCTCGGACGCTTCAACAATACTACACGTTTTCCTATCACGCTCTCTCTCTCTCTCTCTCTCTCTCTCTCTCTCTCTCTCTCTCTCTCTCCCCCCCTCTCTCTCTCAGTGTCCTTTCGTCATGCACTTTTGCGGCGTCTTCTTCGGAAAGATCGGTAACGCGCATTTTCTCAGATTCGTATTTTTCCACGTTCTTCTTTACGCTGATCACCTCCGCATTCGGCTCTACTCTCTCCATTGTATCGCTGCGTTTCCCCCCCTTCCCTCTCTTTTTGTTGTCCCTTGTTGTCCTTTCGTGTTTGCTTCCGCTTGTCGCGTGTACGCGCGCGTATCGTAAATGCACGGTAACGTACCTGTCACGCACTGATACATTAAACGGCCGACAAATACCTGCTGCGTGACATCGACGCTCGCCACCGATCCGACACGCGGCGGCCGGCTGAACGACCGTAAAACGACTTCGAGTGCGTGTTAAGGGCACTAAAAAGCCGTCTTTTTCGAGAGGGCAGCTGGAAAGAATTGATTGCGCGCGACTGCCGTTGATGGCGATCGATGCTCGCTCGTTAACGTAAGATTTGTTGCCGGCGCCGTGTAGCACCGTGCGCCCCTCTTGTTCGCACGTTTTTCAGGCAACGCGCGATTGCGGCGATCAGGCGAGGGGAGCCTGTAAGGATATCACGGGGATCAAGCCTTCGCGCGAGGATTTCCCAGCGCGGTAGCCGGGCTCGCTTATAAACACTTATTAAAGTGTTTCATTTCTAAATCCGTGAAACGTTCTTTAATACCGTATGATTTGTACGTTCCGCGGTTCGCGAAAGTAGGGGCGAAGAAACGGTGGCTCGCGTTGGGATGGGTCTCGACATGTCTGCGGTAAAGCGAAATTATGCAGGAAATGTATGGAAAAGCTCAGCTTACGCTGAAATTAAAGTTTGTTCCCTCGTAATCTGCCTGCGGATGACAATATTTTATTCATTCGCCCGTGTATGGAAAGAGTCAGATTTTGTCCCGGTTTGTAGTTATAGGATCAATATCCGATACATCGCGAGTAAATTATTTCGCAAAACGTTATTCTGAATAATTTGATTTTTGCCGTTGAAAAACAAACACGATGTAAACGCACTTTGATGCCGTGAACGCCGAGTGCCCATGCCTAGAATAAACTAACGAGTTTGGTTACCGATATATTTAGCGGGGTTGGTAACCACATTCCCGTTAGTTAAAAAATGAACAGCTACCGGTTGGAAGTTCGGCAGCCTGTAAATACAAAATAAAAAAAAGAAAGGGAAAATTTTAAGCGCTGTACAAATATAGGGTAACTCACTCCAAACATACGACTTTTGACGTTGTGGCTACAAAAAACAGTTCCATCGAGAAAAACAAGTATCCGTGTGCATGCAAAATACAATCCTTTATATTTTGCGTAAATCCTGGTCAAAAAAAGCAAGGCTTAAAAACCTGACGAAAATGTTAAACAGGAGAAATCCAGTGTTTTGCTCTGGAATCGAGAATCGTGAATTCTTTTTCTCGCAGCGTAAAAAAATCCGTGTTCGGGGAGAGACCCGAATTCTCCTCAATTTCCCCGACTGAGTTATCCGCCAAAAGTCGGCGTCTCCGCTGGACTATTAATGAGGCAACACTTCGATCCGTTTGAGGCAAACGTTCGCCAACCTAATTTGGCCCATCTTAAACAAATAAAGGGAAAACGGCTATCAAGGAGTGGAACGTGATGTGGCGGGCGCGATCTAATCGACGACGAACGACGAGCGGACGACGATCATCGGTAATCCACGGCGCGTAGAACGGGCGCTCGCGACGCTTCAAAGTCGCGTTATCTGTATAAAGTCTCGGGCGGGCTTCCTAAGGGACGGAAAGGGTTCGCTTCTGGAATTGATGGGCGACGCCTCACGCCGACGAACCGGGACTCAAGTTGATGGACCGAGCGACGATAAGGTTACAGAAGGGTGAGTCGGAGACGGTCGGACGGAATACAAATTTTCCCCCAGATGACGGATGTCGAGGAGTTTCCACTTCGTTATTCACTCTAGTGGATCCTCCTTCCTATCGCTCCCCCCCTCCCCCTCCCGCCGTGTTTCGGGCAACGTCGTTAAGGCGCCCGGCCTTCCCGTTACCCTTACCCGCGCGAACGAAAATTCATACGCAAAATTCGCCCCGTTTCTTTCACGGGGCGACGATCAATGGCGGATTTGCGAAAATGACGAAATCATAAATCAACACCCGCCGCGGGTAATCCGCAAAGCCGTCGTCGACGATACGCCCGAAGGATGCGGGGGCGAGGGGGACACGACGACGCCGAGGTGTCTTCGCGCTGAATTTGCGACAGATAAACGTCGAATGTTAAAGTACGTCGCCCATTTCGGAGGACTCGAAGACGAGGACGCGCTGTGAGCCGTGCGAACAGATTTCACGGGCGAGCAACGCGGCTGCTCGTAAATCATTATTAAGATTTGATGTTCCGCGTCAGGCGTTACTACAGCTTCTTCCAATTTAATTCTTAATGCATCGAGGGGTGGGGGTGGGGGGGGAATACGAGAATTTTTATCTTGGATATATATTAAAGCTGCGAGTAAATATAAGCATAAGATCGCTGTGAGCTGCCACGACTTAACAACACGAATCGTATTATGAGCGCACTTCTACACTGAGAGAAAAGTATATGACATTTCGAACTATAGTGATATAGTAACTAAATTATAGTCCGAAATATCATATTTATAGTAAGTATTACCATAATATCGGTAATAATTACGATATAGGCATAGTATAACCAACCATATAATATTTTTACTAAGAATTATAGTAAGTTAAACTAAAATTATTATATGGATACAAATATAACATGGTAGGTAAAGCAACTCTTTTATATAGTCAATATTACCAGAATATTTGCTAAATGATGACAGATGTAACTATATGAATATTAAATCTCACTATATTTATGAGAATGAGAAATTACCATACATGTGGTAAAAGTAACGAAACAATTATTTAAGACAATCATTGACTATATATTTGTGTTTATTCTACTATATTTTGCAGGTTCCACACGAACTGTAAAAGTATGATTGACGCCAAAATGAACGATAAAATATAGTGAGATTATAGTTAATTCAACTATACTTTTCTATCAGTGTACAAGAATAGTAACAGATAAATGGGCGTGCGCACGCTTTGCGCGATTTGACAAAACGCTACTCTCGGCGGGCGAGCGAAGAGTCACGCTCTTCTGCATAGTTTACGAAATTTACACACGGCAGTTGTATCGTCTTCTTCGTCTCAAGGCAACGATAAAGTGACGTGAACTTACTCCGCGTAGCGCGCATGTAACGAGACGGTAACACAGCGCGTATTCATATCGCGCATCGTTTCGCATCGAATTGATTAGTGATATCAAACTTCGCCGGACGATGAATTCCAATTGCGGTAGACATCAAGCCACAATGCAACTTAATGAAGATGTACGGATAGCACGAGGAAACCGCAATGCACACGGTAGATACGCATATATTCAGCAATATTGGCATTTCGTTAAACACAATATCGCACGTCCGCGAATTACGGCTAGTTGGAATAGAATGTTCCAATCGAAAGATGATTCAATATCGACGTCTGTACGTTGCGTGTAACACATTTTTCGAATTATTCGTGCGATTTAATGGCGACGCGCCCGAATAACAGCCCGACAAAGCCCGAACGATGTTCCCCCCTCCTCTTCCCTCCCCACCCCATCCTTCCGCCCCACCAGCTGCGCTTTTGTCACATATTTTTACATTTGTATAAAGAGCTACGTGCAACACACGTGCGATAAATGGCACGTAACGAGTTAATTTGTCTGCACGAAATTCTTCTCCCCGAGAGATGACTGCATCTACGTTAATTACACTTTTCATACATTTATCCCGCATATCACGCGATAGCGGAGTAATCCCGGCTTTTCGAGCTGAAGCTTTAATTAACCCGTTTAGCCGCGGAACGAATTAATAGCACAACCGATGTGACGATGGCTGCCGGTATCGTTGCCGCCGGTTTCCTCGCCGCGACGCTCCCGTGCGTCTTTGCGGACGGTCGTTGCAGCGTCAATATAATTATACGCCTTAACAAATGTAGCCAAGCGGATCGTTTTCACTTAGTATTAAACGAGAAACGCGGCGTTTACAAGGCAATTAGGATATCAAGTGTACCTTATAGGAGCAGAGGTCGTTAATATTATTTACTACTACTGCTTTTTCTCTCATTAATTGCGACAAGAAAAAGAAATGCGTAAATTACATTACGGAGTCTTACGCACGTATATGCGTACGTTAAGGACGTAGAACGGCGGGACGTCCAATAATCCACGACTGGTTTCGCGCGAGATGCTCAAGGGTTCCGACACACAATTTACGAGCGACATATTGAAACGAGGGAGAAAGAAGTCCGTATCCTACAGAGCCCGCGGAGCAATAAAACACGCCCTTTTTTCGTTCGCTTTTATTAGCTGAGACCGCGTATTGTCGAATGAGGTACTCGAGAGGCACGGGGCGGTAAGCGTGTCCAAACCAACAATGAGAGTCTTTCCCTCGGAAGCTATCACGGTATGTCGCGTAACGTCACAAAGTATATCACAAGATGGCTGCCAAAGGGAAAAGCGTTATATCGCGTCGTCGTCGTCGTTCGCCTTGATGTAATTATGCAATTTTTGGAATACGATCGATGATCGTACGATTACGCAATTCTGATATATACAAGCGAGATACATAGCGCGCGCGCGCACACATACACATACACGATATTGCGATTATATTAGAAGCAGACAATATCGAAAGGTGAAATAACTAGAACGTTATTCAGTTATCAGTACGAGAGCTCTTCCGTATCCATCCATTACGTTTTTCTGTGACAGCGACGAGTGCGAGGAGAAGCGCAGCCGGCTCCGGGAGAGTCGTTTCATTATTTGCAGAACGCAAGTTCGCCGTCGCAAGTACGGAGTCTACGTTTAAAAGTAGTCTATGTTTAAAAGTTTCGACAGTGTGTATTTATACGAGGCGCGTAAAGTTATTACCGGTCGACGAAAAATAAGAGGAAAAAGGAGGACAACGTCGTCGAAACATCGCTCTGTCGCGTGCGCGCGCGCGCGCGCGCAACGTCCTCGTGCAACATTAAAGACATTAATGTGTGCATATGCGGCCGCAACGAGGCGAAGCGTCCCGCTGCGACGCGGTATTTACGCGGCAACGGGGCAATAAAGACTATCTTATCAAATATGGAGGGAGTTTTACAATATCCGGAAGTTCGGTCTTGCGCGGGACATTTTACAAATTCCTGGAACTTTCCGCGATCTAATGGAGTCTAAGCTGCTATATTGAATGCGCGCCATAGTCGAGGCCCATTATCCTAAACGCGCGCTGTTACATAATTTGTCTCTCGGTGGGAACGGGTTGATGCGTTACATAAGAACTTAATCGCGCTTTCGCGCCACGTACGTCGTACGTCGAACGTGGTTGAACGGGGAGGAAAGTTGAAGCTTCATGTTCGCCGTGTTCACCGACGGATAAATTACTCCTGCAAAAGTCGGCTCTTATTTCTGTATTTTAAATTTGTCGAAATTATTTCTCACACACTGATAGAAAAGTATAGTTGAATTAACTATAATCTCACTATATTTTATCGTTCATTTTGGCGTCAATCATACTTTTATAGTTCGTGTGGAACCTGCAATATAGTAGAATAAACACAAATATATAGTCAATGATTGTCTTAAATAATTGTTTCGTTACTTTTACCACATATATGGTAATTTCTCATTCTCATAAATATAGTGAGATTTAATATTCATATAGTTACATCTGTCATCATTTAGCAAATATTCTGGTAATATTGACTATATAAAAGAGTTACTTTACCTACCATGTTATATTTGTATCCATACAATAATTTTAGTTTAACTTACTATAATTCTTAGTAAAAATATTATAGTTGGTTATACTATGCCTATATCGTAATTATTACCGATATTATGGTAATACTTACTATAAATATGATATTTCGGACTATAATTTAGCTACTATATCATTATAGTTCCAAATATCATATACTTTTCTCTCAGTGCACGAGAGAGAGAGAGAGAGAGAGAGAGAGACGTCGAAAGACTACTTCAGCGCTCCTCGGTAGAGAAGAATCTCGAAGACGGGACTTGAAGCGAAATTGAGCGCAATTTATTCAACGCGAGATCCCGTCCTCGCAGATCCTCGCAACCGCCATGCGTGGGCGCTTTGTAAGCTCGTCCACTCGTGCAGAGGGCTAATAATCACAATCCTATCGGTCCTCCCTAATGAAATAACGAATTTTAATATCCCGTCGATTTCGCACACGCACACGCCCGAAAAACGCCCGTTGCTCGCGCCCTCCGAATTTATAGCGGCGTTGATGTAAATGCTGCGTATTTCAGGTCGATGGAAAACTGCATAGAATGTCGAACAAAATTGCGGAAACAATATATTCGGCGAGCGACTGGATGAATAAATGGCCGTGACTATCGATTTTCACGGATCGATAGGTAGCCACGGTTTCGTTTGCCTTCAACCCTCGGGGGCCGGAGTCCTCCCGTCCGTCACCACCTATTGGACCCAAATATCGTTTATTGCTTTCGGCCTAAAAACAATGCCTTTACGCAGCCGTCGTTCTGGATGCGACGAACGTGTATACTCGTCGAAATTGCGATAGAAGCTACCGCGAATCGGTGCGGTCGTTAATCGATCGCCGGTAGTTTCATTACAATGTTGACACGATGTGGAACAACGACGAGTGCGGTCGTGCTCGGACGGGCGAAAAAAAAAAGAAAAAGGGAAAAAACGCGAGAGAAGGGAGCGCGAAAGATACTCGAAAAAAGCACGAAATGATCTCGTATTCGTAACGCGAAATTCCCATCACCAAATCTTTTCACGTCAGCTTCATGTCGCGCAAAATAGCGCGCCACCTGACACGTATCAAAATCAACCACCGTGAAAAGGCGTAGGCAGATACAATCCGCTCTGTGCGAGTTATTACTTCGAACAGTTCGTAAGATTTCTCGAGACCTCGCAAATGCGAACTCGCGTGCAGATTCCGCAGAGATGCATTTTATTATCGTCAGGCTTGATTTGGTTGTCACGAGTCGAGCGAAAAATTAAGATCCCATTGAATTTCGATCTATTGCAGACATAAACGCAGAATCCCTTTCTCAAAGCGTGAGAAACATTTTATTTCTTTCTGCATAGAGTCGATCGCTATCTTCTCTCTATATCTTGAATTATCCGTTTCGAGAACTAGGTTCGCGCGAGAAATTTCTCAAATTTACAATCTTTCGTACCTTGAAAATTATAATATCCACATACACACACTAGACAAATACATTTACAAATGTTTGATTTATTAAGAATATTTGAGACAAGTTTAAGGCCTAGGTAGTCGGTAAGTTAAGCCGTAAGCGAAACGGAGAAATGGTCGAGAAAGCCGCCGAAAACAGAAGCCGCCGCGATGCTTGGAAAGAAATGCGGCAAGGATGACCACGTGGTAGAAAAATGACACGTACTCGAAGCAATTTAACCCTTTAATTGCTACGGTCGAGATAACTCGAGTGTGGAAAAAGTGGCGGCCTTGCTACGATCCAGTTTACTCGATTTGGACTTTCAATGTGTGTGGTATTGCGTGTGGTATTTTTTTTAATTTAAAAATGTGAATTTGTGAGAATCTGGATCATCAGCAAATTATAAAATGTTTTATAACTGTAAAAATAACTCAGCAAAGAGAGTCATACTGGTCATTTAATATCTCAGCAGTTAAAGGGTTAATGATAACAGATAACGATATTTATTCTCATACAATAATCATGACAAAAGCAATGCATAAGCGAACAAAGCCGAGAAGCAAAAACGTAAAGCGAGTAAAATAAAGTGTGCGATAATGTGCGAGAATAATGTGTCCTCCTTTTCCTCCTTGCTACTCTTAAATCTTTGTTTCGAATCGTCCTGGAGGCTTCTTATTGGTTCACGTCGATGCTGATGTGCCCGCGGATAAAGGCAACGAGGCGTCATATTATTCGGGACATGATTATCGATGATATGTTGTCAAATACATGCTAATCAAAGACTCACGAACAATAGCTAGCATTCAAAACAGCAGATTCGGTCGCCAAGTCTATTTGTCTCAGATCTGTTTATGTTCCTCGTTTAACCCTTTAATGCCCGACTTTCTTATAAGTGTTTTAAGAATAAAATTTGAGTTTTTTTGAACTGAGACTATAAGTAGTGATAACCAAAAAAATTATCAGAATTTTATATTGGTTCTTTTTTATCGTTCGTTTTTTGCTCATTGGTAAATATGACTTGGATTCTAAAAGCACATGAGCAACGAAATGAGCAACCTATACAGAGAAAAATGGAGGCATAACTCTGATAGTCAGCTTGACCTTTTTGAGCTGAAACTTTACTATATTTGTGAGTGAAGCTTATCATTCAGAGCGTCAAGCTTACTATTTCAGAAGAATATCTTATAAATCACCATTTAGATAGTCAATCGTCCCTTCACTTTTCGCCGCATAAAAAACTGTAGGTCACCAGGTTTCACGAAAATAGGTTGATCTCTTGATTTTCGTGTCCACCATCTTGGATTCGCCATTTTGAATTTCTGTAGTCTTTTAATTTCACATTTTTGCATCTAAGAAAGCTTCCAAATGTGCAAAATTATAACAGATACCAATCTATTCATTTATACTGCACTTCTAGGTGTCAGTAACAATGCTAACTATGTCTACTTGGAATTTGACAAAACATGTTATCGTGAAAACTGAGCTGAAAACAGACTAAATCGAATCTACATACAATCTATATACCATTTTTCAGAAGAAGAATTCACCTTTACAGAGGTGCAAAGATAACGAAAATATCTCCTTTCTTGACTAAGTTATGGATTTTTAAATGCGTTTCTGGTAATTATAGTTACCAGTAGACGTTAAAGGGTTAAATCGTTCTCGATAATCTAACGGTTCTATCTAATATTCCGCGGTCTCGACGGAGTTTATCCGTTAACTGTTTACACAAGTTACTAATTTTCACAAGTCTAGTTTGACAAACTAACAAGCTTATGTCAGTCAAAAGTTAAAATGTAGATACAGAGTCGGAGACATAGCGCAAAATGAATTTTTACTCCAAACATATCATCGGATATCGTAACTTACACACAGGACAGCGCAGAACAGCTAGAATATTTCTCTCCTAAAAATGTATAATAGAAATCAATGCCGGCGATGCCGGGACCGGCGCCGGCGAGTCCCAAGATCTGCATGGATTTGCCCTTCACGAAGGGAGTGAGATATCCTCGGAGGACGGGGATAAATTCCAATAGGGAAACACTACGTTAGCCAGAGCTTTTTGTGCATATCCGATAAGGAATGGCGACGGAAGAAGAGGTGAAACCACCGTCTCGGTGGGAAAAGCAAGAAGCAAATACATTCTTATTCTCGATGGGAGCGCGCATTCTTTCAGACGCGCACGTAAAACACATACAACGCAAAGACATTGATGTGCTTTTCGTTGTGTAAACTTACGATTCGAATCGCCCTCGCGATATCGTCACCTTCGCCGACGCAACAAAAGATCGTCAGACTGCGCACGCGGCGATTCTCTTTCGATCGATTCTTTATTAATATCAGAACTATACGCGAGTCGCTATCGCTTTTCAATATATTTTCGACGCTCAATACGATTTCCACTATTAAACGCGTAAAACTAATATAGCTGATTCACGGTAGCACCGAAAATTGCGGCTCGACGACATTATACCGGCGTCCGATTGAGATTAAAAATTAATTCCCAATTATCCCACCCATGGAAACGCGGTAGGCGTCGCGAAAGAGGAGGGCGGCGTTATATGGGTCACGAGTAGCGTTAAACAGGTACAAACTGCGGAATCACATTGGATAAAATATCTCGTCGTACAGCGGCGCAAATTCGGCATTATGTATCCCGCTCGGTGTCGATCGCGTCGTGATACAAGACAGACGAGCACGCAACGCGCTTCTTTGAATCACGATTTCTCTTAATGAGCACGTGAAGAACTGAACGCGACGTTGGCGAATCACGTTCGGTCGAATACTCAAATAACAAGGATCACTTCGGAACCGTCATGGAAATTGCACCGGAGAGATGCGTCGGAGACGAGGGGGATAATGGAGGAGCACCTCAAGGAGGAGGATAACTGAGGCAGATAGGTAGTCAGTGGACGTTTCTCGTGGCTGAAATGGAATTGAACAACGTGAGACAGAGACAGAGAGTCAGAGAGAGAGAGAGAGAGAGAGAGAGAGAGAGAGAGAGAGAGAGAGAGAGAGAGAGAGAGAGAGAGAGAGAGAGAGAGAGAGAGAGCAAATGGCCAGAAATGCGGTAGGACTCACGGGATAGGACGCGAGTACCGACTAGTCTCAGACTCCCTCGGGACGGTGAGAGACACGCTATTGGCTACTCCATTGCTCATCACGACGTACCGGAGCAAGCCCGAACAAAGCTTCCGAGCAATGCTTTTCTTATGGTTCCCTAATCTGGCTTAGAGAGAGCAGTACGCTGCTTACTCGCGTGCTCGCTCTCTCTCTCTCTATCTCTCGCTCTCTTCCTCTCCCGCTCTTTCCCTCTGCCTCACTCTCTCCTCTATTTCCACTTGCGCCAATCCAATTTACGTTGGTAAAAGCTACGTCATTCTGAAACGAAACGGTATCTCGAATAACGCGCGCGCGCAATTGCAGTCGTCGATGCGACCATAGCTGCACGTGTTTATGATCAGCATTGTACGTCGAGGTCGCTGGAAGAGCGGAACACAGCTCGTGGACACGGAGAAATCAACATTCGGGAAACAGAGAGGCGTGTACAAGCGCGTAATACTCTAATTGGAAAATATCGGGGGGGACAACTTGCCACTTCATCGCGCTTGAACGATGGCGATTGTTCGGAGTCACTCGGTCAGAAAGAACGCGCGCGGACGAGCGTCACGCGAGACCGATGGAAAATTGGGACGGAGCCGGCTGTCGTGACGTAAGTGGTGGATTCGCGGCCACAGAGGCGCGCAGCTGCGTTTATTGGAATTAAAATATTACGAGAGGAGCGACGCGCCACGTGTCACGTGTATACGGAGGATACATCTTCGTCAGCGTTAATTAGACGTACTCGCGTGAAAGTGCTTCACTGCCGTAATTGCCACTTGGCCATTGAAGGAGACGTACTTTTCCAAACAATACGCCCCCCCTCCCCTCCACCGCTCCGTGCAATCGGAACTTTTCATCGCATTGTTAACGTTTATATCCGCTATTGTGCCGCGCTACTCCAAGTGGAACGAAGTTACGTTTCTAGTTAATTACACACCGATGAACTGAATATTTTTCATTTCGCATCTTTGTTGTCACAATGCAAAAACTTTCGTTACTTTCGTTAATAATACTTTCGTTAATAACAAAATGAAAGGAACTTTTTCATACGGCGCGGCGTATAGTTTCACGGAATACTAACGAGTGCCTTTGTGAATGAAGACGCTTTTTTAGACGGGAGCCAACGGCGATATTTTATAAGCAGGAGCCGAAAACATATTTTTTAATTTTAATAATGATCTGTGTGTATGTGCGCGCACGTCGTCGCTGTTGAATTCGCGCGCAGCGACAAGCGCGTAATCATAAAATTTTCGGTTCACGAAAAACGAACTTTCAATCGCTATTATCTTCCTCGTTCGCCGCCTCGCACGGAAACGCTTTTTTATAAAAATTTCAAGTGGACGTCCTCCGTTGCATTTTTATTCTTTCATTTTTACCCCCACGCGGAGTGATACCTCGATCCGATTTTGCATCGGCGCTAATTCGTGAAATGCCGAACAGAGCGGCTGACAAGTCGCCAATTTCTCCGCAAAGCTGCGTATTTTATCGGCGAACACGTGTCGGCGCGTTGTAACACGCGAGCTCGTAGAACCGTGCAACACACAGTCCCGCCGATCTACTCCCTTCCTCCCTCCTGGCTCGTGTCACTCATAATACGCGGGATAATTTTAATTGACCGACGTTTGAGGTCGCCGCGTGCACAAATAATAGAGATTCAACAAATCCCGTTCGAAGGAAGAGATACAAAGGCAGCGAGCGCACGGGAGGCGGGAGGCAGCGAGGGCATCGTATCGCGATTTCTCTCTCTCTCTCTCTCTCTCTCTCTCTCTCTCTCTCTCTCTCACTCTCTCTCTCTCTCTCTCTATCATCCGCCCTCTCGCAATGTCCCTTTAACACGCGTGTCCGCCGGCGCCTATGTGCGCGCGATCGCAACAATTGTCGCCGCACGGCTGTGAGAATACAACGCGGCAATCGTTGCCGACGACACGTTAAACCATCATCCGAGTCCGCTCGACTCCCGCTGGCCTTTGTCGCGTGTGCGCGCAACTTCAATTATACGTCGCATGTGTATTAAACATGGAAGGCCAGTAACAAGGTAGAGGCGTGCGCGACTATTGCCAAAACTGTGGCGAGAGAGAGAGAAGAAGAAGAGAAATAAAGAAGGTCGGTCAGCGGGTGTTTCCACCCGCCGTTTGTTCGTCTGTCCGTTAGGCGAGAGGGTGGCGAGGGATACAGATGGATAGAAAGAGAAAACGAAAAAGAGAGAGAGAGAGAGAGAGAGAGAGAGAGAGAGAGAGAGAGAGAGAAGGGAGGAAAGGACGGAAGAGAGAACGGGCAAAGAAAGGGAGAGGGTGAGAGAAAGAGCGAGAATGCAAGAGGAAGCACGGACGAGGAAAAATAGTTTACTTTTTTTCAACCCCGACCATCACCTATTTTTTCCAGGTTTTGCTCCCTTTCATCACCCGCTCGGCGAAATAGACGGAAAGCGCGTCGTGGAGAAGAGAGAAAACAGAGAGAAAAAAAGAGAGGGAAAGGGGGTTTGAGGAGGAGAGAGAGAGGAGTCCGCGGTATCCGTCTGTTTCACTTGAAAAAGGCACTTTCCGCGGCAGCACAATAACCAGGACTGGTTAGGTACGTGCCTGAAATAAAACGGGACGTTCGTTCTTAAATCTCCTCTCGCGCTAGAGCGCGCGCGATCGCCATGTTTGGATAACGAATACGATGGACCATAACGTGCCGGGATCCCCCCTGCGAATTGGATACGCCGTTGTTTTTTTCAGAGCGGCTTTTCCTCACGGTGGAACGCTGTCGTTCCTTCTCGCCGTTTTGGAAAGCTAGCATCGGATAACTCTCGTTCACGCGCAGCGGAACGTGATTAAAAAAAAAGAAAAGAGAAAAGAAAAACGTGATTAAATGACGCAGCCTGCTGCTCGCGTCGCGTTTTCGCGCGAAGGTTGCTCGTCGCGATCCTGTGAAGAGTCGCCGGTCCATTTTGCATCAACAACGCGCGTTCGTACACTCTTTTACCAAATATACAATGCTGATTTACCCTTATCTTCCCAAATCGGACTGCGATCACGCTACGAAGGGAGATCCATAGAGATCACCCACCGATCGGGAAGTTTCTCAAAACAATGCGACTAAAATCCGCGATAGCTGTTCGACGGGATTCGCAGGACGATCGGCCGCCTGCGGCCGAGCAACAACGCATTTGTGAACGGAATTGATATATTATATCACGAAGACACATGCGCGCGTAAGATTTTCCAGAGCGAAGGGAAAAGCGATCGACGATCGGCGGGAAAAGACAAGCGGGGACACCGCGCGACTACCATAAATTTCAATAACGACTCGAGCAACGACGAGCCGAGCAGTGACGCGCGCGCGCGCGCACGGCGCAACGACAGATTTTAACACAATAACGCGCGGCAGCACCCCGCGGGAATCGAGTCGCTAACAAATTGGCTGGTACCTCGGAATTATGATTAATAGGTCGCGTCCCTCGGGGAATTAAAATGAAACTTTACTTCGCGCTCATGTACACGGTATTATCATCCTTTATTGTCTGCAGCGGCGTAGCGAAAGCACATCGGAGGAGAATCACCCGTGTCGGGATCTTTGACAGGCGCAGCTCGTTCCATTAGAGAGACTCCTCGTAGATTGAATTAAATTGAATTCTGCCCACGAGCGAATTAATTTCCAAGTGCGGCGCTAGAAGAATAGGAAAAGAATTGAAGGCGGAAAGAGAGAAGGAGAGAGAGAGGAGAGACGGGGAGAAAGAGAGGAGGGGAAGGGGGAGGGGAGAACGAGAAACGCTCGCTCGATAAGGCTCACTCGTTAAATCCGTTACACACGTTGGGAGCGATAGGAGGCCGCGGATGCCCGCTCGCTCGCTCGCTCGTGCGCGCGCGCGTGCGCGCGCGCGAGTGGCGAGGGGGAATAAGAAGCCGCCTGACAAGAAGTGCATCCAATTTCAAGGCGTATTTAACGTGTCGTATATCATAGCGACGCGTCTGTAGACATATGGCCTAACGCTTCTTATACATTTGGCGTGTCCAGCGCGATGCTCGCTGCTCTCGGGGCGGCTCGAATATGTAGGCTCCCCTACGGAAAAGCGACGTGGCGGCGGCGTTTGTCACTTTCCACTCATACACGCACGATGCGCGCACGGCGGAATCATTTATCCACTTCCGAAGACAAGGATATACGGCGAGAAAGGCAGGCGGAGCCAGGCAAGGGAGAAAGGAGGAAGAAAGAGGGTTGAAGGGCGCGCGAACGCGCCGGCGCGATCGCGCTCTGTACGCGAGTCACGCGGCGCCCGCGCCGGCGAGAGATCGCGCGATTTTTTTCGATGATCCCTGTAGGTAATTTAGTGCATCGCACGGCAGGAACGGTGCCCTTTGCCGCACTCCCGCGAGAACAACATTTCATCCGGTCGGCACGATTTCCCACCTCGACGACCGTTGCTCTCGCGCGCGAGCAACGGGAGAGAGTCTTCCCGATGTATCGATATAGGTATCGGCTCGCCGATGACGACGATGATGATGACACAAAGCGCGGATCGCATACCTCTGTCGCGGCGGCGATTGTCGAACCCGACACGATTAGACGCGCGTCTTTCGACGAGGATGAAATAAGCGTGTTTACCGGCGGAACGGCAATTGCCGGCGGGAGATGGCAGACGGGCAGATGATAGGCTTGTCATTGTCATCGTCGTGAGTCGGCCGCACGACGCGAGTCTGATTGCTTTCGCGCATTTAAACGGTGCGTCGCGCATCGCGCGACAATCTGTGACGGCGTTACTTTGTCGATAATGAATGTCCCCCCATTCGTCATGCGTCGTCGCGCGGACCGGACGGACGACGCGATACTTCGCGGTTGAAACAGCGTCCGGGGTTGAGTCGTGATTTCCGATTTTTCATGTCGCCTGTAATACCGTAATTATACAGAGATGTGTTCCGCGCGGGCGCACCTGGATTTTATGTAAAATCAATTGAAATCCGATATTACCGTCGAACAATGCGTGGTCAATGAATTTCATATTACAGATTAAATCTAATGGCTCGACGTATATTAATTTATTTGTTAATACAATACAAGGCACTGAGATTTTTGAAATTGAATAATGCTTGTTATTACATCATACGGGGATTCGTCGTATTATTGTGCGCTACATTGTTTATGCCGTATTATAAATACGGCATTTTTGTGCGTAGCTCGAGTAATAATCTCGCCAAAATAGCAATGTCGCTCATTAATGCAGAACAAGGAAAAGAAGAGAGAGAGAGAGAGAGAGAGAGAGAGAGAGAGAGAGAGAGAGAGAGAGAGAGAGAGAGAGAGAGAGAGAGAGAGAGAGAGAGAGAGAGAGAGAGAGAGAGAAGCACCCCCGGCGCTGAAAGAGCGCCCTTGTAAATCTCGAAGTTGCAAGAGACTCACGATTGCCGGTAGTTTAATTAAGAATAACTTTCTCTCCGCTCGTATACATGACTTTTTCGCTACGGGCAAAATTACGTCGCAAAAGTATCGCTCGCCAGCTCGCTAGCCAGCTAGCCCAGCTAGCCGGG
Organism: Harpegnathos saltator; assembly: GCF_003227715.2. Classification (NCBI taxonomy): domain Eukaryota; kingdom Metazoa; phylum Arthropoda; class Insecta; order Hymenoptera; family Formicidae; genus Harpegnathos; species Harpegnathos saltator. Next base: position 970,786 of record NW_020229918.1, read on the forward strand.
AAAGAAGCGCAGAGCCAGATAGAGTTGTACGTAAGGACACTCAGACAGGAGGAACTCGGATTACAATGGCCGTCGTGGAAGAACTCGAATGAAGATTATTTTCGCACGATGGACTCATACGATCGCGATAGAGGAGTGGCGAGCGCGCGGACCGGGGCGCGCCGCGCCGGTTAAGGTGAGTCGTTCAAAAGGTCGGGGTAGTTTCAGAAGTGATACGTGTAGTGTGTAATTCGTCCATCGTACGTGTATTGGAGCGCGCGAGCGTGCGTCGTGCAGACGAAGTCTGCGATATATAATACACGTGGCATGTATGTACTGTCGCGCGAGCGCACATTCCGTGGGGCTCACATTACCGTGTACTTGCGTCCAAAAGGGGAAACGTCATCTCTCTCTCTCTCTCTCTCTCTCTCTCTCTCTCTCTCTCTGCCCCTCCCTCCCCTTCTCCCGCGATGAAACATGTCCGCGTCGGAAGATTCCTCTTCCGAAGCGACGTCGCATTTCGCTCCCCCGTACGCGAAAGAGCGGCGAACGCCAGAGGATAGACGGGGCCGAGTCCGCGCGGACGATTTTCCCTTAAATACAGCCGGCAAGAATGGCGGTAGTTCGGTAACGACCCAACCTCTTCTTGCTTCCTGCCGGTCGGGCGTCCGTGCTAAAGGATTCCTCGAGGAGAGACTGCGACGTCGTCGTCCAACGTTAAAAAGAAAGGGACGGAGAGGTGGGGTCGTTTCCTATCTGTTGGGGTTTACCCCGCTTTAGCGACGGTGACCCCCGAGGAGCATACGGTGCGGCGCGGTCTCTTCTTTCTTCCCGTCCCGTTCGCGCCCACCCTGCTTCGCTCTCGGTATCTCGGCCTCTCAGATTCTCTCGTCTCTTCGAATCTCTCGTCGTCGCCGAAGAATCTCTCCGGGGGCACTCGCGCCGCCCGGGGCGAACCTTTGTCCTAAATGATAAACTTTACCCGCAGGACTCCGTCGCGGAAAAGTTTCCCTGTAAAACGTCCGCCGATAGGGAGAGCATTTCGAAAAGTAAGTCCGCCGCTGTTTCGCGCTGCAGCCTGTCTCCGCATCGCCGTCACCAGTGCGTTTCCTCATTTTTCGTTCCTCAGCAGCGTTGTTCCAGAGCGACGGTCGCTCTGCGTTCTCCACGTTGCGCGCTCGGTATTGCACCGCAAGAACACGCGGAGACCGCCTGTTTCTCTGATTATCAGACGGAGTGAGTCGTCCCTTCAACGTCAATTAACCTGTCAGCGTTCTTCTTCCGTCAGCGAGTTTGCTGTTCACAGTGGAAGTAAACCAATCGTTAGTCGTAATTGCGGCTGCAAAGTTCTCAAAGTCTCTCCGCGGAAAATCCCACTTCAAGGTAGTTGTGAATCTTGACGGAGCGAGGTTTTTAATCGACGTTCAAACATGACAGAGAGACGAATGTTGGAAGGCGCTTGGTTCATAAGCATGCATGTGTGTGTGTGTGTGTGTGTGTGTGTGTATGCGCGCGCGCGCGCGCGTGTTTGTCTTGTTGCACCGAGAATCTGTGTATGAGTTACTCTTCCTATGTTTACACATACTGTATTCGCATTTATATTATTTATACACTTCTCCGCTCTGCGGGCCAAATTGCGGGCGAATAAAATCGCGACGAGAGGTAATTTGCACGCGAGCGTATTTTGACGGCTAGTTAACGATCAATTATCCCGAGCGGTTCAAATTGCACATTCACGATTTTAATAATGCGGTATGCATGGCGCACAGCGGGATATCGGGGCACGAATAATCGATGAAGGAAGCGAGCATTAATACGCGCGTATCCACCTATCGCTTCGATTTTTCCATTGTTTGACAGTGCATTCGAGTGTTCTCGGCGCAGTTATAAAAGCTTTTGACTCAACGTTCAATGATCAGCCCACGCGGAAAACTCAGTGATGGACAACTGGTGCGATTATACGTTAGCGGGCATGACATGGCAGCTTGAGGTGTTCGCGAAAACGCAAATACAAAAGACCGGTCTGATAGATTGATGAGTGCGCGTGCTCGTTAAATGCATAACTTTCCGGAAGTGTGGATCATCGTCGAAAGGGGAAAAATTACGCGCGCGCGAGCGCGTAAGAGAGAGAGAGAAGGAGAGGGAGCCTCTCAACGCTGAAGCGTTACGTGTCCACTTATAAGGCGGTAGAGAGAATCGAGCACTCGGGGGGTTATCCGCGAGAAAGCGCAATGGAGAATTAGCGATTAGCTGGTTGCTCACGGGGACTACAAAAAAGCGCACAACAATCCCGCAGTGGAGAAGTCGCCAGATAATATGTATTTTCCGCGAGGGCAACGCTCTCTCGCGTGTTTCTTTCTAGCATTAACAATACCGGCGATTGCTGCGCGAAGCCCCCCCTCTTCCTCGTTGTCATCGTCGTCGTCGTTTGTGTCTTCTCTCCGCGAGAGATGCAGCTCGAGACTCCGGCTATTCGACAAAGTGTAACTTTTGAAAGGTGACTCTTATACGCCGTGAGAATGCTCGAACAATTTCTGCGTTCGCTTTATCGAGAGAGAAAGAGAGAGAGAGAGAGAGAGAGAGAGAGAGAGAGAGAGAGAGAGAGAGAGAGATTCGTCGATGAGAGCTTAGCAGACGCGGACGCGGACGCGCTTTGAAGTATACTTCCGTCGGGTTTTTCACGAGACTTTTCTTATTTACCATCGCCAAGAACAACGACGTATATTCATAATTATTTCAAACTCTACAGTTTATATTACGTTATCGAGCACGCGCGCGCGTTCCGGGAGAGCTAACGGCGTCGGAGACACGTTTAAGTCTTCCAGAGATACGTTCTCATTCATCGCCAAAGACAGGCAACACGATTGCGTATCCCGAGGAGAGACCAGATTTAATTCGCGGGGCGGAATGAAAGGAAAATAGATTTCCTGGATCTCTCCATGTACGGCGCCGCGCCTAGGGACTACACACACACACACACACAGACACGCACGCGCGCACATACACATATATACATTTATATACACATAAAAGTATTTATGAGAAAATGTATTTCCCGCTGTACATAGGACGACGAAGCGCTTCTAATTTGCTCGTGCTTGGCCTTTAGCTGGCACTGTGAACAAAATGAAAAAAGGTAGACACGCGAGGTGGACCGAATTAGCTCAGGTGTGCTCCGGGTAGGCGTAAATTGCTCAACGCACATCCACGTGCACTTCGTACACACATAAGAGGCCGGGCAAACGTGGCCGGGGAGGGGACAGAGTTAAACACATGCAAACACACGCGCGCACGCATATACCGCGCGGTGGTACACGCACGCGTTACACGTACGCATCACGTACGTGACGTGTTAGGGTACTCTTTAAACTTCTCTGTGTCGCTCGCGGTACAGACAGAGCGAATCAATATGGGCGCGGATAGCATGCGCGTTACAACGCAACGGACGCGAGCTAGCGCGCATAAAATTTATATCCGTGCCCTCCCCGCCCGCCCATTTCCCCGATTTTTTCGGAAGAGCTTTTTTCGCCGCCCCCCAAGCCCCCTTTCTCTCTCCCTCTCTGTTTTTTCTCTCTTTTTTTTTTTTCATTCTCGAGCGGACGCATACGCGCAGCGCGGCGTTTACCGACGCCATCCATCGCCCGATATAGAGCGCGTCGAAGACCATTCTGCTCGCCGCAACGTTCCGCCCTAAATGGATAGCGCGCGGACTGCGCCCGAAATTGGATCGCGATTCCGGACAAATATTAACACAACGCGTGCTCGCCTCACCGACGATCTCATCGCCGTTCTCGCGAATTTTCGCGAAGACTCGCGATTCGCGCAGGACGTTCTTCTTTTTTTTTTTTTTTTCCAACGAGAGCTTTCGATGCGACATTGCGGATATTTTTCTCCCAAAACGTATCAAGCGGTCATACGGGTTGGGGGGCGGGGGTAGAGGAAGGGACATGTGTCACTCGCTGTGCGACTCACGTGCAGGTCGTCTCGTGTGATCTTCACTCGTGCATCATTCTGTCTGTATTTGCGTAACGATCGCGACGGTACTCGTCTACCGTATGGCATGACGATTCGGGGATAAATATCCAACTGATTTCGCCAACACATTGCGATCTTGGAGGAAAGATATTACAATTAAAGCAATATCTCTTCATATCCGCTCCGCGAAATGCTGACGCGTCTACTAACCCGACGTCCAGCCGCCAAATTCCCGTCGGTTTCAGCGCGCGCGATACATCCATTATTCAGACGGCGCGACTCTAAATTGATCTTCGCCGGTGTATTATTATCGTCTAATTAGCGTGCCAGAATTCCACCTTCGTCTCACGCCGGCGTGACCGCCGGCGATTCGAGGATAGGCGTTTGCGAAGGTTCCGCCGGTGCGTGCTTCAAATCAATCGCGTGGAGAAGAGCTGGAATTAACATAACTGAATTTCATTGGATTAAAAGCCCTTATTAGACTAGCGGCCACTGATATATGCATTTTATGCAAATCTGCGAAATGCTACAGGACGCGAAAAAAATATTCAATCATAGAGGCAGAGAGAGAGAGAGAGAGAGAGAGAGAGAGAGAGAGAGAGAGAGAGAGAGAGAGATCGCGGCGGGAAAAAAAAGCGGAGGAAAAGGAACTAGCGCGAGCACGTGCGCTCGCGTGCGCGCGCGCGCGCGCAAGTACACGCGCGCAGGCGGCTCTTTGATTACGCGCGTCGAGGTCTGGTTATTCCATCTGGATTGCATGTCCATTGCTTATAAGCACGTTGCCCCTCCGGCGGCAGCTTTGACGACGAGCACGGCGGTTTGCTCGGGCTTCAAACGAAAAATTATATGAATTAATTGAATCGGGTTTAATTGGAATAAAGTGGGCAGTACTACGCGTTTCCACTTATGCGTATGCGCGCAGGCGCGCGTGTGTATGTACATGTACACACACACACACACACATATATATATATATACATACGTGTACACATATGTATAAATGTATGTACGCATAATGAATACCGCGACTTTACAAAAGTATTTAACTACCGAGGCACAGAATGTAATAAAACAAGAGCGGAAGGGATTTAACTGCAGAAAACTTCCCGCCGAGAGCTCGAAGTATTGCACCAATTATCGGATTACTTCTAATTACGCTCGCGCCAGTTTCCACGCGGAAATAACGTATGAAACATGCTTCAACTATTACCACCGTCGTCGTGGCTTTCGAGCAGTTTGAGCGACGCATTTAAACAAGCGAGTGAGTACACGAAATATCCGTATTGATAGATTAATTGTACGAAATTATACGGTGAAACGATAATGAGCCGAGCACGAAGCGAGACCTTCTTATTCGCGTGTTTCAGTCAGTCGCATATACCGAAGACGGTTACAGCCTGCGAGAAGCAGACAGGAGGAAATAGATCGAGTTTCGCGTGGAAAAAGTGCCGAAGTGTAATTAAAACGGATACGCGCCAAGTGTACGCGTGTTGCGTATTATAAACCAGAACGATTAAAGAACTTGTTGTAAATAAATTATTACGCGTTAATGTGCCACACATTCGCCTGAGCGCGAACGCGATGTAACATAAGAGCTACATTCTCGATTATTGGACTTTAATCGCAGTCTGATTTATGCGGCATATTCGTCGCTTTTACAGATATGCATGCGAGTGTGTGCGTGCGCGTATGCCACTCACGAGAACTTAGAATATCAAGCGCAGTGCAGTGAATTTACCAAGATTTAACGGGATTAAAAAGTCAACTGATTAATTTCATTCGAGTCGATTTGGTTTATAACGAACATGCCATTCATCGTACGACTTGAAACAATTAATGCAATCACGCCCGGCGTAATGCGATTTTGCAGCTGATAATTGCAGCTATTTACGACAAAAAAAAAACGAAGAATTTATCACAAACCATATATTTCGAGAACACACGCGCGCCTGAAATGACTCGCTGCTAATCAGTCTCATTCCCGGATTCTCTTGCCGCGGTATGGGCGCATAAGAGGGATTTCACAAACAGAATGCGAATTATTTCTGATTCATAGTGAATCGACGCGCTCTCGTCATTCCGTATGATTTTTTTATATATTATAAATACGACCAATTTTTCGTCGTGCGTATAATTTGATTGTCGCGCTACGGATAAATGAAACAAATAATTGAGTAAATTTGTGCGTGCAAGCGCGTCATATCGTTATTTGCATGAATAATGAAGAAAGGAGGAAAAATCTACCTATCAAAGTACATTGAATTTTAGCGTGTAATTAAATTTGATCGTGTTCGTATTATACACAGCATCAAAATAGTAGCGCATGGAGCAATGCAGGAAGCATAGCTGACGCAAATAACATTAATTATTGCGCAACAATGCAATGCGATGCCATTTATTATAATTAAGTTTAAAATAAATGAATATATACATGATACTTAAACACGAATAAATTGGATTTAATACTTCATGGGCTCGCGCCATCGTACTCATCCATCCTAATGAAAATTGAATCCGGAAAATTAATAAAAATTTATAAATACATGAGCTACGCATATAGATCTACTTATTCACTTTCATTCATTAATTTTCTATTTTGAAATCAATCTTTTCGTAACGATAATATTAAATGCATTAATTATACAACGAATACGATTGAATGCTCTTTTAAATATATTAAACTACCTAGCCATCTGTAATCTTCTAATAGTTGGCACAGAAAAATTATTGATGAAAGCAAGAAGAGGTAGAAAATTCATCAATCGTTCTCACATATAATTTATTATTGTTCTGACAATTGGACCTGATGTACCTTTCATTAATTGAATTCTAAGAATACGAATAGTTCTCAACAAGAATTCATCCACTATCACGAGAGTTCAGGATGCGCCCTTCGAGGATTCGTCGGAGAAGACTTTATCTCAGGTTGCTCAAAGCGTCCATCGTAGATAAAAGAAAACGCGGTGGCTCGAGTGCATTCCGCGTGCTGAAAGCGTGTAGTGTGTGTATGTGTGTAAGCGTATACGTATCACAAACACAGAACGGAGAAATGATGAAGAGCACGACTGATGGAAGGGACGACGGCGCTCGGACCTACCGGTTGCACCTCGAGGGCGGTTTTGATTCTCCTTGATCACAGCAGCACGTCCTTCACTTATGAACATATAGCCGTCCGATGGTAGCTTTGAATTTCACAGAAAGCGGTCCCACCGTCAAAGCTTTAATTGAATCGGCCGAAATTAATTTCAGCTGTCGCGTCCTCGGAAACTCGGAAGGTGGGCGAGGACGAACAGGAAGCGAGAGCTTCCGGCCCGGCTCTACTAAACCCCCGAACGCGCAAATTGCTCGGAGGGATGGATGTCGCCGGCTCTTAAACTTCTCAACGCCTCTTAGAAGAAATTGACTCGCATACGACGCAGGCACGGACTTATATTTAGTCGCGTGTAAATTTCGCGATTGTTACGAGATACGTGCAGGCGAGAGAATAAGAATTTAAACGTTCATTCGCGCTTCACTAATCACTATTCTGCAGACTCGGAGCTGCAGTTTGACTACAGTACAAGGGGATATCTAAGAGATCGATCGAAGTTACACCTCTTAAAATATAAACGAAATCGTAATAATACTGGAGATACAATGTTTCTCATCTTTTTCTCGCGAAGAACGGGGGGCACCGCTGTATTACTTATCGAACCTTATCAGGTTCAAATTTAAATGATGAAAGCGTGAGTGCTACGGTAGAAATCACTCACCCTCTCTCCTCTCTTCCGCCCGCCTACTACTTGCCCATCGATAATCGATTCGGGCTCCAACTTGCGGCAGTAATTTACCCTCTCTCCTGAATGTTTTTTACTCTCCTTTCGCGTCCCCACCTACGTTACCACCGCTTTACGTATTATCAATGTAATCGAAGCTTTAAACTCTATCCGCAGGTATTTACCGCGTGCCTCAAAGCGCGCGACAGATTTACTGATTAAATTGCCAATTATCGCGTTGTATGCTTATGCGGGTGGTGCGCTTATCGGCGACATTGCCAGGACGAAGAAGTTATATATCTCGCGATAAATGGATTAGGACATCTCTGATAATTATCACGTTGCGCGTTTACTGTGGGTCGCAAACAGCAGTAAATAAATAAATAAATAACAGAGACAAGCACGGGTATATGATTTCACTGCTGACGAGCAAAAAAGCCACAAGAGTGACTTCGTAAAGCGGGAAAGACATAAAGAGATGAGAGAGAGAGAGAGAGAGAGAGAGAGAGAGAGAGAGAGAGAGAGAGAGAGAGAGAGATGGAAACGAGATTACTTTTTGTTTTCTTTCACACACTGGGCCGCCGACACAACTAGCGCGTATTCAAGCACGTAAACAGGAATTAAGCTTCGGGAATTTTCAAACGCATCAACGAACGCCGCGAGATAAACGAAAACTGAATTTATCTCATGACCGGCGTGGTGTATAAAATAAAATAGGCGATTTATCGGGAAGTCGCATAACGCGATTTATCCCAAAGGACATCCGATGCAATGCGGCGTAGCTATAACAGGCGATTTTAGTAACGGGGTCACAATGACAATTCCCGTGTGACCGCGATGGAGAGCTCGGACGAGAAGAACGGTTCGTTTCGACAAACCGGAAGTTGTCGATGGGCGCGAATCGATTCGCCCTCTCGTTTATCCCCGTGCGCGATCGCGGCAGCCGCCGTGTCCTACGTCCAACACGCGTACGGGAGAGAGATTATGGTACAAAAGGATTTCCCGCATTTACGTGGCGCGAATGCAAATCCTCGCTGCGCGACTGCGAGAGGGCGTGAGAGAGAGAGAGAGAGAGAGAGAGGGGGGAGGGGGGCGTGAGAGAGAGGAGGGAGAGGGAAGAGAGAGGGGGAGAGAGAGAGAGAGAGAGAGAGAGATGGATAGAGAATGTGTGTTTGCGTGTGTGTGTCTGTCTGTCTGTCCGCTATATTTTTTCTTCCTGCGACAATGTGCGCGTATGTATACGTACGTACGCGTAAAACTTCCGATTGTGTTACGAGAAACGATCGCGATGTAGAGAACCTCGTCCAGAGAGATGGTACGTTTCAAAAAGGTTCCTCCAATGGCCGCACACAATGAGATACGAGCCGATCCTTCCTACACGGCAATGTATTTCGAATCAGCGTGAGTAATTGGTACGTGAATGCCGGCCGTTTGCGGCGAAAAAAATACGATTATGGATGCAGCGATATTGGGACATTCACGTATCCCGTCGTGATAAATATCGAATCTACGGAGGGAGAGCTGGCGCGCGCAACGCAGTGATTCAATGATTCGGCCTGTCAGAGAAATATATTTAGTGTTGCGGAATAATCTGTGTAGGACGAAGGGGAATAAGAATAATGAATAAATGAGCGTTGCCAATATATACCATGGATAGTGTGCATGGTGTGCATGTCGCATGTGGGTAAACTCGAGCTTTATCGCGGTAAGACTAGAAACGCCGGTTTGCTCAGGACTGGCCGCCGGTATTGATTTCAACACTCGCAGCGTCCGCTCGCGTGGCGCGCGGACAAGAAAGGCGAACGGATTCAGCGATATCAACATTTTACGGTATCTCATTCGCGATGTGTATATGATGCAAGAGGAGCAAGAGATCTCGCGCCGCGTCTATGAGATAGCTAACGCCAGTTTGCAGAGTGATAAAACGTGGCAATAAAAGAACGTACACACAGACTGCAGATTCACCGTGTTCGTGGTTTCTCTTAATGGATACTGAAATCTGCTTATCGAAGAGAGAGAGAGAGAGAGAGAGAGAGAGAGAGAGAGAGAGAGAGAAGAGTGATGGTTTCGTCAATAAAAATCGAGACTCTCAATCATTTCCCCAATGCAAATAACTGCAATTCCAAGAGCCTTAATTTCAATCCCGGAAGTGCAAACGGATAAGAATGGAATGCAAATAGACGGGAGATCGTGATTTTCGAAAAATTCCGTGTGGACTTTAATTTAACGGCTCTTACACTCGAGAGAGACTCAACGATCGTTTCGCGTTGGACAATTGTTGAGAGACGTGGACAGACGACTCTTTCACACAAAAGTTTCATCGAATTCATCGAGGAACAAACGACGTTGCCGTTTGTCACGAGACACCTGGTGCAAACTCATGTAGGAATCACGCGGGAGGACAGCCAGCGGCGAACTTGGCGAACTCGCGGGAATGCAGCCGAGGGCGAAGCCAAGGCGATGCCAATTTTCGCGCGGTATCGTGATTTTTCCAGCTTTTCCGCCTCTCCCTCTCTCGTTCGATCTTCCTCTCTTCGTTACCATCAGCGATATTCCCGGTTTGCTCACAGCGACGTGGAGAAACACGGAGCGACGAGTGTATGCGAGCGCGAACATGTTTCTCCTCTCTTCTCCAGACTGGATGGTGAATTTCATACGTCCTCCCGGATTCGTAAAAGTTGCAGGCGTCGTGCGAAACCGTACACGCCACGTTTTCAGTCGGAACGTCCAGCCGTATTCGACGTACGTTCGGATAATTGCCATCCCTTCAAGGACCGCGCGAAGGTTTCGACCGGCGCGGTGCGAGAGAGCTCTAATTATCACCTGGCAACATGGCTGCTTAATGCACGGCTGTTATTACGCTTTTACGCGCGCGCACGCGGCAACGACGAATCATTCGCGCGTTATACGTCAAAACGACGCGCGCAAAAATGCGCACGCTCGCATTTTTGCGCTCGCGGAAATACGAACGCGCTCGGCGACGTTCGAATCGGTTGCGTATCCATTTCGCCAATGCAGCTCATGTATTCACACATATATATATATATATGTATATGTATATATATATATATATATATTGCACTCATTATGCACATAATGCATATATTTATTAACAACGCGCAATCGAGCAGCGAGCTGTTATATACCGGCATGGTTAATCATACTTAATCAGTTAATGATATCTATATATGTTTGTCGCGTTATACATACGTAGCCTGAATTTCCGATCGAAGCACGTCGCGTATAACAATAGATTGTGAAACTTAATTATTAGTAATTGCAACTAATTACAAAAACAAAATACACACATACATATACGTATGTTTGTTAATTTTATTCTATATATTAATTCGCTCTGTCGGAGTTTAACGAGCCGAAATCGTTGCTGATATCTGTACTATTTTGCGGCGCAGAAGTTGGCGCAATGCCTGTGAAAGAATTCGCGAATGACGAATCTTAAACAGTCACGTCGCTTTCGAGTGAATTCGCAGCCGATAGAGACACGAGCCCTCATCGATTTGTCGAAAGTGACACAGAAAAACTGATGCCAGTCAAACTTCGCGATGACAGCAACGATCCGCTCGAACGATTACAAAAACAAGAGCGCGCCTCATGATAACATCGCGGCTAATTTGAAGTCGGTGATTAATTATATGACGAATCAGAGCGCTATGCAAAAAAAAGAAATTACGCCGTGTCGATCAACCGCTACGAATACGGCGATACGTCACGACGAGTCATAGCAAACGCTCGAACGTACGAACGGACGAACGTACGAACGTACGAGCGAATTCACAGTAACTCGACACTTTTTTCATCGCAGCAGGCGAAGATGCCGCGCATTCCACGGTCCTAGTAGCCGCTCTCCAGTTCTAATTGCAGGAAAGTACGAAGCTGCGGTCAAGAAGTGAGATGGATTTTCTCGCTCGGGACATTCCGGGCGCTTCAACCCCCCCCCCTCTTCCTCCGGGCAGATAGTACTTTTATCTTTCTAGGCGGCGACCTGAAAATATACCGACCACAATCGACCCGAGCAGTGGAAGGAGAAGAAAAAAGTAAGAACTCGTTTGAAATTATCGCGGGCACACCACTTTTCCCCTTTCTCCAAAGCTGCGTCGAAGATGCAAACGCGCGCGCGCGCGCGTGCACATGCATTTGGTCGTTGACACGTGGGCGAAATTAAGCTGGTTTATTGCGCGCACAGGCGCTTTGGTAACGATAAGTATTTGAGAACGTTTTATTTTCTCGAATAGGTTTGCTCGCGCGGGCACGTAATCGTCGCGAGTGGAACGTGTCGCGGCAGTGGTAGAAATTACAACGAGTTCTCAGCAAGTGTTACGCGACGGCGCGGCGGCGGCGAGCTCGCACGCTAACTGATCTCGCACCGAGGGGTGTTCTCCCGTGAGGATGTCACGCGAAATTGGTACTATTATCGCTAGCTTATCGTTATCGTTACGTGCGGTAAAAGGAGCTCTCCGCGGCTCCGTTAAAGCACCCCGGGGGAGAGAAGCTCATTTATACGGAAGCACTTACCGATTCGGAGCGATACTACCCCGCTACGGGAAGATCGTGTGACGACACGAAAACTGCTGCGAGATTCGAAATGCGACAGCGCGATTCCAATTAAAGCGGCAGTTGCCGAGAGCGAATCACGAGAGCGGCGCACATCACAAGCAGTTTTACGCGCATCTTCGCAACAGGAGAATAGAAAAAGGAGGGAGAGAGAGGGAGAGAGAGGGAGGGAGGGAGAGAGAGAGAGAGAGAGAGAGAGAGAACAAAAAAACAAACATTTGATACGAGCACGCGGATATATATGTGAAAGCGTTGCTGGGAGCGAAAAATACGACACAATTGGGTTTATTTTTATGACCGTCTACTAATTGTCTGTCATGACGTGAATTTTTAACCAGTGTATTTTCGCTTTGTAAACATATTGCGAGCATATTAACGTCAGTCTCTGAACTAAATGTGTCGGTCGTAAGGGGATTTTTACATTTTCTCTTCCTTCTTTTTAATTTTTCCCTCGTTGCATATGCGTCGCTAATTAATTTCTCACGAAGGCGCGTAATTGATAATCGTACGTGTCTGCGTTATCGATAATTCACTTGGACGTGATCGTGCAACGACGATATTATAAATATAAAATCTCGATTGGGAAATTGCCGGGGCGCGTTCGAGAGAGAGAGAGAGAGAGAGAGAGAGAGAGAGAGAAAGAGAGAGAGAGAGAGAGAGAGAGAGAGAGAGAGAGAGAGAGGAAGAGATAGAGAATAAACGTATTTAAAATGTATTTAAAACATATCCTCGTATGAATTAATGCAAAATACGTAGCATGTTTTCCGGAATTATCGCTATTTTCCATCTCGCTCGCGCGTCCTACTGTCAATTCAGGTATCTTTCCTTCTCCGAGGAAACTCCATCCCCCGAGCGTTACACATCCCTTTATCGTCTCTGAGTATTTTCCTTTTTCGCGTCGAGTATCGTCGCAATTAAGCGGGTTCGGCGTTAAAATTTCACTCGAGCAAAGCTCATTTGCTGAGTACGAGCCAAAGAGAAAGGTTCGCACCTGCCGACTGCATTTTTAACATTTAATTCACCGAGCCCCTTTTAATCTTACATTGCTTATAAATCAAGAAGCACCCATGTCCCATTACAAAAACAACAATAGAATATAACACGATACTTCTGGCGCGCATTTCAATTGGGCAAAGAAATTTTCAAAATTTTTATCAAAATCAATACCATAATTTCTGAGCAAATGTTACACATTTTTAAATCTTCCACTCTCACCCCTTTTATAAAAAATTATATATAAGAGATACAGCAAATTACAAAAAAAATAAAAAAAAGAAAACATTGCACTTTGACACAAAAAGCACCAAGGGAGGTATCATAGTGTGTGCTTGTCGACGAATTATACTCTACCAACAATTACCATTCTTTCTCGCGTACCCTCCAGCGGTGGCCGCTGAGGCGCACCGACAGTTCTGAAACAGGCTGCATATTTAATCGCGCAATCAGGATAGCGTGCCATCGCCACCACCGCCGAGCGTCTACTCCCACGTTATTTCCATGTTAACAGTTAACAAAGTGGCGGGTAATTATTCCTGTCGCCCGAATCCCGACGAGTCGCGATGCGGCCCGTTATACGCCGCGCCCCGGCGTCATTGCATTAATTCGTACGTGCGTGCGTGCGTGCGTGCGTGCGTGCGTGCGTGTGTGCGTGCGTGTGAGTGTTTCATGTAAGACTCGCGCGCATCGCAGCCGGCGTGGAGTATCGCAGCAGCCCGCAACTTCTCGCGCAACCCGTAACCCAGTTATCGAATAGAGTTTCCCGCGGAGTATGCAAAGTCGGACATTGTAATAAAAGTTTATCGTAAGCGTCGGTTGGTTGGTTGGTTGGTTGGTAGGTAGGTTGCTGCTTGCTTGCTTGCTTGCTTGCTTGCTTGCATGCTTGTTCCCTTGCTCGCTCGTTCGCTCGCTCGCTGCTTGCTTGCTCGGAGATAGAGAGGTCTGGGACTTAATCGAGTGCTGAAAGTCCGCTCGCGCGCCGTCGACGGAAGTGCACTCCCACCGTCCGCACCGCCGACTTACATTCAGCGGATTCACGCGAGGATTATTCATTTCGCCTCAACAGCCGTTAAGGGAGCTCCAAAGATGTCGGAAGGTGGCGGCGTACCACCACCACCACCACCACCACCACCAGTAGCAGCAGCAGCATTACCACGACGACGACGGAGACAGCGACGATGGCGACGGCCAAGTCGGTGGTGTACGTGGTACGCGCGGTTCCCCGGGTGACTATTTCAGCGCTTGAAATCGCGGCTTGCTAATTCCGGACCGGCGCTCGCCGAAGCGTGCCGGGACGTTTCCAAGTGGTTTCTAAATTACTCTCGCTTAAGTCCTCGCGTAAACAAAGTGCCGCGGAGACTGCGGCGCCTGTGTTACAATGAGGCGACTTTTACGTCTTTTAAACGGCGCGAGAAGCGCGGCCCGGAGACGCGAGCGGCGTTTAAAACGCGGCTCGAATAATTCACTTTGCGTGCGTTTAACGATGACGACGCATCGTGCCGCTTCGACACGCCGCTGAATGATGTCATTAAGATCGAAGTCGGCGCTGCGAAACAACCGGATAGCGCGCGTAACACAAAAGACATAAAAACTGGAATCTTACAAAATTAAAGGCACCAAGCGCGAGTCGCAAGCTCGATTAAGAGTCGCCAAATTACCGCAGGATTTAGCAATAAGAATCACAAGTTACAGCAGCTTCCCCGCTGCGCGCGCTCGAGTAACTGGTACAAAGTGCGCGCGTATCCATGATAATCGTGTTAACGTAAACGCAGGCAACGCGGGAGTCTCGCGTTATACAGGCATTACCATATGTTTGCCGCCTCTGACCTCTGACTGAGCAAAGCCGAGTTCGCGATACACGTCGAGAGCAGGATATCGAGAAGAGACGTCTATTGTAATAACGGTGGCTCCTCGACACGTGGAGCCCGTGGAAGCCACGTGAGCACGGCGGGGCGGCTGTTCAAATGTCATCGAACGTTCGTTTCCGTGCAAATTTGCGCGACGAGCAATTCTCGCCGCCACCGATGAGTCGCGTGCCGCGTTTCGCAACGCAGCGCCGCGCAGAGCAACGCAACACGGCCACGGTGGCATGCGAACACGTCTTTCGCACAAGCCGAAGAAGCCTCGTAGACGCTTCGTACAGCCGTATCGCTTTCAACGGTATCCCCTTCAACGGTGCCCGCAATGTATCTGCCCTCGAGATAGCTCCGAGGTGCTTCTCTCCTCCGTTGTCTTCCAGCCACCCTCGTGCGCCAGCGCTTCTTCCTCTTTCTCTCTCACCTTCCCTCTCTCTCTCTCTCTCTCTCTCTCTCTCTCTCTTTCTCGCTCCGTCTCTCATTCTCTTTCTATCCCTCGGTCTATCGCTTTCGTCGTCAGCCTCACCTCTGCGCGTGCTCATTTTCCCTCTTACCTTGTTTCGCTCTAACCCTCGCACGCGTGGCGCAAAGCAGATTGCCAAATATCCACAGGTTGTTGATTTTGTTAACTGTGTGCGCAGTAAGCTGTGCACTACGTGTCAAGGGGAGCGTGCATATATCCATGCACACACGCACACATATTCATACACATGCGAAGCAGTATGCAGGGACAATGGAGTATGAACTGCGGATCCCCTTACGAGACAACGTTGCGGAAACCGATCGGGAAAGTTAATAATACCGTTCGAATTTCTCTCGGTGAAACGTTAATTGGATATCCCCTATTTTCGTGGGGTAACGTTAATTGGATATTCTCAATTCTCGCGGTGTCTACGCACGTTTCCGATAAGCACTGTACAGATAAACGCACGCACACACATACACACACACACACACACAGAGAGAGAGAGAGAGAGAGAGAGAGAGAGGGGGGGAGGGAAGGGAGAGGGATAGAGAGAAAGAACGAAGGTGTAAAAATCCACAGTTAATAGCAACCATCGTTTCGCCTCGTTGCCGTTTCCAGAAAGTCTCAGAGGTTTGTTCCGTGGTAAACCGGTGATTGCACGATCATTATGCACGGTACTTATTTATGCGAATGAGTGTAACGTTCAGACCGAGGAACTGAATGCAATTTATACGGCTTATGAAATAGCGATAATAATAGATATTATCGTGCGTGCAATAGTTAATTCGCATAGACTGACTAAATCCGAACGTATTAAACGCGTGAAATCGACGCGTATTAGTGTTAATTACAAACAGCACAAATCTACCGCTTCATTTGTAGAATTTGTTTGTCGATTAATTGATAACTACGTCGTTGCAGAATCGACCTCTCAATGAGCCCGGATAAACGAAATATTTCACGAGAGCATTACCGTGCCATAGACCGTTACATTAGCCGACCGAGGAGCGGAGACGAGAATGCGCATAGTTAATATCACAATAATCGTATGATCTATTATTGCAAATATCTCATTCGTATAACATTATTATATCGCGTTAATATCAATTATCGGAGAGTCACGGAAAAGTCAAACATATCGAGCATCCAAATTGCATGGATTCAAACGCATGGATACAATTCCCAATAATACATTTAATGAACGGAAAAATAATTACCACATATCGCATTACAAGCACGATATATCCTTCGAATATTTTTCCAAATTTTTCCTCAATCTTAAGTCGTCTAACTCGTTTAACGCGGATATCCGTCATGATTTGTTTATTATCTCACGATTGAAATATTAATTACACATGCGACAGAACACGGTAGGGGATGTAGTGCAAATTTGGCGACGTTCTTTCCTGTCGGCCGTAATACAAGCGGGAATCGTGGCCCGAAATAACTTACCGAAATAAGTTGCGCGAGAACCAAGATCGAGACACACGTAATCCGAAACATGTTAATTTTGGAAATCGACAGGCACAGTGGGTTTTCTAAGTTGAACTCACCTTCCCCCCTTTCTCTCTCTCTCTCTCTCTCTCTCTCTCTCTCTCTCTCTCTCTCTCTCTCTCTATCAAGTCTAAACAAGATCACCCTCCGAGCGGCCACGGCCGACGACAAAATTCAATCATCGAGATCGCGACTCCGCTAGATCGACCTGGCCGACGAGTTCCATCCCATTGGGCTTCGCCTGTACAGCCTCTCTAGATCAGCCGCATCTGCTCTCAATGCAGCTCATATCGGGAGTCTTACGACGTAGGAGCTTGCGAAGGCGATAAGCGGTCTAAAGAGAGAGAGGAAGAGAGAGAGAGAGAGAGAGAGAGAGAGAGAGAGAGAGCGAGCGAGCGAGCGAGCGAGAGAGAAGATCTGAGATATGGTAAGGGAGAAAGAGGAAGAGAAAGGAGAAGGGGGGTTTGGCCAGGAGTGATAGAGAGAGAGAGAGAGAGAGAGAGAGATGAGAAGAGAGAGTGAGACTTCTCGAGGATTCCATCGAGGATTCGAGTGATGTTCGGCTTGTCGTGCTAACCAGGAGAGCGGAGGAACTACGAATCGAGCGGTTTCGGGCAGGGGAGGGAAGGAAACGAGGGAGGCAGGCGGCGGAAGTAGGTACTTGGATATGGAAATGGGATGCCCCGGCGCAAATGCGAAGCTCGAATCTATCAATTTCACTCCGCAGGTAACAGCGATTGGTGGTGAGCTGTGGAGGGACTAGGCGGCTTCGGTAATTCGCTGATTTGAAGAGTAAACACAAAGGCTGGAGAAGTGGTGCGATCTCCGGCCGAGAAGGGAGAGACCGAGAAAGGGGGCGGAAAGAGAGGAGAGAGACAGAGACAGAGAGAGAGAGAGAGAGAGAGAGAGAGAGAGAGAGAGAGAGAGAGAGAGAAAGAGAGAGAGAGAGAGAGAGAGAGAGTAAGGGAGATGGTATATACGTATGAGTGAGGAGAAGCGCGGTAAAGTGGTCGATGAGCGACTGAGGTCGACCTGGACCGTGAAGCGCGAGGAGAGCTGGGAGAGCGCGGATCGCCGAGTGGAGAGAATGTACAACCTTCATCATCCGTACATTATGTATCGCGAGCATAAAAGCCGCCGCCGCCTCTGTTGCAGCGTGTGTATCCCGCGAGAACGCGTATACGTGCGCGTGCGCGCATATATTCGATGCCGGCCGATCATTACAGATGTAAATTCCAACCGCGCGCGCGAGTCGGCAACTATTCGATTCGCGGCCAAACGATGAGGTCAAGTAGAGTCAGGAGGAAGATAGAGAAAGGGAGAGAAATGCAGAGAGAGAGAGAGAGAGAGAGAGAGAGAGAGAGAGAGAGAGAGAGAGAGAGAGAGAGAGAGAGAGAGAGAGACCTTGATTTCCGAATATATATTTCGCACACATCGTTACGAAACCGATACATACAAACACAAACACACACACACACACACATGGCGACCTGTTACTCTTGTGTGCACAGTCCTACTCTGCGGCATCTCCAAGTTGCCGGTGACAGCGTCGACGAGAGCCGGAGAGCGGCAGTAGCCGGTGGTTACGCAGGGAGCGAGACGTGGTGTCAACTCGCATCGTGATGTCGATGGTGTCGATGTGGAAGTGACCCGGCAGGTAGATAGTGGTGTGTACATGTACACGCCTGTCGTCCCTTTCCGAATCAGGGCTCCCGAGAGCTCCGCGCGTCGACTCGCCCACGCGCGGTTCGATGACGTCTTCGTCCGTCGTTTATGCGTCGGACCGCGATATGACACGCGTAATACGCACGCCGCGTGATCTCTGTCGTTGATAATGTGACGCGCAATAGGCCGTGTCGAAGCCACTTGGGAACGGATGGGATTGTGCTCATGGCTGCGCTCATGGCTGTGTGCTCGGAAGCCCTCTGCGTGCACAGACTATCAGCAGCCACGACCCACGAGCACCAACCGAGTCGCAAGCGCCGCGGCCGGCGAGGCCGCGTTAGCGGCGCACGACGCGATAACGTGCTCGCCGATGTATGCACGAGTCGCAGTTTGTCGGTTGCATCTCCGTCGAATTGGGCCGGTCCCGTGTCACTAGATTCACAAAAGCTTCCGCTCGATTTACGAGCACGTAGGGCTTTCCGCTGCCGTCGCGCGATCCCCGAGTGTTATGCGGCCGAATGGCGCGCCGCGTGGATTTCAATGACTTGTAACGCGTCTATCGTAGTTTTCGCTCGAATGGCGTGTACAAACACGCCGAGAGACGTGTATCGCGTAATTGTCGAGCGTGTCGAGCTATCAACGAAGCTTGTGATGTTTAGCGAAGGGGAGAAGACCTTTGTTGCGCTGCAAAATGCGAGCCGGTGTCGAGCGATGTGACGAGGCTGCGCGAGAAGTTGTCCCGCGAATTCAGTTTTCCCCCGACGAGACAGCCGATCGTGCAGTTAACGGTAAGCGTCTAATTGGCCGAGTGAGTCGGGAATTTATCGCGGAGCTGAATACGAGATCTAATCGTGTAAAAGTTTATAAATGTCGTATGTTAATTAACGCTCTCGTTAACCCGGAATATTATATAATTCTGGCGAAACAATGGAAGACATGCGCGTTGGTTGCCTTGCAAGTGGGATCGTAATTTGTCGATGAAGTGTGCGCCTCGACGATTATGTTGTAATTTCCGCGACAGCTTCCGTTGCGAACAACGACGATATTAATTGCATACGCCGTGAAGAAGCGCGGACGGTGCTCGAGCGCTTTAATCGTACGCACGATACATCTCCGCATATTTTCTGCTTATTTACATCTCCTCGCAATTTACCGAAGCCGCCCAACGGACTTGTCGACGGGCAAACGCGAACGATATATCGTTTAATTTTATACCCACGCCGCGTTCTCTTAGCTAAAAATTTCTACACGCAAAGTGAAAGTCATGAAGATTAATGCAGGAAAGTGAGACTAACTGGTCCTCCATTCCCACGATGCTGGAGCACCGAGGAAGCGGCAAGAAAAAGACGAGGGCGAAGAGCAGAAGAGAAAGAGTAAAGTAAAGTAGAGTGGAGTAGAGAAGAGGAAGCGCGCGCGCGCGCTCGCGCGCGGTCGTTTTCCACGGCGCCGGCAAGAAAAAGCAAATCTTCGCAAAAGTAAGGCAAGCAAGCTGTTTCTTCCTCGTTCAACGAAGCAAAGCAGAGTAGGTAAGATTACCAAACGGTACGAGCTGTAGAATGGAAACACCGCAACGTGACACCCTCCACCCTTGAAGAATGTCTACACCTCGCGCGCAAATCGTCGAGATATATAAATCCGCCAAATTCAGTACAATGAAACATGTATATTTTCCTCTTCTCTTTCCACTTTCCACTCTTAGACTTTACTCTTTTATAATGCCAGCTAATAATCAACTTTCAGTTTTCTTGCAGCGCTCTGTCCTATAGCGTTTGCGCGCGAGAATAGGAATCGTATGTCGAGCGACATCGACAGCGATTTTTCCCTTTCTCACTCTCTCTCTCTCTCTCTCTCTCTCTCTCTCTCTCTCTCTCTCTCCCTCCCCCCCCTCTCTCTCCCTCTATCTACAAATTAAGCACGTATTCATTAGATGTGCCGCGATTAAACGAATTAGTCGCCGAAACTTTTGTCCAACGCTGTACAGCATCAAACGAACCGATCAGCGGCGCGCACACGAACCGCTCGGTCTCGGTTGGCGCATGTTGTACGTCGTTGCCGACGGCACGTTAATTAGCACTCTAAATCAAGCATATAAATCAAGCGAGGTGCACGTTTCCACGAGGATGATCAGCGGAGGACGCCTACTCGCGTTAACTTCGTCCGGAATATATCGGTACACTCCACTTGCGACGACCGCGCTCGACCGCGCGCACGCGCGCGTACACGCCGGAGAGAGCTCGATTTTGCTGAGCCGGCGAAAACGCTCGCCGCTCGAATACGCTCGTTTTCGCGCGGATACGCACGGAGGCTCCCTCGCGCGCGCCCGTGATGCCAGCGCTGGGAGCGCAGCGCTTGTGCGCCCATCATCGGTTAGAGACTACGAGTTTCTTCATAAGATATATTACCCGAGCCGTCTCGCGGAAAGGCCCTTTCGGAAATTACTGTGCAAACACTCTCAAACGCGCAAGAGACGATCGGCTCTCTCCCTCTCTTCCCCCCCTCCTCTCTCTCTCTCTCTCTCTCTCTCTCTCTCTTTCGGGATATCCACACCGTAGCTCCCACCGGGGTTGATCCCCTGTACTCGCGGCATTCATGAGAATCTGCGCCTCGGGGAGCGCGAGACGGACGGACGGACGGACGGACGGACGGACGAACGAACGAACAAGTGAACAGACGGACGGAAGAAGAAAAAGAAGGAGGAAGAGGAGGGTGAGGGGGAGGAGGAGGCAGAGGCAGAGAAAGAACACTCTCAAACGATCCGGCTTACGGCTGCTTCGCCTCCTCTCTTGGAGGAATCCCGCGCGAGAAATTCCTCCCCGGCGTACTCACCCTGTCTCGCCGGTAACTATCAATGGCATCCGGCTAGTAATTCTCCGAACGACTGCCGGCATACCAGTCCGTTCGATAGATAACGAGTAACGACATTTTAGGCAGATATAGCGGCGCGCGGTCGTTACAGCCAGCTCTTACGGATTACGCTCTCTACCCGAGAGCGATCCGGTGCGTTATATTTCATAGATTAAAATTAATGCGAGCGAGCGAGAGCGCGAAGGAGCGAGCCGCGCGATGCAGATAACGCGCGTCTAGGATAGATATACACGGACTACCTGCCCGTTCGTACTGTGACTACTTTGCCTCACGGCGTCGCGAGAAATAGACCCCATGTCGTTGTCGTCGTCATCGTCGTCGTCGTCGTCGTCGTCGTCGTCACCGTCGTCATCGTCGTCGTCGACGTCGCCGCCGTCGTCATCGTGATGCACGCTGCAGCGCGCATACAGGACTCGTATACTTCTGGTTTCATTTACTCGTCCTCGCAATTAGGATTCCAATTAAAGCGTTATCAAAGCTTTCGTTGTAATTATGCGGTGCCTGATGGCCATTAATAATTACGTATTTACAGCCAGCACTGATATGTAATTTTCACCGCTCGCCTTTATTAAGCACCGGAGACGTAACCAACTTACGAGGGGCCCATCGCTCGAGATCTTTTATTCGCGTGGCTTCAATTAGTCAAGACGCAGCGAGTAATTATACCGTATGAGCCGAGGGTGCCGAGGTATCTTTTTTCAACAACGACAGGATAGCGGGATAAATGATACGTCGGCCTTTCGTCAGTTCGCCAGCAAAGATTGAACTGCCGTGAAGATCCTCGGGAACGAGAAAAAGTCGGATTTTCATCGCTCGAGCGTGAATTTATAATAACGAACTAACGTTCCACTGTTACTTTTCATCGGGCTGGAAAACGTCTAAATAACAAATTATTCATTTCAACGCAGGCAACAGACTGATAAGAAGATAATCTTCCTTCGAGGATCCCTCGCGATTTCAAGATCATTAATTATGCTTTAAATAGGATCATAGATATTCATTAACTCGATGTTGTAGCTCGTCATCAAGAAGAATACAACGACTTATAATGAGCTCGGATGAGCGTGATTGATGACCGCGGACCGAAAAATGCATTTTCGGACTGATCTCGATGCGCATCTTCGAGAACGCAGAGAATGAGCAGCAGATACATTATGCTACGTGTATTGCGCGAATCTCTTGCGCACATCATTTTTATTAAATATTTTATTAAACATATTTTATTAAACATATTTTATTAAATTGATAATTATATCTTGCCATCATTGTGCACTATTATTGCGAGCATCGTCTCGAGACGAGGTCTACTTTCTCCCTGGAACAGAATTCAGTATTTACAACTGTCGGTGGAGCGATTCATAATTAACAATGCCTCGTGAAAATAGTACGACAGAAGAGTAATTTCCTGCACTCTCTCACCCCCGTCCCCCTTCTCTCTCTCTCTCTCTCTCTCTCTCTCTCTCTCTCTCTCTCTCTCTCTCTCGCTTCCCTTTAATAGTTACGAGACAGAGCAGCATTCTCGTAGATAGCGAACGGTAATGTGGCACACGGAGCGACATTTATGCACAAGTGGTATCTTCATCAAGCGTACCGTAACCGAACGCGATGACTTCTTTGTTCCGTGTCTAACTAAGATCCGCAAGGACCAGAGCCGCTACCACAGATATTAACTCGCGCATACCCACGGAGGAAGCATATTTGCAGTAACAACGCGGAAATTCTCTCTCCCTCTCTCTCTCCCTCTCTCTCTCTCTCTCTCTCTCTCTCTCTCTCTCTCTGTCATTCTCATATATACATATTCTCTCCGGAGCATTGAAAGCTCCAGCCAAGGACAAGTTACGTAGACTACGGGAATTATTCACGAGCAGTTGCGAAAATCCCCAGTTATTCATTAACCTCCGGCGCATTGGAAATCTGCGCAACCTACGCAAATTATCGTCGCAATTAATGTGATCCCGCTCAGGTGATTCGGGAACGGGACAAAGGATCACGATCGTCGGGGGCCTCATTACTCATCGCATCTACGCGACTTCGGCTTTCAACGCTTCGCCAGCGTGCGAATTGATTTAGCCCCTTGCAGCACGTCGTTCGCGATCGGCTGGTGCCAGCCGACGACCAGCCGCCGGTCGACCAGCGCTCGTGTGGACATGATCTGAAAAAGCCGGCCGTGCACCACCATAAACGACACAACTGAATTACTCTCGAAGAAAACGATTGTCGCATATATTAACTCTCGCGCCGTTGCGGGGCGTCAGACGGGCGGACATGTCATTGTACCTTGAATGAGTTTATCGCGAGTGGACGTGCCACCGTCCGGTTCTGCCACGCAACCGGTCGTTTTTCACATGGCATATACGCCCCTACGCGCCACAGCCTCTACCTTCATCCCATTTTTGCGCGCTCTAGGCTACGCTGGTTCAGGTTATGGAAATGGGATGACTAACGAGTAACTCGCTTCCTCGCCGGATGTATATAGCAGTACCACTTTCTATCGGCCGATAACGGTAACTCTTGGAATTTGGGGTGTACACTTCCGGCATAGCGGTTTCCCGGCTCCATGTGCGCCGGTGAGAGATATACGTTAAACTTCGATATCGCGCGACATGTGACGACGGGCCCGCCGACGAAATTGACATCGACTCGGCGCGGCACGGCGCGGCGAAAAATTCCCGACCGCTCGAGTTACTCGGATTCATTTAATTGTAGAGCTGCTCACCCGAGATGCAGTTTTCATGCGCGCCCACGGGATAAAAGAGAGGAAGAGAGAGAGAGAGAGAGAGAGAGAGAGAGAGAGAGAAAGCAAGAGGAAATGCAGCCGCGATCTAATTTCCGGATGGATTTAAATTAATACCGGCAGAAAGCAAAGGCGCAACACGCCGTTAGGCGGAGCGCTCTCGGGAGATTGAAGCCATCGTGTGAGCGACCGCAAAAAATAAATAGACAAATTATCATGCAAGATGTCGAAAATGATCTCTAAAGGCTCTCGGATCACGCTGGTCTCTTTCACGCGAGACGTGCTGGCATTCACCCAGGAGAAAACCAGTTGACCGACAAGGTTATTCCTCTTTTATAATACTCCTTCCTTCCCCCATCCCCATCCGTCGTTTCTGCTCGCGTGTAAAAAATCTTGATACATCACGCTCGCTCCGCGTCGACTGTTCGGCGAGAAAAGAAAACGGCCGAGGCGACTTTACAGCCGCACAATCTCGACGTTGTTCGAGCTCCGCGTTTCAGAAATTGAAACTTTCTATCTCGGAGCAAACGAAACGGTCGCAGCGGAATGCGAACGAATGTCGGCGTCGCGTCGCGGCGGTTAATGCTAAACGCGATTAAAAGAAAACTTCGGTCCGCGTTGAATCGCGCGCCCTCGCGTGTTGTTGACAGTCAAAACAAAGACGGGATGAAATTCCGCGGCCGCGCAAAAAGTGCATATCCAACGCGCGACGACACCGATACGCAGTGCTCTCTTATTAAACGCTACGTAATTGCGCGCGCTCGAAGGCCGCTCGCGTCGAAGGAACAAAAACCGCACTCTTACTAAGTGAATTAAAAGTGTAAAAGCCGCCTGCCGCCTGCCGGCGAATGAGAGAGAAATATACAGCGGAGTGGAAAGTCACTTGGCCGTGCCGCTCGCCACCGACGAGAGACGGTTTAAACAGATGGTAATAGAGCAAATAGCTAGGGCTAATTTATACAACGTCGCTCGCGTTGCGTCTCCCTCTCTGCACGTATATATATATGTATATATATATTTAATATCGCCCAGCCCCGAGGGAAAACGCCGCGTCGCGGACGGTCGCGAAAACGAAATCTGACGTACGTGATACCGCGGGACCGGGAGAATGCGCGATCGCGAGCTCGTAAAACAAAATTGAAAGCGCCGATAAAGCGCCGATAAAACGATAAACGCCCGGGAATATTTCATATTACGTTTACGAGATCACGCGCGAGAGATAAACGCGAGGGGGTGGGGGGTGGGGGGGTGGAGGAGCATTTTCGTTGACACTGGAGATGCCCGTACGTCGCTCGTGGCGGAAACGTCGGAAGCGGCTATGGCATGCTTCTGGTTTATGGATAATAACGAGACGAGACCAGTCTGCGCGCGTACAAAGTGCGTGCGTGCGGGCGCGGCGGAACGACGCACTCTCTTTCCGTGATTCCCAGAGTTTACTCCCGACTCGGCCGCTCGCTCTCTTTCACCGAGCTCGCGGGAGATTACGTCGAGAGGAGGAGTGTCTCGTGTACAACGCCAGAGCAATTCGAGCAATTCGCCAGACGCGGTGGTGACACGACGCCCTTTCTACAGTCGCGCACGCATCGCGGCGGATCACCGCGGTGTTTCTTTACAACGCCGGACGAGAACGGCTTCATCACTTTACGCTTTATCGCCCGGCTCAATCTCATTGAGTGGCCATGATCGAAAGTGATACGGGTCAGCGAGTGTGAAACGCATAGTGCTCAGTTTCAGTTTCGTTGAAATGCTGATTCATCCGATACGGGCGCAGCCAGTTATTTTCGTGCCGAGCGGATTTGCACTCCGTGTCGAGAAATCTTTTCGAAAGCCGAGGGCACTGAGAAAAACTGCCGACGTGGATTCGTTATCGGTGCACATTAAAATCGGATACGTTAGATGAAGACCGATACGAACCGCGCCGGGAGTTTTACGTCACTATGTCATTGTCATAAACGTCTGGTAGACGATATTTTATTCGGCTGCGAAAAATCAATGGAAACAGGTTTGACGAGTACCACGTTGCGGCATCGCGAGTTGTAGTAGCGGCCGTTCGCTCGTTCGTTCTCGCTCTCTTTCGCTCTCTTTCGCTCTCTCTCTCTCTCTCTCTCTCTCTCTCTCTCTCTCTCCCTCTCTCTCTCCCTCTCCCTCTCCCTCTTTCCCTCTCTCTTTCTCCGTTGTAATTTTCTATTTTATATTTAGCATACAGTTAGATTCGTTGAACTGGCAAACTCGACGCATATTATGCCGAACGTGTGATTAGCATGTTTCACTGCGACAATCAAGTCTTGCTACAATCTTCTCATACTCGTTTTGCAGCCACTCGTTGATGGGACAAAAAAATGGGAAAAAAGAGAAGAGAGAAACTTCGACATGCAAATATAATGTGATGTATAACTGACGATGTGTATCATCCATTAAGATAAGACACGGATAATAATTTCACGCGAGATAGAGTCATAATCCTAAATAATGTTGTAATGTTTCCAACGAAAGCAACGCAAGCGCACTAACGATGATGTACAACACTTACGCGTGATAAAGAAAAATTAATTTGTATCTTCATTAATCAATCTTGACTCGAGGCGCGATCCGAGTTAGGAGTGACGGTATCCGCGCGAATCCATCGATCAAATTTACGTAATAATTCGTACATGACGCATCTCTCCGACAGTTATCCCGCGCGCTCGCCTTTCTCGCGTAATCATCGGTACTCTCACTCTCTCATTCTCTCTCTCTCTCTCTCTCTCTCTCTCTCTCTCTCTCTCTCTCACCTCTCTCCTTCTCTATGAAATCTATTTTCACGCGCAAACTGTACCGGCCGATATTCCGAAGGGGAGCGGTTGAATCTAGATTTATCTGTTAGCCGGAGGACATAAATTTCCAGCGCGATGAAAATACCGTCTCACCGCGTCAATTACCCCTGGAAGACACGTGGCCATACATCCTGCCATAATTTCGCCTTGAGTGGGCTCGCCACTCTTCGGGTTGTCAAATAGACGTGATTATCGGCTCATTATTGCGGATCGAGCCTATTGAAGTATCAATGAGTCGTCCAGGCGAGTATCGTCCATTTAGCCGCACGCAATTTCGTCCCGGCCGGCATAAATAAGCCTCGAGTGTGTAACAACGGCGAAGCAACGGCGTTCCAGCACGGCGCGCTGCCAGCCCGGCGACGGCTTGCGTGTTGACGCGCGACGAGCGGCGATTTTCTAGCGTGTGGCTCGAACCGCGAGCGCTCGACAGCTCATCCTCGATTCTCCGTCGAAACGATCGCTCGGCAATCAACCGGATACCGCGAGGCAAAAAGCGGCGGAGGGCGGTATCGCGGCACGAAAGAAATTTGCAGCGGCGTCTTCGCCGTCGCTGCCGTCGCCACGACGATAAATCAGACAGCGACGAGAACGCCAGAGAGAGAGAGAGAGAGAGAGAGAGAGAGAGAGAGAGAGAGAGAGAGAGAGAGAGAGAGAGAGAGAGAGAGAGAGAGAGAGAGATCGCCATGCGCGGCTTCGATCGGACTCTGACGCGGAACGTGACAGTTCTTACCATATAAAGCGGCCTTTACGGGTATACACTATATAGCGCGCGATTCGCGAGCGACCGATGAGATCGATGGAAACTGTACAATCCGGAGTCGCGAGTGTGGGAGGAGAATACAAGAGAGAGAGAGAGAGCGAACGTCTCTCGGAGTTTATCGCGCTGAGTCGCGGTAAGTGCTCTCGCATTGATCCTACGAGTGGTCTCTCTCTCTTCGGCGATAATGACAGCGGCGCACGAAAGAATCCGGCGTACGTACGTTGAATCGTCGCTCGCCATTATCCCGAGAGTAGGAGGGGGAGGCAGACGGGATTTTCATGCTTCCGGCGCGCTGAGTCAAAAGGAAATAACGAGAGAGGAAACGGTGAAGACGAAGTGGCGGGGGTGGGGGGAGAAGTGACAAGGGGGTTAGGGGGATGAAATCGTCACTACCGCGATTTCTTCTGTGCCTTTTCGAACGAGATAGACGGGAGCTATAAAAGGCTATGAAGAAACATCGGTGTTTTGTCGCGAAACGACATCTCGTGTGTACACTTTGTATCGGTCCTAACGCGATGCGATATATTTCTCTCTTCTTTCTCCTTTTCTCCCTCCTCCTCCTCCTCCTTCTCCTTCTCGCGCGAAATGTGGATGCAATTTAGCGCCGATATACGGATAATTGTGTCGGGCGCACAGTGGCAGGAGTAGAATGGAGTGATTAGAGGGGCTCGATTCTCGGGGCGCAGGTTTCGTGATAAGCGGATGCGCACGTTCGTGACACTTGGGATTGCGCAATGGCGTCTAGAGCAGCGAGGGTAGTCGTTTGCATTGCTTGTTTGCACTCGGTATAGA
Organism: Harpegnathos saltator; assembly: GCF_003227715.2. NCBI lineage: Eukaryota > Metazoa > Arthropoda > Insecta > Hymenoptera > Formicidae > Harpegnathos > Harpegnathos saltator. Next base: position 999,508 of record NW_020229918.1, read on the forward strand.
TATACACGTCGTATGCTACTGACGATAGGCATTGATGCTCGACACTTGGCCCACCTGCCCCCTCCTCCTTAACAGAGTATCATGAATATTTACGCGACACCTCTCACGGCAAAATCAATGTACCTGCAGCTAGAGAGGCTTTTGCGACGCGACGCGACGCGACGCGACGCGGCGCGGCGCGGCGCCTCTACCGCGAGTAGAACGACGACGGAGATACCGCGCTCTTGTACTTCCTTTTCCTGATCGCGGATCCAAAAGATTTGTCTGCGCAGCTACTTACGTTAATCTCAGAAGAAAACGCTCTCGCGGAAATAGAGGTGTGGAAAGTCCCCCTCTTTGGACGGCTAACGCTGAACGCTCGTTTCGCCGGGACTTAACGCCCGAGCGGGAAAAGTTCGTAAGCTGCCCCCTAAGAATGTTGGCAAACTCCTGCCGGCCGTTTTATACTATTTTAGCTTACTATCCATGTGGATAAATTATCAAACGGGTTTCGGGTTTGACCGAGTCGAAGGAGCAATCTTGCGCGATATTTTTCTTCATATTACTCCCGGAGAATTCTCAATGGAAACGTCGAGCTAATGAAATTCCATGCAAAAGGCTGAGTGAGACTCGTGTTTCGTATTTGTAGGCAACGACGCTCTCGTTAGGATGTCGCAACCATTTCAGCGAAGTTATACGCTGGCATTACAAGCTGAAGTCATATGCAAAGGCAAATTTCCCGGGAATTACGATGGCAATTATTATTCATTATACACGCCAGTAGGATTTCGTCGATGCGACGAAACAGTTGCAGAGGAAACTATCCTTAAAAGTAGAGTCGCGCAGCGCGCGCGCGCGCGCGCGCGCGAGAAATATGTTAAAGCAACAACAATGTTTCGCGATGCACGGGGACGAAATTTAACCGGTCCTGACGACCGGTTTGATGACGAATAAAAAAACGCTCACGCGCGGAAACAATGTTCCCTCACGCGATTTCAGACAATATAACTTTTGCAAAGGTACTGTCGTAGAATAAGAAGAAGGGCTCTTCTCATACCGCGGAACTTGGCGTACTTCGCGTAAGCACGCGCTTATAATCTGACGAGTGTGCGCACGTGTGAGAGCAAGAGAGAAAGGGAAAGAGAGAAGGGGCGGGTAGGGAGAGAGAAAGAGAGAAAGAGAGATACGTGCGGGAAAAATCGTGTAGAAAAAGAACGTGGAATGAACTCTTAAATATTTCATGATGGACGAAAGATGTGAATTACGTCGTAGACTGCAGGAAGATGGCGATGTTCGAGCGGGCGGCAGAGACGCGCGAGGGTGAGCTGTGGCAGCGAGGGGATGAAGACGAGGGCGAGATGCTGGGGGCTCGCTAAGAGCCCGCTAGAATATGTTGAATGTGGTGGTGCGGGCGTGGTGCGGCATATTACGTCGTTAATACAGTGCATATCGGGACGCGAGCAGCTGGGCGAGGGAATCACAACCGGAGCGCTGCTGCGACCCCCTTGAGCCGAAAGACCTCTTTCCTTCGTCCTCGTACGTGCACACACACGTGCGCATGCACATGTACACGCGATCTGGTTGCCTTGCCCTTATTAATGTGTGCCATCTTCCCTCTCTTACTGTCTCGTCGCTGCATCTCCAGCACACAAATAGCATTATTTTAGAATTATTTCGGAATTACACGGCTGGCTGGCGATAGCGACATCCTTTATCTCTGACCGCTGTTACGTCGTGTAAGAAGAGAGAAAGAGAGAGAGAGAGAGAGAGAGAGAGAGAGAGAGAGAGAGAGAGAGAGAGAGAGAGAGAGAGAGAGAGAGAGAGAGAGAGAGAGAGAGAGAGAGAGAGAGAGAGAGAGAGAGAGAGAGAGAGAGAGAGAGAGAGAGAGAGAGAGAGAGAATGAAGGGCGGTTGCTGTGTTATGATAATCAAGTAACAGCTAAATGATAAGAAATGAGAATCGCGATCCCGTTGTCGAATAATATATGAGCGAGAACACTGCCGGGCGTGGAAAATGCCACGATGTTTCGCAGAACTCCTGCGTCCTGCGCAGTTTCCCGTTTCGTTAAAAATGGCGCTTTAAACCACCTCGAAATTTCGAGGCCGACGAGTCGTCCATTATCCGCACGAGACCCGTGCAGCAATCGCGCGGTGCACGCCGCGCGCGCGCGCGATCGTGCGAACCGGCGAGAACAAAGTCCGTAAAATTAGCGTAATAGCGTTAATACTTCAGAATGATCGAGCTCGAGAGCTCGTTCGCTTGTGCGCGCGCGCACCAACAGAGCGGTCGGCGTGCTTAATCCACGTCATTCAGGATTTAGAATTCCGGTACGCGTATCATACCGGTAATACAGTGATTATAGAGCGGGACTGTGTAAGAGATACCGCACGATACGCGTGCGAGCGGTCAATGTCTCGGAAAGCTGTCGCCCCGTCGTAAAATAGCAATTTGAATTTCATAATGTCACAAATCCTCAGTTATGTGAACGCCCGAAGCGTGCGTCGCGCCTAATAATTGGATGATTCCCGTAATAAAATTTCGCCTGGAAAGGCCCGCTCAAGGGCACTCATAAATTTATATGATATAAATTCTCGAATAGACGTATACACATATACACACACACACACACACGCACGCGTGCGCGCGCGCGCGCGCACGCACGCATGCATATGCACATACAAATATGCGCTTATACCGAGAATGTTTAACGTTAATATCGCTACTCATGGCGTTAACCATATAGGAAAGGCTTATAAAATCAGAGTTATGCTGTTATAAACACAGAATGTTCCATTAGGTTTGCAGTTAGTTTCAGACGCGCGCGATAATTCACTGCGGTGTGCGAGAGATTATCTTTGCTTGGAAAATATTTATTCACAGATATCAGCTCTCTCCTCGCAACTTTTGACACTTTATTGCTCGGTACATTGGCAATGAAATCTCAAATTAAAATTTTATCAGACCAAAGACCCAGTGAGATGAACACTGGGGAGAATATAAAATTTATATTAATCCCGAGGTTAACAATATTATTACTCGCCGTGCGCCGCTATATTGCGCCGAGTAATTTCAAGAAGCGAAAACGTGAGAAATTTATTTATAAAGTGCGTGCCTCGGTCGATTGTACTTTTCGTTATACTTTCAACGCTCAATGCAAACTTAACGAGCTTCTCTCTTATCCTTTTAACGACGATTCATTAATTTCTTTCTCTTTTTCTCTTTTTTGTTAAATATCGTCACGCATTTTCTAAATCGCGTTATACGCTATATGCAACACGTGAACGATTCACAAGAAACATTATAAGAATACAGACAGCAAGCAAAGGTATCGCTTAAAACGAATAACGAAGCAGAATTTATAAAGACCACTCCGCCCTCCGAGGAACGAGATGTTAAAGTCTCGCGGAATATTAAACCCGACTCGGAAAAGTATGATCAGAGCGAATAAGCGTATTACTGCGTGCCCGTACTTCAAACTTTTTTATTACATCCTCTAGCGAGCGTATGCGGTAAAACGTTACGATCGAGCAATTTCGCAAATCCACTTTTGCAACAATTATAGACTTACCGCTTACAAAAGAAAATAAAACCGAGATTGAGTTTCGCATATTTCCCAATCCAAATGCGTATCTTCCCTGAATTATGTGCAAAATATTTCATACCACGAACGAATATACCGTTTGTATGCTCTAAAATTCACACGTATGTTCGACCACAGACGCTGACGTGTTTAAATTGAAAAATATTATTTGGCTCTCGCGTCAATATTTACGCGGTTATTTAACAGAGACGTATAAAAAGAATTCGCAAAAAGATACCTCATTCGCCTCTTCACCTGAATCTTACGCAAATATGAAAATTAAATTCGAGTCTTCCTTATTAATTATTTGATATTAGATATCAAGAACTTGGGATAACCGAACGCAAACATTCACTACATTTTCGTGAGAGAGAAATCGATTTTAAGTTGCACGCTAAACGCGTCATAAACATTCTTTCAGTCAAAAACTTTGTGTGTCCTTACCACCCGTTGCGACATCAACTGCCATTAAACGTCAAAATATCGTACTCTACGCTTGTCACTATTATAGCAACGTTCACTTAAGACGTATCTTTATCGCTTCTCGTACAGATACTGTCGTCAACAATGATGAAGCATTTGCATATCCCTCGACGGAACTAATCTTTCTTAATCTGTCGGCCTGTGTCCCTCGTCATGCTGGTAAACACAGTTACATAATCTTATTAATATATGCATATCACTTAAACGCACGAAGAGATAACGCGCTTGACAAGCGAACATCCCTGCAATGTAAGTCAGTCACATTGGACTCTGTGTTAGTCAGTTCACACGCTTGTGCGTGCATATGTATATGTGTACGTATGTATATATATGTGTGTGTGTGTGTGTGTGTGTGTGTGTGTGTATGGTATTCTGAAAGAATCGAGCCCTCTTTTTATATCGGTAAAATTACGGAACTTGCTGTTCGCGCAATGGGACATAATACATCACTCAATAAGTTCGTAGGATGACATATAAATGGGGCGCTACTATTGACGAATATGATTTTTAGGAAGTACTAACCTTCAAATGATACCTGTCAAAATTTCATGACAATCGGACGTTTAGTTCATAAGTTACAGTGGTTTTAGTGACGCACGACGTCGACTTGTTTTAGCAAGGCTTCAGTTTCGGCAATCACTTCTTCATTGGAGCCAAATGTCTTTGCCTGGAGCTTTCTCTGCCGATTTGACTCTGGAGTGTAGTGATGGATCCATGTTTCATCCATTGTCACATACCGCATCAAAAAATCCTTTCTATTGCGCTGAAACAGCTCCAAACAGCCCGCTGAATCGTCGACGCGTTGCTAAAACGAGTCGACGTCGTGCGTCACTAAAACCACTATAACTTGTGAACTAAACGTCCGATTGTCATGAAATTTTGACACGTATCATTTGAAGGTTAGTACTTCCTAAAAATCATACGGATTTGTCAATAGTAGCGCCATTTATATGTCATCCTACGAACTTATTGAGTGATGTGTTATATATATCAATCGCAATTCACCGTTTAGATAAAATTTATATTTATGCTCGTCTAATACTCGTCTAATACATTGCTTGCAAGCACGATCAAAAGGAGTCAACGGGGTAATTGATTCACTTGCGCGCACGAGTGAAACTTTCGTTTGTGAACCGAAGCGTGAAAGCAATTATTATCGACGGATACTGTTAGGGAGCTCGTTTGCTACGGGAACGGTATCCGATAGGGGTCCGTCCATTTATACGGGGATATCGCAAATAATTATACCGCGCGATACATGGATGCGCAAATGTTGGATTGGTCGGGGTTCTTGCCTAATGAGAAACGAGAAATCCAAGGTAGACGACAACGACGACGACGTCGACGCCCAGGATATCTGCGGCAGCGAAACTTCGAATAAGCTATGCGCTGTCCTGAGTTCCGTCGAATCGGTATCCAACAATAAACCGTCAACGCGAGCCAAGTTTTCCCATTATCCATTAACCTAATTAGACCAGATTTTGCGATATTGGCTGTTCAACGGAGAGGTGCGCGCTCTCTAAGTTAGATACCCACGTATTTATTGGCCGTACATCTACGTGGTATACGATACGAAGGTGCACACACATATACGAGAAAAATATGCGAGTTACGCCAGAAGTATGCGGTTCACCGCACATACAAATCCATGGCGTATCAATGAAGAGAGGAGAGGGAAAGAGCAGTAAAACTTGGATCTTCTGCTGAGGAAGATACGCGTCCATTTACATTTATATTATTGGATTCTCCCGAATGAGTTTGCGACACGTAACAAGAACTTTTTACGCAAATATGAAACATACCTCAAACTTTCCAAATCATTGTACTTTCTAATTAAACGACACTTTTCCTTTTTCTCTCCTCCTCTTTTCTATTTCTTTTTAATCTCTCGTAATTTCAGAGAAATAGTTTTCAATACAATTCTGTATGTAGAAGTCTGTTTCGCGTTATCAAACTGAAAGCTTAAAATATCGTGAAATTTATTACCTCTCTTTGCCTTTTTGCTTAATAACAACAATGAGTTGCTGCCCCCTTTTGCCTTTGTCCTTTTCAAGAATGGAATTTGTCTGCCAACCATGCCACCATGCGTGGCGAAAATATTATTAAACTGTTCAAATATAAATTAGAGAGGCGTACGCTCTTGTGTCTCAAAATAAAATCATGTTTTAATTTCACGGTTAATCGCAAGTTATAATATTCGGGACTGTGTGCGTGTCCGCGCTCGTGTACATTATTAAATCCCATTGAATATAAATTACAAATATCGAAAACAATGGGGAAGAGAAAGGAACAGAAGGAGATATTCGTGTTTACGGTAGACTGCGCACCGTAAAAAGCGAACGTATATTTTCGCGTTTATACAACGCAGCCAAGTGCGCTGACATAAATATTCGCGTCTTCAATATTGTATATCGTGCTATGCAAGCGAAAAATACGGTTTACGTTGTTATCTACGATTAGAAGTATATATCTCGCCACTCATTTTGATTCAATATCGTTTCGCCGAAAATTTTGAATAATTGCTAACCGATACTTAACAATATGGGAATGTTTGATAGAATTTAATAACTTTCTTTCAATCTCTCCTGTTGTTTCATCATGCTCAAGAATGTTTTTCATAAAGCTTACATGAAGTGAATTCTTACTTTAATCCCTTGACATACAAATAAAACGGAATTTGATGCGTTTAAAAAATACTATTTAATTTGGCTCAACTGAACAGTTATGTGTAAGCTTAGAAACAGAACATTTTATTTTGAAATTTGCATTGCTATATAACATTTAATCAGGTTGATATACAATGTTAATGGACAATAATTAACATTATAATGAGCATTCGAAACAAAACAGAATCGACGCACAATTCTCGGCGTCCGCCGGGGACAGTTCTTGACATCTCGGAGACGTCTACAATGACACATGAAATGAATGACGTCTCCCAGACGTCATTATATGTCAAGGGGTTAAAGCTCCACTTTTTAAATTTAATTACCGGATAATTTATTACCGATAATTAATATCAAAGACCGAATGAATCATGTGAGAAAGGACGCAAGCACGTTTTAAGAGAATGTCAAGTAACTGAAAAATTCGTAGGTAAATGAAATTGCACCAATTTTGGCATAGCGCATAAATGTGCATGCATACAGCAAGTGCGCCCTCTCTCTCTCTCTCTCTCTCTCTCTCTCTCTCTCGCTCGCTCGCTCGCTCGCTCGCATGTATTTTAAGGCTTGTATACGCAATCCTAAGGAATAAGGATTGCCGGTGCTCGAGTTGCGGATGAATATGAATCGCCATCTACGCCGCGCCTTGCCAAACTTATATCCGCGCTCGGAGATGATATTGCGATCCGAATGCAACTGGCGGCCGAGAATGCTTTCGGGACGACCATTTTGTCAGTCGGCTTCTTAATTAACAACTTCCGAAAAGCGACGAGAACCCGCCGCCGGAAGGATTGGAATGCGAGGAAGACGAGGAGAGTGTTTCTCGGATCCCTCTCTCACGGTGGATGGCACTAATTAAATCTCGGCGCCAACCCACTAAAGCGGACGCGACGAAAGCGGAGAGGCGGAAGGCAGCTCGCGCACTCTTAAATGCAATCTGCATTTCATTAATTCGCCCGCGATCCCGGAGATTTTATTCGTTCGTCTTGACGACCGCCGTCGCCGCCGCCGCCGCCGCCGCTGCCGCCGTCGTCGTCGTTGTACATCATCACATCAAGGGTGTCTCTATTTTGCGCCGTCTAATGCCTTTACAGATCTTAAACCGGCAGCGTCGTCAGTAATCGCGGATCAAAATGATCATTGCGCTGTTTAACGTTCATTATGAACAAACAAGTACTTACAAACGGCCATTCACCCATATATCGGAATAATATTAAATTTCGCGAACAATTAATTGGTAACACAATATTATACGTCCCAATCGATCTTATTGCTATTAATTTATTAGCCACCCGATCATGAACGAAAATGGTTGGTTTCAATGCGTCGATACGTTCCCCGTCGATTTGAAAATCGGTAGGAAGAATATCGTAAATACACGAGCGCGAGAAATACGGGACACATTATTACGCTGACCAATAGCTCTCGTAATTTCGCCGTTAATTTAAAGTATTATATGTATCCCAATTTATTCATTATCAATAATCGACCGTATCGGTTTTCCGGCCTACCGCAAACGCTCTGTCGCGATGCGAAGGGAAACGACAGCCATGAGACAAAAAAGAAACAAACAAAGAAGAGAGAGAGAGAGAGAGAGAGAGAGAGAGAGAGAGAGAGAGAGAGAGAGAGAGAGAGAGAGAGAGAGAGAGAGAGAAACCACGACGACGTAGAGGCGCGGGAAAGAAGCGAGAGCGCGCTGAATTCATTACGCGTCAATTTTCGAGCTCGCCGATCGCATAAATTCCTTCGAACGCGAGTTTTACGGGCGCATCCTCGACACGTTCGCCCGACAACTAAGGCGTTTCACGAGCGCAATAAATCAGAGCGCGGTTCGCGCGTTAAAACGCGCATAAATATCTAACGAATTGCGAAGCGCCCGCGCGCCCGGTCGAGATGTTTACCGTCAGCGCCGGACTGCGAAAGTCGCGCTTTTTGCGGGCCGGACGAGCTCAGACTGGCGCGATTCGCCAGCCGGAAAAGCCGAAAAATAACAGTCGCGTCAAATGTGTACGTATGACATAATCGCTCGAAGGCAGACGCGGCGCGGCTCTTTTTCCGCGCACCCCGCGGGACCAACGCGAAAATCGGTTAATCCCGACGCAGCTAAACGCGAGACGGGAGACCGAGGACGGCCACCGGGCGCTCGCAACGACAGTCGAGAGTAACGAGGTCGTAAAAGCCGCCGTACAGGTGGGTGGCTATACGAGAGTCAAGCGGCAGTCGTGCGAGCGACGTTTCCTCCTCTCGTCGGCCGCTTCAGGGCCGCCCCCTGAGGTAGCGCCGAAGAGCGTTCTTTTACGACGAATAAGAGTTCGGTCCACGATCCACATATTGCACGCTCAAAGCCCGACCGCGTTCGTATGTACGTACGTACGTATGTAGGTACGTTCGTTTGTTCGTTCGTTCATTCGCTCGCTCGTTCGCTCACTCGCTCGCCTTATCTTCTTTGCACGCTCTCTCCACCGTCCACCTGCTAAATTTACCTCCGCGAGCTGGATGACCTCGACCCATTAGTATTTTTCATGGAGCCGGAGAGCTAACTATGTCCGTGGCTATGGGAAGTGGCCCCGCTATTATGCTCAATCTCTTATCGTTAGTGTCCGTGCCATATATTCTTGAAAATCGCTTCCCTGTCCCCACCGTCGCGCCTTCGATCGCCAGACTAGAATGGAACTGTTCGTTCGTTTCGGAAATATGGGCTCGCGCGCGCAGGACGCGAGATTCATGCTCCGCTCGACGTCGACGGGTCTCTCCGAATCGTCGATTTGAGCCGCGGGCGACTTGGTGCCGTTGATAAACTCTTCCTCACGGAGCTTGCCGATAAGAGTTTACGACTCGCTTCAAAAGCGTCGTCATCATCGTCGTCGTCGCTGGTACTGAGATCGCGAGCTAAGAGTTGCTTAAACGCGGAAGCGTGTGCCGAGGAAGGTGAAGTTGAAAGGTCTTCTTTATCGGGAGCAGTTTGAAACGTGAAACTAAACGCGAGGCGTGCGATTAATTAATTTTCTGTGATATTAACCACCTTGCGATTAAGCGTCGTTTTAAATCCTCAAAACGAGGTCATGAAAAGAAACTACAAATCACGTATTCGCTATATTCGCGAGAGGCAACGAGCACAATTTTTACCTTAGTTACCTTGGTTTTTACCTTGGTTAAACTTACCGATTATAAGATCGCACAAGAGATTGAAGAGAATACGTATCAGAAATACATATCAGAAACGAGATTTGAAGTCGATTAGGAAATCCTGAATATCGGACAGCAAGCAAACCCAGAATCAACCCTTTCACTGCTGAATTAACTTCCCTTGAGAAAATTATTAAAATATTTGGTAGTCCTACGTTTTTTGGGTCGCTGATTACGAATCTAAAGTCAGATTTGCAAAATTCAAAATGGCGGACTCAATATGGCGATCATGATGTACAAAATTAATGAAAATTCTAATTATTATTAAATAATGACCAGGTCGTAATGAGAACATATAATTCTAGATGATGCAACTCGATCGAGCTGGAAAAAATTTATGTGGGAAAATGTTCAACACTGCGTATTTATGCTTACTAGAGATTAAACATTCATTTTTGAATAAAATAATATTGATGGTATGGATAAGATGGAGATACAGAATGAAAAAACTAGAAAAGTAGAGCTAAAAAGTGCAAAAAATCAAATTCCGGCCGTTTTGTAGAAATATTTGTTTATAAAAAAAAATCTAACCTGCAAAAAAATACTGAAAAAATATATGTTTTTGTACAACATCAGAAAAATATTTGGTGAAAATTTCAGACCTCTACATTCAGTACTCTCCGAGGAATCGATTTTTCCCTAAAAAATAAAAAAAAAGCATTTTCTTTCAACTTTGATTTGTTATAAATAATCACAAATGAATAATTGAGTATAAAAACCTATTGGATAATATTAAATATATATGGAGTATGTGTTGAACAACTATTCAGTTATCCGGAAAACTCAAATCCCCGATTAGTTCTTCCAAATTATGTGATTTACAACGCAAAATTGAATCAAGAAAAGGTGGGAAGTATACTTCCCACTAACAGTGAAAGGGTTAACTGAGGAGGAAGGTTGTACAATCCAAATTTCCAAACACTCCGACTGCCGGCGAACTGCCGCGGTGCAAACAAGTTTAAATTATCGATTCGGCATCCGCGCTACGTGTACCGAAGTGTCATATACTCATTGTCGCTATGAACTAATGGTTTTCACCCGCCCGTCGATCGATCACGCTGCCTGATATCCTATGTATACAGTATCGATATCACTTATGGAAGTAATAAAGCCAGCTAACCGCGAGCCTGACCGAATGCTTCGCGTTGGTCCTTCATCATCCGTGCAAATAGTTAAACGCGGGCCGATCAGGCGCGATTATCATATAATAAAATGTTCGCCACCTTCTCTCCGCAGGTTCACGCCGCGTAATGGATATGGATATATCGCGCCGATACCGTCGTGTCACGCGCCGAAATTTATGCTCGGACGTCATAAACTCGGGGCCGTGCCTTGAAGCGAGCGCGAGCGCGCGTAAGTCCCGAATAAGATCGTGCAAACACCTGCCACGACGATTTGTCATCCATAACAGAGCTTTCGGATCCGCTGTGTATTCCGGCTGTGCGTCAGAACAGCTTTCAGTGAGCGCTTTAAAGCACAATTTGTCATTTCTACCGGACGCTGGATCTTCCGCACGTTCGAACGGTTCCCCGTATTCTTTCTTACTCTCGAGAACGCACCGAATCGATCCTTGTCTTTCGTCGATCTCTCACGGGCACAGACTCTACGGATCGAATGGTACATAATTTTCTTTTACTCCTATGATGAGACTACACGACGGTCGGAGATCAGAGGAACGCGTGAATACCGAAACTTTGCAGTTTGCGGCACGAAAAACCGAGTGGAAGAAAAAATATCAAAGTTGGCGGATGAAAAGAGCATTTTCGAGGGCGAGACGCATTACACAAGACACATCAGCGTCTTGAAAAAGACATTCAATCGCGGAGTAGCGAGGTAAAATTCCACGAAGAAAGCAGTTTACTATGCTGAAATCCTCAATGGTCCTGGGAGCCGCGTCAGCATACGCGCGAGGTGCAGCTAGTAAAATCAATGAGCGTGCAAAAAGCAAACGCGAAACACAGGCGCAAGTTGTATCTAGTGCGGTACATCTGGGATGCTGGAGAAGAGGGAGAGAGAGAGAGAGAGAGAGAGAGAGAGAGAGAGGAAGAAAGAAAGAGAAACAGAACATAGAAAGAAGAAGCCTTTACGCTTTGCCTCGTACTAGACCTTTCCTCCTACCTCTACCAATTTGCACCGTTGCAACTTGAAAAAGGGTGAAACGCGTGCTCTCGCTCTCTTTCTCTCTCGCTCTTTCTCTAAGGGTTGTATGTGCCTCTATCTCCCTCTCTTTCCCTTTACGTTTCTCTATCCGCAACATTATTGCTGGAATGAGTAGGTGCTTCGTTCAAACGTAGCTGCGCCGCTCCGCGGTCGCGGCGGAAGGGGATACGTAGCGGGGAAATGCCAAAAGAAACTAAAGGGCATGGCGAAGTTGGAAAACCCAACGAGTTTTCCGGTTGCCTCGCTCCACTCTTTCGTCTTCGTCCACTCTCCTACCTTTCGCTACTTCATCGAGCGCCGGTGCTGTCAAATCGTTCGTATGGACGAGGTAGGGCAACGGGGACCGAGGTACTTTCAGCGAGAAGTTAGTACGCGGAGAAAAGTTCCACGGTTTTATTGATCACGCGAACTTTCGCCTTGCCCTTCCCCTCCCTCTCGCTCTATCACTGTCTTTCTGTCTTCGCTCTCTCTCTCTCTCTTTCTCTCTCTCTCTCTCTCTCTCTCTCTCTCGCGTCGAAGAAATTCGGAAAAAAAATAAATTTACACGATCCAAAACTACGCCCGAACGCTGATTTGGCATTCATTCATTACGTCAAACTTTGTAGAACCGCCTCGTCGTGTACTCGGCTAGAGTTGTGTTTTATGCGGAAAGTACTACTGCTCCGCCTGTTTTTCCATAATGACAAACAGCCTCGACAATGCGCTACCAACTTGCGGCAATAAGACGCGATGAGCGATGAGCGTGGTTAAAAATCCCATGCGGAAGAAAAGAGAATTACTCGGAGCGCGCGATAAACGTATTCGTCGGAATAACATGTCTCGATAGATCACGATGCTTTCGCGACGCCGGCAATATCGCGTCGTCATATACAATCCAAATGAGACCGAGAGACTCGAAAGTTTAAATTTCATTAATGTCCCTTAAAAGAAGCGCGCCGTTCGAATAGCGGCGTCGTCTCCCGACCGAGACAAGATTTATCCTCTGAATAGCGGTTCCGAATTTAGAATCGCGGCGACGATGAAAGGCGTTTCATTACGTTAGCAGGCGGTACTAACGCTCCAGCGACATGGAATGCTGCGGAGAACGGTAGGCGGGCGGGAAGAGATGTTAACTTAATTTTCAGCTTGCACCGCGCGTCACCCAGCCGCCCGCGCCGCCTCTTAACATCTCTGCGTCTTGAGACGGCTGCGGCGTAGAGGAGAACAAACGTGTATTATCGCCTGCGCGTAATATAACGCGCGTAAATAACGCACGGCCGCGCACGCGCGACAGTTCGACGCCGCTGCGTTACGTGCACGAAGCGCCTCTAAAAGTTATCGGCGCTATCCCCGCCAACAGCAAGGCGTTCTTCCCCCTTTGTTCTTATTCCATAATTAAAATCACAGTTGAAATTTAATATCACCCTCATAATTTTTCGAGCGAGCTCCGACGCGACGCGACGCGCCGCGCCGCGCCACGCCGCGCCACGCCGTGCTGGGAACGGAGCACTCGAGGACCGCGTCGGGATTCCTGCCACGATTTCCGTATAAATCTGGAGGAATATAATTTTATAATATGAAAAAATTCCGAACCGGGTGACCCATATTTCAAGAGCAGGCCGAGCGAATCGCGGCGGAACGTCTCGTTAAATCAGGGCTATTTATTTTGGCCCGCACCGACAGCTCGACCATACCCGACCCCCGCCCGAATGACGCCTGGCTGCTCCTCAAAGAGGCGTTTGCAAATAAGACTGATTTACTCGAGACAGAGATAGAGAGGGAAAGAGAGAGAGAGAGAGAGAGAGAGAGAGAGAGAGAGAGAGAAAGAGAGAGAGGGAAGATGGAAGGGAGGACGGAAAGGAGGGTAAAGTCCCACGTCGTCGTGATATCTCGTTGCGTTTCGCGCATCGCTTAAAGTGATTTCTGCATTAAAACGCAATGCGACGTCGGCGGAATAGTAAATTCTGTGCAGATTGCGCCGCCATAAAGAATCTGCATAATCTCATGGCGGTCATAACCCTGTCGACGACAAATATTTTTACGCGCCGAGCATTTCGTTGAGGAGAATAAGCCCACCCATCCACCTCATCTCACCGCTCGCTATTAAAGTCGCGCATTATACGGCTCTTTACGGTCTCTCGCGAGACATTTGTTGACGCTTTTGAATCTTCAGATTAGGCATACAACGGACGCAAGCGTATCCCGACGTTTGAATATAGTTCCCCCATTTTCGTCGAACACGTTCGCCGCGCGGGGAGCATGAAATTATTTACGCGCGCAAATAGAAATATTTAACGTCCCACTGCTTTATTACAGCTCCGCGTAAAAGAGTAAAAGCGTCGGAGAGAGCTAAAATTTATGCTTCGCGGCAAGTCTCACAGTTTACCTAACGCGCTTTAAATGTAAGCATCTTGAAATATTACCGGTGAAAAGTTGCTCGTATAAAATGCCCGATGCGCGCCAAATCTTTCATAAGCGAATTTTCGTGCGAAATTTCGCGACTGTTTATAAGCACGAATGTGCGCGTCTTTTTTCCCCTCCCTTTCAAGGGAACTTGAGCGTTTGGTAAGCTTCAAAATATCCGTGTGGATTTACATGTTACGAAAAATATTTACGTCCTTACGTCCCGTAACATTGACATTATCAACCCCGTTGTTGTTGAGTGCATACCGCGTAAAATGCAACGTATTAATCAACAGGCATTTCAAGCGAACGCGCTGCACTGTGATTTAGTACGCCGTCGTAACTCAACGATAAAACAAAATTTACCGTAACCTATAGACGAGAACTAAACAAGCGAAAAAAATGTTTTAGATAAACGTTTTCTTTTTTTGCTCCGATAAGAAGAATGAAGCAGGGCAGCATTTGCATTCACTTTCCATTTAAATTCCATTTTCTTCCCACTCCCTGCCGCGTAGATGCTTTGCATCGAGCCATAAATTTTAAAAAGAATAAAACTAACCTCCGTAAAACGCCCCGTGAAACGTTCTCGAGATATCCACTCACGTAAAACTACACTCGGCTAACTTACACGGATTATCTCAATTATATAATATAACGCCTCACATGCTTCACGTAGAGCGCAAACGTACGTTGAATGTGACGATCCAACGATACGAACAAGGATTCCAGAGGAATCGAGGAAGAAAAAAGAGAGAAAAAGATTCGCGCTTCTAATTTCGCAATGATATCACTTGCGTCGTATGGCCGTACGCGTTGCCTGCTGTTTTCTCTTTTTTCACATTCCTCATCGCACGAACTCTTGTCGCTCGTCGTTCATTTCAAACATTTTGACGATGTACTTTGTGTCACGTCGTGCTCGAGCACGGCGCAAAAAGTGCGCGAGCGCGCGATAACTAGTTAAAAAGGGAAAAGAGGGAAGAATCAAAAAGTAAACGAGGGGAAATGGTCGAGGCGATAATGAGATACGAAATGCAGCCGTTTTAAAATAAGGGAACCTTGAACCGCGTCCTCGTCGTTGTCGTGCTCGATCACTAGCATCGCTTGCACCGCTTACACCGCCTGCATCGCTCGGCCGAGCGCGCATGCATGTTGCATAATGCAACCCGCTTTACCCGGGCGATAACTTATCCAATCACCGCACTGTCAGTTATAATCAACCGATTCCATTACCCATCGATTTATCTTAATGAAACGTGATCGTTATTTATCACTATTTTCAATCGCGAGCATCGACCGCGGATTTTTCCGGCACCGGGACTTTTCCACGCTCGAGCGTAAAAAAAAAAAAAAGAGGAAAAAATATGGAAAAAAAAAACTAGAAGGAAAAATTCCCACGGGTGGAAAGCGGATGAACCGCAGCGCGGGGGAGTGCGATAAGGTCAAATTCTGCGCGTCGGGGAGGGGGGCGGGGAAAGGAGAAACCGCGCGCGCGGAACAGTCGTGTCGTGGTCGATGCGCGCCGCACTTCGGCGTGCACATCTGACAAGTAATGGTGCATAACTCATGACCGGATAAATGGAATGTTCGCGAGCAGATCCAGAAAGATACAAATCGAGCAGATCAATTTGCTTTCATTGGAGTACAATGCAGCGAGTAATCATGCTGCAGACGGATTCTATTTAGATACACACCCGCGATCTGCGGGCGCGATGTTTTTGTAATTATCGGCGTTTCCCAACTACAACGTGGAGAGGGATAGAAGGTGGGAAGGGGAGGGGGCCTAGGTAACAAAATACATAAATACTCGATCGGGAGCAAACCGTGCGCGCGCTGAAATTAACATTCCCCCGCCTCCCTACGCCTCACCCCATCGACGGCGCTGCGCGGTAAAACAGAAACAAAAATGGAGTCGCGAGAAAGTGCATTTGCACAAACAGATTAAATTCATATTTTCAGCGATTGATATTATATTTCTGTATCTGACTGTGGACGCGTCACCTCCACATTTCTAACACAAACATCCTGTCATTGCATCAGAAATTAAATCGCATCCTTTGGCACAAGGAGTGCAATAGCACGCACTCTCGGCGCGTAATTCATCCCTGTTGTTGAACACGAAGCAAGCGTCCAAGCACGAACGACGGAATGAAATCGATTAGAGCCATCTTCCTTCTCTTAGCGTTTCCTTCCGCCGATTCGATTATATCGCTACTCACGTGTACAAACATCTCGACGCGATCGCGCACCCTCCCTTTACGCCAAGACAACGTTGTTGAAGTAAAATTGGGGAGGTACGTCATACCGGCTAGTCGTGATGTCGGGCACGACCGCGCGCTATAATTCAAGGGTATCCGTCAATAAGTCGATAGTCGAGGCAGCCACGGCGGGGAAACGATCGGGCATTCACTTGGTCGTCAGGGCGCTGAGTAGTGCTGCCCGTTATTACGCCAACGGAAGCGACGCATTAATTTGCCGGGCGTCCCTTATCAGTGACATTTCATTTGTCACCAGGTTGTACCATAAATGTCAGCGAGGGTGGTTGCCGGGCCAGCCTTTCGAGCACAAACTCGCGTCTTGCGCGAAACGTCAGATGGTGACGGCAAGTCGGAGCGTTGGCGAAGTTTACGCTCGGGTAGGAGACGACCGACGTCGTCGTCGTCGTCGTCGTCGTCGTCGTCATAGGGATCTTAAAGCCGACGCGGTGCTTAAACGTATCCCCGAGATCTCTTTCCCGGACTCTCGCTGGCGCATGTATCATGCCTACGAGTAAATGACAAGAAACATTCGGCCGGCATACATACTAAATCACTGTCTAAATTTATAAACGCCACACGAAGATGTACTTTCTTTCGCGACTCGATGTATCTCGAGTACCAGCGGCACACAATACCCTCTCCGCGTTCGTACATCCGCGAATTATTAAATTCGCAAATATTACGCTTAGAGTAGCGCGCGCGCGTAGAGTCCTGTGCCCAAGAAATGTACAGAGTAGAGTCGGAGCGAAAAGTACGGAGACGGCGAGAACTCGAGAAAAATGAATTCGATATCGCTCAAATACGACTATACGATACTGTTGAGACTGCCATCACGCTAATTGCGGCGGAATAGTCCTGAATTATGTCGGTCCTTGATAATGAACACGTCCCTCGCTCGATGTCATCCATCACTTATCCGTCTCTCTGTTTCTATCTCTTTCTCCTCCTCCTCCTCCTCTCTCTCTCTCTCTCTCTCTCTCTTTCTCTCTCTCGCATTAGATAACACAACCACTCGAACTTCGATTTTCATTTTACATCGAAACACCCCGACGTTCCGGAATCGATGAAACAACAACGCGCGCGAACACGCTCCATCGATAAATTCTAATTTCCAGCTACGTCGTGTATGTCTTTCGAAAGTGTGTCGGGAATATGCCGACCTGAAAATTTATAGCTCGAGAAGGTAATGTTAGTTCGCTCATGACCGCTCGCCAAAGGAACTTCTATGAATCCGACGCCGAGAAGAGTTTAATCGGCTACCGTCGCCGGAACAATTGGAGATATTCATGCTCGCTCGAATCTCCGTATAAAAACACACGCATACGCGAGTAGCTCTCGCAGCGCATGTGGGATGTGTGTGTGTGTTGCTGCTACATTTGCCGCGTTCACATTCGTGAGGAAAAAAATACCTTTCCATATCTATGTTCACGGTGCAATAATAAAAACACCCGCTCTCACTATGCCCGCACGTTTGTCTCTCTCCGGGTAACCCGGAGAGAGGCAGTCAACGAAAATCCCGCGAGATCATCTAACCGGCTTTTCTTAGAGAGGTCTCGGGGAAAGACGCACGAGGTGAATTCCGTTCGCCGATTCCGCCGTTACGTCGGGGGGCCGGGTAATTAACCGATGTTCCGATTCGCGGAAGCGGAGCCTAGTATTCGCGCAGTCGGACTCCGGAAACCGCGGGCGATCGTGGCCGGAATCCAAACGCAATTAGTTACACGCGCGGTAGGTTAGGTGCAAGGCCAGACCTCCTATCTCTTCCCCGCGCGCGCGCGCGTGCGCGCGTACACACACACAGACACCCATCTGTCGTTCCCGGATACGTGCACGTCTCTCTCTCTCTCTGTGTGTGTGTGTGTGTGTATACACGCATACATGTGTTATGCACCTACGTACACACACACACATGTGACCGTAACGACGCAGGTCGTTCTCGAGCGGTCGCTCGAGCAGCCGGCAGCGGATCTTTCGCCTTCCCCCTTTTACGGTGCTTCGACCTTCCACCGCGGCTACCGGGTGCCTCTTTCCACCCTCCTAATTTCCAGCTAGTTAAATAACACACCGCTCGTACGGCGTGAGTGGTAAACACGAGCGCGCGCGAGAAGTCGAAGCGGATCCTTCACGGCCTAATGACGTTCCCTCCCTTTAACAACATCGCGCTGTCGCCGCCGTATATCTGTGCTAACGATCAAACAGGGTATGTCGACATGGTGCGAAAGCGCTGATTTCAATGACTACGATGACACACAGCGTCGGCGAAACAGACTTGTCCGCGGAAACGAACGACCGCCGCGCACCGCCGCGACTATCGATATCGTATGCGAGCTGAGCTTTTGAGACTCGTGATACTGTAACATTGTAAATATCGGTCTATGACGCACGCCAAGTACGTTATATCAGACAAACATCGAAACAGCGTTGCTGAGCTTGCGGTACATCTCCGATCGGCATTATTGACGCGTTGTTCTCTACGCTTGAACGGAATAATTATGAAGAGAAATATTTGCGAGCGCGCGCGCGCGCGCGCGCGCGCACACACACACACACACACAAGCCAAAGCGCAAAATCACGTGGGAGAAACCGCCGTGATGTGTACGTGCCGAAAAGTGAGCAACAGCGATGCGCGAGACATTACTCGGTGGAACGAAATTGTGTTCCGCTATCAGGAAAGCGAAATTATTCCATTAAGCAAATTCCCGAGCACGCTCTCGTACCTTCAGCATTACCGCAACGGGGATTGTTTTCCATGAACGACGGTGGAAAATTACTTTTCGCTCACGCGCAATCGCCCTCGCACGCTGCCGACGTCGACGCCAAGTTGCGTATTCCGTGCGCGGTCGCAATCTTGGCGACAGCGCGGTCTCGCCAGCGGCCCCCCTGCCTCTTCCCCAACTTCCACCCCGATCCACCAACCAACCAACCAACCCTACCAGCCCCCTCGCAGCCCGTGGAAACTCGCGGCTTCGCCCCCGAGTCCGCGCTAAGTGAATGCATAAATTTCTCGCCGTTTGTTTTAGGCCCCCGACGCACCGCCCGCCACCGCGAACGCAATAACGCGACGTGTTTCTTTGTGCTTTACGACTCCCGCCCCGCCGTTCCGGCGTCTCCGTCGTAAATGGGCTAATAAACAGACCCGGGTTTAATATCGACGAGGGGTCGCCGAGGGTCGCCTCTCCATCCTTTCTCCGTCTTCCGTATAGGGAGGGGGGGGGGGTTATCAACATCCCTTTCCACCCTTGTGAAATTCGTCTATTTCGTTGCTTGTCGTTTTGCGCGCTCATCTCGCGCCTGCCCGGCCGCGATTCACTCTCCGTCCGTGCGCGACGTCTGCACCAACACGTCTACATCCACTTACATCCCGCTGCCGGGAATGGGTTAAGACCCCCCTTCCTCCTGCAACGATCGCGCATCCCCGTCGGCACTCGCAGAGCTACGGGTAACGTTGCCTCAGACCGCATCCACCCCCGCAGCCGAGAGACTGTGTGATATACGAGGTGAATTAATAACACCCACTCGGTGGTCCGATGTAGGCATACATATATGCATGTGTGGTACGTATGTACACATGTGTGCGCGCGCGCGCGCTCGGTATGTATTCCGGTTTACATAGGAAAGATAGGTACGAATATATAATATCAGATCTGACGCGAGGTGCAATAAAAAGAGTGAAAGATAGAAAGAGGGAGGGAGGGAGAGAGAGAGGAGAAGAAAAAACCACCACTTCCGTCTAGAACGCATAATGTTCCGCCGTGAGTATTTCCCACCACTCGGATCGCAACGGGGTGGATGGATATTTTTTCACTCGCCCAGAAGTTATAAGTTTTCGTCTTCACGGCTCGCTCGAGATCTTATCGAATTTCCGAAACATTGTAATATCGAGCGCGGTTATCTCGCGAGTCAGCCAAGCGCATCCCAACGGTGTGCAATTTATTAAGCGAACAGGAGGTGAGTTTATCTAGTTAACTACACGAGTGAGTCGGCGCGTATGTATCCAGTAATTGGCGGTGTTTCCGCGAGAGCTCGAAATCTGCAGGAAATCGGATGGCTGAAAGTAAAAAGTCTCGTCGGAAGAGTTGCTTTTCGTTCGCGTCTGCCTGCCTCTGCCGCCACACGACAATAATAAATTATTAGCGAATCGCCAATTTATTCGCGCAGCAAATTGGACTCATCTATTCGGACCAGCGGTCGGATAAACACAAATTACTGAGATGCGAATTGCGTCAATTATGCGATAATGAGCCGGAAACTCGTGACTCGCCGAGCGAGCGTTTTATCGCGATTTCACGGCGGCGACCACGGAGAGAGAGTGAGAGGGGAGGAGAGAGAGAGAGAGAGAGAGAGAGAGCGCTCGATGTTCGCGAAGCGTATCAATCCGCTGTATCGTATTTTGCTCGCTGCCGCTCGCTGAACGTATTTCGCGCGACATCCAAAAAGTAGCAGAGGATGACAGTTTATTCCGCTAAGCACGTACAAGCGGGATGTTCGCAGAGACGAATCGCGAGGAGAAATACTCCGAAGTTTCGACGAGATCCGCAATGGGATAAGGCTGAATTACGAGGGAAAATAGTGTCGTTAGAATCACGCGATAGCGGCAGCTTCGGTATTATTGTACTCGGCTGGGTCGTAAGATAGGTGCGCGCAGGTATAAAGAGCAGAGATGACGGCGGCATGGGAGGAGGAAACCCGGCGAGGGTTTTATTCAGGTCGATGTTGCCTCGCTGAAACAAGAGAAGTTATGAAGTAACTAAGGGGGAAAGGTTCTTACTTTGATGCATTACAGTTCGGTTATGCTGTATATCCCTCTTTCTCGCCGGCACAAAGACGAAAAGTTGGTAAGATATCCTGGGCGTTTCGTGTGTCGCATATTTTATTAGAAAGAGAGAGAGAGAGAGAGAGAGAGAGAGAGAGAGAGAGAGAGAGGCGCGGAATTATTCTTTTTATTTCGAAGGGGAGTGTATTATTGCGCCCGAGATTTATCTCAGTTGTATCGCTTTGAATACGTGACCTATCTGTGCTTGTTAATACCGCTGAGAGAAACAACGAAAAGGAAGAAAAAAGAAGTTCGGATAAATTTTCCCTCCTTTTATCGACGAGAGTATATCCGACTGAGCTGTTATCCAACTAATAAAAAGAGCTTACGATCTTTTGGAAGCATCACGATATTATCCATCTCGCGCTCGTTCGACTTTTCTCTCGCCTAGCACCATATTAAAAAATACCGCCATCACGCGCCCTCGGTGCGACGTCGCCATCGTCGTCGTCGGCCGGGAGTCCCGATGGGAAGCGCACCATGCAAGAAAAAGCATCCCGGTGAAAGCGTGACTTAGCACACCCGCCGCCTTTTGTATTCGTCCGGTAACCCCGAGAATTAATTTACGCGGACTCCTAAGTGCCGCGATGAAGATTGAGGGCGTCTGGCCCGAACTCCACCGAGACCGCAGGAGTATTTTCGCGCGCCAAGACGCGCCGTGTCGCGGAGGATCTCGAGGGGATTCACCGATCCGTAGTCGAGTAGCGATTTGCATTTCATCCCGCGTCTGTGGTGTGAGGAGGGTGCGGGAATCCTGTCGATCGCTGAATTACTTACCTGTCCACGTACACCGTCCCGCCGGCGCAGCGCGGCACGGCGAACGAGACAGAAGCAAGAATTACGAACGCCGAAGATTCGTCGTAGACTAACGCGCGCGCGCGCGTTTAGTATGCCGAGCAAAACCGACCGCGAAATTACATGTACATACCGCGAAAATGACTGTGGAATTACGTGCGGTACGTATACCGAAAATTTCGCGCAAATTGATCAACAGCAAAGTGAATTAGAGCGATTCGAGGTTGTAAATTGACAACTTTTCGACGAGATCAACCAGATTTCATGATTTCCGTGACATTTTTCAGCAACTCGATTCAGTGCCGGTCGATTTTAATGAAACATCACGTGCGGCACGACGAAATCTCCATATTGCGCGCGTTGCCAATTTTTTCAACGGAATTATGCAGCGAGGAGATTGTGGAAATTGAATTTCGCGATTTCTATCGTCTCTCTCCGTTCGACAAATTAATCTCTCTTGCCTTTGGAAAAGAAGAGCTAAAATAAATTGACTCTTTAAAGCGAAGATCAGTCGATCCATCTCGATCGAGATCGCTTCGAAGTTAAAGCGCGATGGGTAAAGGCATTTAAATATTCATGTGAAAAGCATTTACAAACGCCAGACTGCACTGGCGCGTAATTGCTGTGCCGAGCCGACTGTTGCGGTCGACGAAACTACAAAACTGTCCAAACGCGAATGTGCACGCACTCGTACGCACGCTGCGCGTGTTACACTTATGCATAGAAAATTCGAGCGAGCCGAGCGATTCCAACAGACCACAGGTAACTGTGATGTATGCATGTAAAATCAAGCAGATCGAACAAGCGCCCGACGCCCGACGTATATCCTCGTTGAGCAGTGTCGGCTGAATATAAAATTCAAATGGAAGGCCCATTGGAAACGCGCGGAGGGCTCATGAAAGCATATTATGATCACCGTAAGAAGGACTCTCGCCGTCCCCTGGCACTACCTTATACTTATTTATCCCGAATCTTCAGCGTGCGTCTTAGTATTGCAGCCTATTCCCAGCACCTGTGTTCGGGCCCACGCTCTCCCCCCCTCCCTCCCTATTTTCCGCACATTCCGTATATCGAAGAATTTATCGCCGTAACGAAATCTCCATATTTTCCGGTCGACACACATACACAGTTGTAACGACGCATTAGCCGTTGTAAATCCGTGCGCTGTTTATAATCACTCATCGATAACAAATCGAAAAGTGACCCGTAAATTGATTATCTATAATCACGGAGATTTATACGCATAATATGACCCCATAATATGATGTAATATTTATAATTTAACGTGTAATTATTATTATAATATGTATATAATATATATTACGTTTTCAATGTAATTATATTGATTTATGATCGTAGCGCGTCTAATGATCGCGTGAAACATAGAATCGATGTATATCGCATCACGGGGGAAAACGAGATTACAAACATCCCCCGTCGCGTTCGTTTAGTTTAGCGGGAAAGCCGCAGCCACGTTGAATTACCGTCAACTGATTTCGGACAATAGTAGATATTGTCTCGGCGGATATGACAGAAGTGGTTTTCCAGAGATATGCTCAGTTATTTAATAGCAATTTCGTTCGATTCCGTCCCTGAATTGGAACAACGCACGGATATTGAAAGTTTTCTGATTTGAACAAATCGCGTGGCTCGAACGTGTAGCCAATGCCTGAGGCAGTCAGGCGAAGTTCGATCGATGCTGCACGTGTCGGCGTTCGGCAAGTTGGAAATTTTCAACTCACGCGCTAGAGACAAGAAAAAAACCCGAGAGAGAGAGAGATAGATAGATAGATAGATAGATAGATAGATAGATAGATAGATAGATAGATAGATAGATAGATAGATAGATAGATAGATAGATAGATAGATAGATAGAGAGAGAGAGAGAGAGGGAGAGAGAGAGAGAGAGAGAGAGGGAGAGCGGCAAAAGGCGAGAGACAAAGAGAGGGTGAGATGGAGATAAATAACGAAACGAGGGCGAGGGCGAAGGCGAAGAAGAAGAGGGCGAGGAGAAGGAAACAACAAAAATAAGATGCAGGCAGAGGCGAAGTTCGCCGGGTTGCGGACACGCTTGATTGTCGCACACACTGTGTTACGTGACAAAGGATAGCAAGTTCGCTTCCGCGGATGATAAGAGGAGCGCGATACGCCGATTGGCAGCTCAATCTGCCGCTTATTTTACGATACAATAGCCCGATACCGTAACCGGACATATGACTGTTATCGATCGCGACGATCGACGACGAACTTTCGTTTTCACCGACTCGCTCGATCATCACACAATCGCGCGCGTATACGAGAGAGAGAGAGAGAGAGAGAGAGAGAGAGATTTTAAGTTAACGTCTGCGAGCGCATGTTTCAGTAAGAGCTACATTTCTCGAACATCACCGATCGTGACTCGATAAGAAAGACTGACGGTAACTCATTGCTGCGAGAGTAAAAGTTACACCCTCAAGCGGCTCGCGCGGCTCTTCGTACCATTGGGAAATGTAGCGAGCGAATGTAGCGCGCGATGTCGGGCTAGGGAGATAATGCGTGTGCATCGCAAAACGTCCGCGCGGGAATCGCGCGTAGCTTACGCGGCGCCGATCTCGTCTGCACTCACGGGCGTGTTTCAACATTCGCGTCAATGTTCTCGACCTGGCCGCAAGCCGAGGGTGTCGGTAATTAGACGTCTTACTTGCGTGATACGGCTCTCAAGAGCTACCCTCTTACCCCCCCCCCCCGGTATTTCCGTCAGACGCAATCAATCTGCAATCCCGGGAGAAGCGCGTATCAGAGTGGAGCAATTAAGAAACCAGTTCGAGGGAGAACGCTAAAATATACGCTTGCGCGTGTTATCGGTGATCTGGACGCGCGCATGATCAAAGGCACTCGTCCTCTCGGAGTGGCCGCTTGACACTTTGACCGTGTGATAGACACCCGCGCACGTAGACGGCCGCCTAGACGACTTGTCGGCGGGCGCTAGCTAGATGGATGCATACGTAATTGATATGTACGCGGTAATATAACGGGCATACATACACACGGCCGCGCGCGATATCCACAGTAGCGCCATCATTATCGGCCCGCCATGTTACACGAGAGGCTTGCGAACGAAGGCTCGAGACCGCTTGAACGCGCACATCCCCCTGCGCTTGCGACTAAAGCTTGCGAATCACGTGCAGTAAAACTGATACCGGGGCCACTTCATTGCAGCCTGGGGCGGGCTCCCTTAAGAACGCTTATAATAAAGTGCGGTACCACGCCGCAACACGAGCGTACGTATACACGAGGGCTATACATTCCGCTGTACCAACACGCACCGCCGCGCACCGCGGCGGCACGACAATACGACCGGGCAAAGTTAATGTACACGGACAAGCGGAAGGCACAATATCGCGGCGGCGGCCGCGGTTAAAGTCGGCCGTCTTTCTCACTCTCACTCTCTCCCTCTCTCTCGCCCTCTCTTCTCGAGAGATACTCCAGTGCACAGTTCGCACTCGAGAGGATAATGGTGCGGTGGATGCGCCGCTTCGGCGAAAACTGCGGTGATTCTTAAAGGACGAAGTCACGCGCGGACGTGGGAATAAGTGAAAACGATATAACTTTGTAACTGCCCTCACTTGCGAGAGTGTCGGGGAATACGGTTCGCGACGGAAGGACACCGCCCGCTTGATTAAGACTTTCATTCCGGCCCGAAGCGGGAATGCGCTATCGTCGCGGCTGTAAAATCTCGGCGAACAAATTTCGCGGGTCTCGCCGTTCGCCGCGATACCGCTGAAAGACAGTCACCATCGACACGTACATTGCATGTGCACCGAGCAGTCCATCAAATAACAGCAAGCCTGCTTCCCATGTCCTCCATAAAAGGTTTAGTGCCAGTGCAATTTTTTTACCGCAGCGTTCGACACGTAGAGAAAACGGTGGTACCGCGTGAATAAACGAGCACTCGTTTACGCGACAAATACGCGTTTCTCGATCTTCCCATGTTGCAACTAATAAAATTATTTTCATATCACGCGTCTCGAAGAGCGAGAGAACGCGCGCGCACACAGCGTGCGAGGTTTTTCACCCCGCGGCTGATTACGATTAACGCTCCGGCTAATAATTAAACGAAGGTATTCGCAAAAGACGAGGGATCAACGCCGGAGAGACTTCCGCCGTCCCATCCCCGCTGCTATTCCGGGGTTGGAATTTCAAGTAATTCGAACGGAAAATTGAATTACAAATTTCATCATCGCGCAACAGCTTCTCCAGCAAACCGCCGGACAAACGAGATCACTCTACATCTTTAAACCGCTGTTTAAACCGACTAGCTGAAGTTTCACCTTAAAACATTAACCGCATCGCGCGCATAGCATGCAGCCTGAGTAATCGTAAATTTGAACTTACTTTCCGCGAATCATCCTCGTGTTAACCGTCCGCGCGCGCTTTCCGCATCGTCGATGTTCAAACTCGCGATAGGCCGTGGGATCAACGAGGGGTAATGAAAATCCACGGAAACTCGGTCAATGATACATGCACGAGAGGGCTCGAAATCATTCGCCGGGAGGACGCTACCCTTTCGAAAGGTAGAGAGAGAGAGAGAGAGAGAGAGAGAGAGAGAGAGAGAGAGAGAGAGAGAGAGAGAGACAGAGACAGAGAGAGAGGGGGGGGAGAGGAGAGAGAGGGGGGGGAGAAAGAGAGAGAGAGAGAGAGAGAGAGAGAGAGAGAGAGAGAGAGAGAGAGAGAGAGAGAGAGCAAGAGTAAGAGTGCAAATGAGAGGCGCGAGAGTCGCAGTCAACAACGCGACGGATAATCGGTCGCACGTGCCGAGAAATGGGTCGAGTCTTATTATCGTACAAACGACGTAATCCGGCTTCCACCGCGTTAGCGAGGGGGAGGAGAAGCGAGAGAGCTCGCGCGGAACTCTCGAGATTCTCTTTCCAGGCCCACTTGAAATGCGAGCTCGCGAGCGTGCGTTCGCGCCAATTAACTAATTATCGGCCGCGCTGGCATGATCGAGGCCAGCGAGTTGGCATTAATTGCACGATCAAAGGGCCGCCTCTACCGCTGCTGCCGCTGTTGCTGCTGTTGCCGTAGCCGTTGCTACTGAAACCAAGGCAGAGCAACCTCACGGCGGCTTCCACGACGAAGAAATGGACGCGAGCGCGCTCGGAGGTGTCGAGGGTCTTTCCTTGCTGCGTGTCTTTTATCCGGACGTAAACCGTTCGCCAATGCCTCCTCCCCGGGGCATAAAATATCACGCAGAAAGCACGTCGACGGGGCGGGAGGGATTTAGAGGGCGAAACACCATTGAGGAATGCATCGACGTTCTATCCCGGTTTTATACAAAGCGATGCGACGGACAGCAACACAGCGGACGTTACGCTCTCACGCAGTCTCGTGAGAGAACGACGACGCTGTCAGATTTTTATGGGTCGGGGTTATAAAAATGTTATAAAGCGCGGAAGAAACAGTTGTCCGTCGCGTTTGATCCGTTTACGTATTCGGACTAGAAAATAGGACGCTTTTCGCGCGAGATTGAATCTCTCAACGACGCGTCGCTCTCAAATAGGATCGATAGGGGATATACGTATGTATCTTGCAAACGCAGTTCGGTAGAATTAACGTTTGATTGAAATAGACCATATCAGATATTGGAGATTGAAGATGTTGATAATTATCTTAATCGAAAGCGTGACCATCGTACGTTTCGCAGTCAGCCAGCGAAAAAATAGCACCGCGGTTCACGCTTACTTTCAATTACGAGTCCGACGACCATTTTGATTTTTGTAAACGTAATACTGAGAGGATTTCAATTTAGATTGAAAGGAGAAAAAAAGAGAGAGTACATTTCGTACAAAACGAAATATATTACGTGCGGTAAAGATACTTTCGGTATCGAGGAAGTTTCACAGCATTCGGCGGAAGTTAGTTAGAGTTTTCGATTTTAGTTGAAGTTGCGCGTTTCTCCGAACTAGTCCTAAGTCAGACTAAGAGTGCTAGGAAGTCTCGAATACGATCGTAAAGTCACTGTTGCGGTCAAAGTTAGCTATCTCAATTGCAGTTGTTAGTTTTACTTGTCTCTTAATTATGTGTACGTAACGTTATTATTAAATCTGTACACACGAAGCTGCCGTACTTTGCGAAACGTCACAATCTCGGTAAGATCTTCCCCTTAAAGTTGTCAGTTGTTCTTGTTGCTACGCGGGGGATCACAGAGCTCCTTACAACGAAACCCCAGAAAACTCAATTCGCGTCGAATTTAATTGCATCACGCGGTAACTGCCATGCCGGTCGCAGGGAACTCCTCTCCGTAAGCACTCGAACAATTTCGATCGTCGCTTTTCGTAATCGTGAATCAAAGTGACCAGAAACCGCTACGCAGGGAAGTCGCGGTAGCCGCGAAAAACAGAAATTTTACATTCGGTCTTGCCGAGTGGCTGACTACACAGAAATCACAGAAATCACAGGCGCCCGTATTCGGCAGTTAACGCGATTTCAGCGCGAGATATCCGCCTGTGCCGTTCATCACAGATGAGTTAACCTCGGGAGTTCCGTACCGCGAAAATGTATGAAGTCCTCGACAGATCTTTCCTGTACTTCGCGATTTATCATTCGCGCCGCCATCTTGCCGGGAACGGGGATTTCGTCGTGGAGCGCGAACTCTCTTCGGCCGTTCGCTCTCGCTGTTGGCGGCCTTAACGGAGTTTATGCTAGTGAGAGAGGGGGGGAGGCGCAAAGTTTAGACTTTCCCGCTCGGCAGGACGAGGTGGCACTCACGATATCGTTACTAATTTCGAAACTGCTCGGCAGCCACCTTTTTCTACCCTCTCTCGCGACGCGGAAACGCCGATCTCAACAGAGAAAAGAGAAGAGCAAGATCGCCAACAGACAGTCGGACGGAATCCTACCACTTAATTATACTTCGGCAAATTAACCTAATTATCTTTTTCTTCTTGTTAGCGTCTCCGGCGTTACCCGTTCTCCGACCGTTCTCTCTCTCTCTCTCTCTCTCTCTCTCTCTCTCTCTCTCTCTCTCTCTCTCTCTCTCTCTCTCGTCCTACTCAAACGTTATTCTTCTTTTAATTTGACGGTGCAACTCTCGAGTGCGTTCGTCTAGCGCAGTTCCTCGGTCGATATTCCGGCAGTCCGCTTTCATCGTAACTATAGCAACCGTGATTCGCGAAGAGACCGTCTTTCCTCCCTTCCTCCCTTCCACCATCCCTCGCACCTTCCCTGCCACTGTTCTTTCCCTCACGACTCGTTTGTTCCGTGCAAAGATTCGACTTTAATTATAATCTTTGACCCATCGCGAGACCTCTGTTCGCGCGGCGATTGCTTTCAACGACGTAACGATCTCTTTGTTCAATGTGATCCAAGCGTCTTCTTCTCTTCCTCGACCCTACCTGTCCGTCGGTTAAATGGGCGCACCTAATGGTGTCGACGATGCGAGATTTGGGTCGGCTATTTATATCCCACGCTCGTCAATCCGTTAAATCGACGGATGGATCAATGCGATTTTCCGCGACGTTAAAATGCCATCGCGGTATAGTTATATAGTTATATACCGGCAAAATCAGGCGTAACACTGTCGTGACGTTTCGACGCTTAAATCCGCTTAATATCCGCCAATTAAAATATCATAAGCTGTCCACGTTAACGACAATCAACTATAATTCGTCGATCTTCACCGCGCGTTTAGCATCAGATCTATGATGCTCATTTCGCTTTCACGTAAAATATAGGTTAAAGCTACATTGCGAACTGAGAGGGAAACGTAGTCACGTTCGGTTTGAAATGTACAGCCGCAACTCTACGTCACTCCGCCTCTCGCGCGTAGAACGTGTGATCTAAGGATGAAAATAAAGTAACTTGGCTGGGAAGTAATAAATATCGCTCGGACGGTAAGCACAATTGAGCACCCGCTTAATTGTGTACCGTGCACTATATCAGCGCCAGTATTAATTGCGCCAGTTTAACACTTTTCGACTTTGCAGATGATTTACTCGTGCGTGCCTTTAAGCTCCCTTGGCGTGTGTGCAAAGCTGGCGTCTCATTTCGTGACAGCTCACAAACTATTGAGAGTGCTGGCTTTCTTTTTGATAATTTTAGACTCCTTGACAGGCTAAATAAATATTCATTAAAACAAAAATATGGATTTGGACAAACGGAGACGCTTAATTCACCCTTCCTTTTTTGTTTGTCCTAAATGAATTCCGTCACCACATTTTTACGAATTTTACGAGATCTATAGCTTTACAAGAGTTTTAAAATGACCACAGATAAAGTTTTAATCTAGACCTTGCAAACCGCATCGACCTAACGTTATGGAGCTATTAACTCCGAAAGGTTGAGATCGATTGATGCAAAAAGAAAATAATGAGTCATCAACTTTAAATTAACAAAATATAAAGTAAAGTAAAATAATTAAGATTTTTGTATGCATAAACCGCATCGACCTAACATTGCGCGTTACGGAATTATGAATTACGAAAGAGTGACATGTACAGAGCTGGCGGCTTACCAAGCTGTTGAAGTATCTATGATAAATATTTAATTTTAGTAAAAGGATAATATGGCGAATTTTCCTGTAATTCCGGACACAGCTTTATGAATAATCGAGTTAGGAATTACGATATTCCAAAAGCGAATGACCGTGAATGTGAATGATCGAAAGTGAATGATCTTGTGGTCTGTGCAGCAAACGTGTCGTACTTTCCAGCGTCTGCTACCACGCCGTGTAGGAGCAGGAGCCCCTGACCTAGATTAAATTAGGGATAAAGGATCCTGGGAACGTGATCCAAACTATCACAAATACTTCTTCGGTTCTATAAATCGTAGATACTTCAGAGAAGACTCATTAGAAAGCTAATATTTTAGCGCATCTACGTAGCTGTTCTTGTCATTGAGAAAAGCTTATTGATAAAATAGCATGCAAAAGTGATGTTACTAATAAATTACAAGTGAAATTACAAGTGACATCTTAATTGATTTAAATTATTTTTAAATATATCTTTTTATAGTAAGAGGAAAAATGCAGAGATTTTTATAATTATTTAAGATATTAATTAAAATTATTGTTGCCTCCTAAGTGGTACGCTTTTTAACTTCAACAAATAATTGCACTTAATATTGACAAAATGAAATTACAAAGAAGATATATAAGATGAATTGTGACGTAGCGTGAGCTACGTCTGGCATTTCGGTTTGTTCGAATTTATTCTTTCTGTTTTTGACTGTTTTTGATTGAGTTTCTGTTTTTGATTGAGCGGAACTAGTTGATCAACTAGTCGACTCTAGAGGACTCTAAAACTATCAAAAAAGATGCTCTCGAAAGAGAACTCTCGATACTTCGTGTATCGAGAGTTCTCTTCACAAAATGAGACGCCAGCTTTATTCTTTTAGCCAAAAGCGATCGTCGTAAGTAAGTAAGTCAATCAAACGATCATTCATTTTCCAACAACAACTTTAATCTTCCTTATCGTTTCTGTATTTTGTAGAAAAAGAGAAAATATAAAATCAAACATCGAAAGAAAACATTTTTGTCGAACGATTAACATATACTCGTCACGTGTAAATTATATTTATCGAAGCTATCCAAATGCCACTGGCCCAGCGTGAAAATTCGGGGAAAAAACGTGCCAAACTCCAAATTTAATTAGCTCTGATTTCAGTCTAGTTGGTTGAAGTCGTCCGCTAAAAGTTCTCGACACTTTTAATTTAAATCCGGTTCATATCTGGAGTAGAGAAGGGAAAAGCAGTAGAGTTAGGGCACCTCGAATAACATCATACAAACCGTGTCCCATTAATTAAATTCCTTCCAAGAAGTTTTACAACGTGCTCGCGCGATAGGCACCACAGCCCAACATTGATGGTTCATTAGATCTGAATCGACGCGAGATCGAAAATAGTTTCGTGCACAATCTGCGCTCTTTTACGTCAGCTTCCGCACGAAATGGAAAGCTTGGCACATTTTGATGTCACAGTCGGTGTAATCGTTTATCTCAAATGTCTAATTGTTTGTGTAATATTTGAAGAAAAAGATAATTACAAATTCGAACAAAAATGTACCTCTCTCAAAGATACTAAAATTATTATGTTCATCTGTTTGTTTGCGCTAGAGAAACAACCGATATCGCAAATTCGTCGGGACAAATCTACCTTTGAAATATTATCTGCCTATCTTTGAGATAATCTTGCGCCATATATTTGTACTATATATTTTTACGTTATACATGCATTTAAGGTTTCGACAAAAACGTCGCGTACACACAAAGTACACAGTTTCCGCATCTCTGAGTATCGGCGCGTGTGTTTTAAAAGCCAAAAGTATCAAAGCGTTTCCAGACCTTTCTATTTCCAGTGGTTTGCAGCAAGAGCACATTGTGTAGCGACGTTAAAACGTCGTCGCGTGGCGCGTGTATAATATCTTACACGAAGTCAGTGAACGCTAGATGTATGTGTCCATATCTGTGTGTGTGTGTGTAATACGCGCAGTGTTACACGAGAGAAAGAGAAAGAGAGAGTACGGTACGCCGGCTAAAGTCAAAAGTGTAAAAGCTTGCGCTTTCCAGCCGATTTCACCCTTTTGCTTTTATCTGCAACGAAGAGCTACGTACACGGTTCACGACGCGTTTTAACTTGCAGTCGGCGGTGCATCTACGCGGTCAGGTCGCAACGAGCGGGCAAAGCTCCGGGAGAATGGAGTCTTCAATTGAAGCTAAATCCGATTTGGATCAGAAGCAGTCATTGTGCTATATCTATAATCTCTTCAAAAGCTCTGGACATCGTAATTGGAGCGTGTCTGAGGAACCGCCTCTCCCACTGCTCTCGCCGGTTACTTGGCCGGGGAAAAATTGGCAGAATTAAATGACCAAGACCGGAGAGAATCTCTAAAGGTGGATATTCGAATCGTCCGAGACTCTGCCGACGTGATCATTTTCGAAGGCACGAGGCACACGTGCGTTGGAAATTCACGGCGCATGAAGGTAACTAAATAAATAAATATATAGCAAGGATGTAAGCAAGGGATCCTTAAAAAAAAGAAAAAAGAACGGAGTCTTTTTCGTTGATAAGAACGTATAACACGTCACCTGCCGTTGAGGAGAAGCACGTCAACCGACATATTGTTAAGCAACTAAGCATACGTAATTATGCGCCACGTGGGAATGTAATTAGAGTATTTCGCGTTTGATCGTGGGTCATGCGGCCGACAATCATGGGAGCGAATTGCAACTGACTACACTTTACCATCAAAGCTATTCAAGTCTAGTGCTGGCATTAATTTCTAATTAGCATCTAATCGATATAGGACACGCGCGGGCGAACGACACACACGTCGCGTTCTACGTCGCGCGTATCTATGAGGAAACACGCGTGTTCCTGGTAACCACAGTCCCACGAATGCATTATACAGATGCACGATCGTACCACGCAAGATGGATGTTCGTTGCTAGTGTACTCGCACCCTTTCTTACAGCACTACAGATACACATTATCCAGGAGCATACGCCGTCGCCGTCGCCGTCGCCGTCGCCGTCGCCGTCGTCGTCGTCGTCGTCGTCGTCGTCGTCGTCGTCGTCGTCGTCGTCGTCGTCGTCGTCGTCGTTGTCGTCGAGATGCGTTGGACGCTCTCAGGATTTCGAGTCCGCAGTTGTCTGCATTACGTCGCGTTAAGGCGCACTTTAACGCGATAAAAGAAAGATACGGGCGTACTTTTGAAAACTGGCGTAAATACTAATTAGTTTCAGCTCTGTAACGCGCCGGTTCTTTCCACGCTCGCGGAGTACAAGCGTTTTCACGCTGAGAACGGAGAGCGGAGTGGAAGATGCGCAAGAAAAATGCGAGACGTAAAACGCGCTCGTTCCCCGTCCCCCCTCTGTACGTATATATCGCGACGTGTGTGTAAATATGCCTATGTCTATGTCTAAGTACGTTACGGTAATGTGTGTCCATGTATATGCAGCACGTGGGTGCCCACGTCTGTCGGTGAAAAAGTACACTTAAAACGCCGGATGTCGCAGCGAAAAATGCTCGTGCTTCCAGGATTTTTAAAAATACCACCGCTGTGCAGTTAACCGCGCGTCATTCTCAGCGTGCGTTTCTGACATCGCGGCTGGTTCGCCAAATATCTACAGGTTGTTCGTCGCAGCACGTACGCATTGTTCGGGATAAACATACCAATTTCATTAGCGGTGGTTTGGTCCGCCGCCAAAACGTTTACGCGAGCGAACAACACGGCAGATTCGCGACGCTCTCGGAATGCGCCGATTTGGTTCTATTAACGTGTGACGTCTGTGCAAATTCGGGGGGAAAACGAATGCATCAGCGTGACGTTCAGCCCTCTTCGACGAGCCATCGACAGTCTATACGAGTTTACCAGCGATTCAAGCTAAACGGCTTTGCGCGAGTCAAGTTTCGGAGCTGCGAACGGATAATAAGATCTCCCTCCCGAGTTATTTTCAAGAGCGCGAATCTACTCTCTTCGATGGAATTTTAACTTTTTTTTTCTTTTCTTTAGTCAATCGCAGGAACGCGCTTAAAGCTGTGAGCTTCTCGCTGTCGGATAAATCGACTTGAAATTTGACGAGAAACGCGCAATTGCGAGGGGATCCGTAACTCTCGCAATGTACACGACCGTCGTACTCCAAAAATTACAAAAAGGAAATATATATCGTTAACGTGGATAAAAGTTGACATTTGTTCATCCGCTAGTGACGTGACATTTATGTAATATTGAAAAACGATGTTACGGCGCGTAAAGAAGGCAAGCGTGCGAGAATGCCGGTTCTTCCTTTATCACTCATCTAACACGACACACGTGTGATACGAGTATGTGTATATGCGACATAATATACGGTGTGGTGGTTTACACGCCCTCTAATGGGACAGGGAGAGTCAACCGATCAAGCACTCTCAGGAAATGTCGACGGTAAGCAATTTCCCAACACCGTGTGCGCCAATATATCACTTGTACCAAGCTAATATTGTCGAGCCAATCAAACTTTGCGCGAACAAATAATTACTATCTTTCCTATCCGTCGGGTGTAAATTAACGACGGCGCAGCAACGACTGTTTTCCATATAAATATGTCGCGCCTTACATGCCTCGAACTGTTTTACGAACTGTTTATGCGTGCGAAAGAAAAATAGAAACTCACGAGCTTTCTCGTAATTCGAGCGCATCCCGAGAATAAAATTGCCCGCCTCTCCTCCCTGCTGAAAATTCGTAATTCGCGATTCGTTTCTTGCTGTTTTGTCCATTCTGATGAGAAAATTTACGGCGCAAAAACATATTCGACATATTCACGACAATTACCGCGCGCCAATTGTTGCGCAACTGTTGCCGCATTAAAATAGGAAATAAAT
Source organism: Harpegnathos saltator (assembly GCF_003227715.2). Classification (NCBI taxonomy): domain Eukaryota; kingdom Metazoa; phylum Arthropoda; class Insecta; order Hymenoptera; family Formicidae; genus Harpegnathos; species Harpegnathos saltator. The sequence goes on from NW_020229918.1 coordinate 1,035,140, forward strand.
TCCGCTCAATATTACATATTTCACGCTCGCGCATTCGCATTTACATGAAAATGCACATTTAGTCCCGTAATATTCATCGAAAGCGAAAATATCGCTGGGCAAACAAACTCGCTTCTCGATACGTGCCCGGGAGAGTAACAACTGGCGCGAAGCGAACGGGAAACGCAAGGTGTAGCTACTCTCGCCGCGCACAGCGCCGAGGGATTTAATAGGCGTTACGTGCGATCCGGTCTTAATTCGATAAAATTGATAGCCGGCCGCCGTTGCCGCCGCCGCCGCCGCCGCCGCCGCCGCCGCCGCCGCCGCCGCCGCTGCTGTCTACTCCACCCTGACTGTAAACGCGATGAGAAAAGGGGGAGGCGGCTGAGGGGAGGAGAGAAAAAGGGAAAAACGCGCTTCGTACGTACAGATAGCCCTCCCGTGCAAGGACAGCGCGCGCGGCGTGTTCGGGTTAATTCCCCGCGCTTTTTTCCCCTCCGCGATATTCCTACGGCCGCGCGCGGCGTGCCTGACATTCCTGCCTATATCCACCTATTCCTATTAGGGATGTAAATGCGGTAATTTCGCAAGGTAATTACTAGGGTCGGCATGAAAGTAATGCCTTTGAACAGAAAGAGAGGGGGAGAGAAAGAGGGCGGCTACCAGACCGGCGTAGTGCCCGCTGCCCACTGTGTTACCCTGAAATTATCCTATTGGACGACGCGTCTGAAAGCGTCTCGGCGTTTTCTGAATTAACGTTTCAGGCCCTGACCGAACGGCCTGATTATTAGAGTCGTCATGAGCGCCGACGACATATTGCTCTCTTTCTCTCTCTCTCTCTCTCTCTCTCTCTCTCTCTCTCTCTCTCTCTCTCTCTCTCTCTCTCTCTCTCTCTCTCTCTCGTCTTTCCTCCAGATTTTTCTTCCTTCAATCCTCTCTTCTTCCTTCCTTCCTTCCTTCCATTCCCTTTGATCGGACGTCAAGGAGCCTGCAATTAAGCGGCCACCTCTTCCTCGTTTCAAGCGGCGGTGTGAACGACATGCTCTTCGAAATTGATAAATTCTGCACAGACAGTCGCCTCTTTCGCCGCGCGCATCATGTTCCTTTAAAACACACACTTTAAAGGGTGGGACAAAGGACTCGACGAGTTTATCGCGCGCGTTACTCCTCCGCGCGTAAGAGCCGCTCGGAACGTGCCATCTGCGTGTTTCATAAACAGCGGAATCTCGACGCACGTAATTGAAACTCAACCGTCATGCGGATTAGATAATGGCGTTCGTGACTCCGAGATTCAAGCGAGATGAACGCGTAATTGCAGCGGCAAGAACGGCAGAGAATAGCGACGAGAGAAGCGAGTCGGCGCTCTACAAAGAAACGACGTTCTCATTACGGCATAATATGAAATAATCGGTCGTCGGTTATGGGACGATGTAAGATGGCCTTGCCGAAATGTCACTTCTTGTCGCCTACTGCTCAGCTCAATGGTTTCCTTGAACTATGAAAAAAGGGAGACCACTGGAAGCTCGCTGCAGTCTCCAAGTTAAGGAGATTGCAGCGTCTAATTAACGGTGACATCAAAATGGCGTAACTCCGCGAAATATCCGAGAGCTGCTTAATATCGTTTGAACGAACAACTACGGTGACTCTTTGGCGCAATGCATCATTACGTGGAGACTCCGCGCCGAGTCGAGCAGAGTCTGACGGGATTCCGTCGGGGTCGTCCCCACGAAGGACACTGCAACTTCCGGGGAGGCAGTCGATCGAATTAACCGAAGTACAGCAATTAAAGCACCCTCCCTTTTCTCCATGGTTATTCGATTTACGGAACATCGAACCGGGTCGCCTTCGTCGGCGTCGCTTGTTACTCATTAGTCAAGATTAAAACAGAACCAGCGCCGTGTAATGAGGAGTACGAACACCGCGGAAGAGGGGAAAGTACGAGCGATTACGTCTTCTCAACGGGAAGATTGCAGCTGCGCGCCGAAGGAAGTATGATGGTTCGCCGCCAGTGCCAGACGACCGGGAAACCACCACCGACGGGGGCGCAGCGGAGAATCGATAGAAGTGGTGGCACACGAGGAAACCCCCAACGTTCGCTGACGCCCCACCGCCGCGAAATTGAGTCCATTATCGCCCTGGCCAGGTACCCACCAATACCATCGATATTCGTTTAACGCGTCGTTTCCTTGCTGGGAGGGTGTGACAAACAAGGGCCTGGCGAGAAATATAAAATTTAAGAAGTGGCGCCGTGGGGAGAGAGAGAGAGAGAGAGAGAGAGAGAGAGAGAGAGAGAGAGAGAGAGAGAGAGAGAGAGAGAGAGCGGGAGGGAGGGAGGGAAGGAGGGAGAGAAAGAGAAATAACACTATCGTACAGCCCCATCGCACTCCTCTTCACACCGAGCTCTCAATTTTTGTCTGATGGGAAAATACATTTTTCACAGCCCATGATAATTCTGCATTAACGCCTCTTGTTTTATATCGGCGTGTGAATTAATAAAGACCGAAATTCCCAAGGCTTTACGTAAACCACATAAATAGGTTATGAACCTAATCGTTATACTATAATGCGTGGTTCTCCCTGTTAATAATCTAAGCGGTGTAATATTGATCGTTATGGTCGTAATTACGGTGGATATAATATTGCTAAATGCACGGGTCGGAAGAAAGGGCTGAATAATTAAAGTATATCCTTTCAGTTTTTGAATTGGATATCGCTCGCGTCAAATCGCGCTTTCGCATTGTACGAGCGATCGTTGATTCCGCGCTTGAAATTTGCAGGCAAATTCAATTCTATCACAGCTGAAGTATTTAGAGACAGGATACACGCGCGACCTGGATAGGGTAAATCGTACGAACTCGCTCGACCGAAATGGTATTCGCTTTTATACTCAAACATACTGCAAATTTTTCAGCTCGCGAAACGCAAGATTACTTGCGAGGGAGAGAAAAAACCGGACATTGGACTGTGCGAGAAACGAGTGCGGGTATCGCAACGTCGAGAGTTCGCTGAGAGTAAAAATCGCATTTCGTTAAGATCGACAGATGCTGGCTACATTCCTCGGACGGAGCACTTGAGAATAAACATCGAGGTGGTCAACTCTTTCTCTCTCTCTCTCTCTCTCTCTCTCTCTCTCTCTCTCTCTCTCTCTCGCATCTCTCGGCTTGAATAACCTACAGACTGGTTATGGCTCGAATCCCTCAGAGTCCGCATGTTTCCCCATGCCGTTTACGCGCCATTGGCCACCAATCTTCGGAATGAAACTGCCGCTGTTCAGTAGATTCTCCTCGGCGAGGGAGCCCCTGTTTCAGGTACGACGGCCGGCGCGAGAAAGCGTGTAAGAGCAAGGAGACGGAGAGCAGGAGGCGAGAGAGAGAGAGAGAGAGAGAGAGAGAGAAAGAAGAGAAGGATCGGACCGATTGGACGGAATGCGCGACGGGTGCAGCAACGGCTACGATTCCTCGATGCGTCGAATAATCACATTTAACACATCCGGCGATATACGTGAACGATACGCGTATGCTCTCGCTCGATAGCGCATGGATATATTACACATTGTATTCCGCCGGTAACCGCCGGTGCTGTAAACGGCGATATTACTGCACATTGAGAACGCGCGCGGAACAAGCGGGAGCTTATACTACGACGCGCGTTTAGCTGGGGAACGAGGTATCAAGTATGTAATGGAATTGCGCGGCTGTAAAGACAGACTATCGGTCCAATCTCACCGGCAACGTCTTCGCCGAATCTCGTCAGGTGATCTAACGAATACGCGTGTAATTGCGCCGAGAGGAGAGAGAGAGAGAGAGAGAGAGAGAGAGAGAGGGAGAGAGAGGGGGGGAGAGAGAGAGAGAGAGAGAGGGGGGGGAGAGAGAGAGAGAGAGAGAGAGATGAAAGCGGGAGAGATTACTTCGGATACTGAAACCGCGACGGTAGCTTCCGCGACGGAAGCAGCGCTGGTTTGAGGGGTTTGAGGGGTTTGAGATTCTTGCACGGTATTGTTAATACACGACCGAGATTAAGCGATCTACGAAGCACATCTAAGCAATTTCAAATTTCTGTAGATAATACAGCGTAATATGGGATAATAATCCACACGGAATATCGATACATCCAGTCAGCTGCTGCGACCCCGCCCATGGCTAATTGCGAAGGTAAATGCCATTGAACAAGCCCTGCTCTTCCCTCGGGAATTCCCCCACAATTGTTACGCAATATCATATTCACCGAAATGATACGATCTTACCAAAAATGACTACGTGTACACTTAATAATTTGTTCAACGGAAAATTAACAATTCTACGAAAATTAACGATTCCACGAAAGGAGTCTGAGAGCGCGCGTTTAATGTTTGCAAAGATATGTCTAACGATCCGAGCCACAGACGCAACCGCGCGATGTAATCGATCGCGAGCATTCGATGCGACTTCCGCGAAAGGGTACCGAAGAAAGAGAGCTGGCGATAAAACCCGACCGGCTGATTTGGTCATATACACGGTACAAATCAAAGTACCGTTGATCTTCGTCTAGAACTGCAAAGACCGGTCGCGGGATTGGCGTAGAAGCTTCTCTCCTCCTGTCCGTCGATTCCCGTCGGCTTTGCCGACAATCATCGCCGGTTGCTCCCAGCGTTTAATCATGTTACATCAGTACGACACTCTGACAATCCTATCAAAGTAACGAGGCGCGCGCGCGCGCGCGCGCACATGGCTCAAGGGATACGTATAGCGTGGGACTCAAAGTTTCATCGCAATCGATCATCTCTGATTACTTCTACATACACGACTGCACGCGTGTGCATCGCCGACTATCGACAGACTATGTACTTAAGTTCTTACATACCGGAGCCCGGCTTCGGGTGCAGATCAAAGGAAATAACGTACATTAGCAGTGATCAACATTTGCGCTGTCATATATTAAACTTCGACGTCACTTCGTCGCGTCGCCGCGTAGCGAGACGCTAAGTAAAACTCTTCTACTGTTCTCGTTATCGTATCGCACAATTTCCCGCATTGAAGACACGAGAGAAACTGTTAAAAAGGGACATTCACATGCGGTTTGTCGCGATTGCGTGTGATTATCGATATCGATCTACGTATTAAACGTAACTACTCCCTAAGCCGCCGGAAATTTGCCGGATGTTCCATCTGCTTGGAAATCAATAGACAAATGTCACGAGTTATTTTCATTCCGGTCTCTCAATTTTCTTAATTTCAGTCGTCTAACTGATAAAAACCGCAGTGGTAAAAGATTAAAAGAAGTACTAGCTCGAGCAATTTCCACAAACATTAATAGATATGTATAACGTTACGTACAATATCAGAGAACATCGCTGTCTCTTCTGATGTTGCAACATTACCGGAAGCATAACCGAGAAATTCAATAGCCAGATGTTACTGGAAGAATAGTAGTAAAATGATTTAGCGCGTTATTCGTTTCACAATTTCTCGATATCTCAGATGATATTTCGAGGACAGGAAATGGAAAGCGCGCGCCGTAAGGACGGCACGGAAAGTTTTGCCCCCATTACGGATATCGTGTGTGTGCCGCGGTGGTGATGAAGGAAACGGAAGCGAACGAACTTCGGCCAGTGCACTGGTCAAGGAGACAGGAAACACCGAGCCGTGGACTTTTGATGCGTACGTAAGCGCGGGCGGTGAAGTTCACGGAGCGAACTCAGCAATGAACTTTTTGCGAACTGTCATTGGCTTTACGATCACGCCGGCGAGCATTTACATGAACTACGGGCCCGGGTAATAGATCGCATGGAAGAAGGTGACGATAAATTTCATATTCCACCGCTCCTCCGGTAGATTCTCGCGCGCGCGCGCGCGCCAACGGAACAGACCGGTAATTTAATGCATGTTTTGCGAGACGTCTCTCTTTATGCGCTTCCTGAGACACGTCCGTAAAGCCAATCACGTTTTCACGAGGACGAGACGAGCGCGTCTCATTATTGCAGTTGTTAGGTCATTTGTTCCATCATAATGTAACTTCTTTTTGTTTGCACTTGGCGCAATACGCCGTGAAAGCTTGATTGAGTGCGACCGTAGATACCGCTCACGGCCTAACTCGCAGTTGCTTAAAAGAGCAGATTGCAGACGGAGAATTGGAAATAAACTTAAGCAACTCGGAGTAGAGTACTTTTACACTTTAGAAGTTGGCGAGATTAGATTTTGGAGACAACTGAGCGAAATTCTTTAAGATAGGTGTAATTATTTCTCCGGGTTCGTATGTCAATAATTTCACACGTTGCTATTTCGAACGATATTATATATTCCGATATATAACTTAAAAAAAAAAGTTAAGAATTAATAACATATTGCGTTTGTAAAGAAATATAACGTGCGTTCGCGGTCATTTGTTTCGATCTTCGTCCATATTGCTGTATTTATGACTTTCGACGCGTAATTTCAACGCTTCGTTCGTAATCCGAGGATTTAAAAAATTTGCAAACTCGCTGCTGCCGGATGAATTTTCAATATTTCGGTCGAGTATTGTTGCATCAAACGTTCCATCTCTTCGTAAGAGGGATGGAGCCGCTAATTCCATAATACACTCGGCTTTACAGCGAGTATCCATAGTACCACGGTACAATTGCGAATGAACAGCATATTTGAACGGCAATTGGAAGCTGGGAATTTAAGTCTTTAAAAACAAGCATCGATATTAACCTACATGCAGAGTACGACGGAGAATCAGATCACAATTCGCTTCGTATGGAAAATTAAATTGTTAATACCCAAAAGATCTCAAGAGATATTTATGTATTTTTTAAAGAACTCAGACATTAACAACGTTATGCTATTAAAAAAAAAATAATATCACCTGAAAGCTGCAAACTTAGATAAAATGTATAAGGAGACGTTGGCCGAAATCTGAATGTATATTAGGCTCATATATATTATGAATGGCTTATATAAAATAATTCTCATAAATATAAGCTAAGAAAATAGGGGCGATAAAGTTTTGACTTAGAGTTAAAATAATAAGATCCTTGTAAATTGCATCGACTTATTGTTGCGCGTTATGAAGCTATTAACTCCAAAAGTTCAAATCTATCGATGCAAAATTGAATCACCAAATATAAGTTGATGAAATAAGGTTTTAATCTATAGTTAAAACAAACTAAGATCTTCGCAAATTGTGAAAAAGTGTGAACATAGCATTACGCTATGAAATATTAAAATCGATCAATGCAAAAATGTTGAGTCAACAAGTATAAGCTGTCGAAATATCTATGATAAATATTTAATTTTAATAAAGAATTTTAATAAAGATATTTAATTTTAATAAAGAAGAACATAATCAACTGTTCTGTAATCCCGCATAGACACAGCTTTATACGTAATCTAGCTAGAAATTACGATATTCGGATAGCAAATGACCGTGAATGTGAATGACTATGTGATCCAAGCAACAAACGCGTTGTGCTTTCTAGCTTCCGCTATCACGCAGTGCAAGCGAACAGGGAGCCCTGACTTAGTAAGCGATAAGGAATCTTTTGAGCAAGAGTCGTTGACTTCTTCGTTTTTAGGAACCTTCAGAGAGGGCTGATTAGAAAACTGATATTTTAATGCATCTAGACAGTATGCGTACTATTCTTTTTCTCGTTGTCTGACTGTCGAAGGGTTTGAAAAAAGATAAAAATAGAACGTCCGAACATTCTTTTTTTATTTATTATTATGACAAATATTATAAGCAGTAATATTTATTTATTATTATGGCAAATATTATAAGCAGTAATATTTAAGTAGCGTATTAGCCATATTTATACTTACGTTATGTACAAGCGGAAAATATAAATCTCGTTATTTCCGATTGTACACCGGTAATCCGCAATTTATATGCAACTTTTGTATTTACTGTGGCATTTCTTCACTTATCGCGAGCAGAGACTTTTATATATGTACAATTCGTACATATGATACATGCAACGATTAACATATACACAAGTGACAGATTAATTTAACGTCACAATTATAGTTTCACGGCAAAGTGTAAACTTTGCAACACGAAAAAATTTTGTTGCTCAGATGTTTCTGGAGCGGTCCCCTAAGTTGTCATGATGTTGCGGAAGTGCGTTAAAAATACAGGACCACGCATTGGATCGGATAATTGATGCAAAAACTCACCTTTAAACGAAGATCACTGACCGTCCAGACACGGCTCGCGTAATCGTTCGATGCTCCAAGGATGAGGGTGCCAGTCGAGTCGAAGTCCACCGACATCACACCAGCGTTGCTGCCAACTAAGATGCCTTTGCTCTCGGATGCACCTGTAACAGAATGTTTATGTACACATTATTATACAATCTGCTCGCGCAACGTCGTGTTTAATTCTCTATTTACGTACATCCCTCAATTACTTTGTCCCTCATTACACGACCATTCGCCCGTTGCCTTCCTTTCTTCTAAACCGCGCATTTCTCTCTGAATATGACTAATTAAATTTATGCTCTGACGGCTTAATTGGTAACGAGCAATTCAAAGAGCAAAACAGGAAGGGGGATCTTATAACCGCCTCAGACAAGAGGAAACAGAAGAAGAAAGAGAGACAGAGACCGACGAAAAGGGAGAAATAGGAATTAAGGCAGAGCGGAACGATGAAGAAGCAACAAAGCCGAAATGGCCGAGAAATGGAGAATACGTGGAGAGATGGAGAGATTCGGAATAGCAGATTTTGAGCTAAGCGGATATAACCCATACAATAAGGACGGTTGTTTCATCCAATTTGTAGTGCGAAGGGTAGAGGAATTATACTCGAGAGTGTTACGGCATGTGTGCGATCGCCTCGCCACGACATGGAGAACGTTTCTCCCGACAAAACGGCTTTTACTAGACGTCGCGAGGGTAAACTATACGTCGCCGGCCGCGCAAAGTAACCTGTTGATTCGTTAACATACTTCATTAAGTGGATCATGAGGAGACCTTTGGGCAAGAAAAGAATAACACTGCCAGCATCGTCGCCTACGTTAAATAGAAACGTGCAGAGAGCATATAACATGGAGAGGAAGATAAAATGAACGTACTCGAGCCTACAGATGCCAGAAAAAGAGAAGATCCCGTATTTATCTCGAATTATTGAAAAAAATAAATAACACAAATATTTTATATATTAAGTCCTTTCTCATAAGACTATACTGGGTGTCCCATTTTAATAATGCACTTCGATTATCATTGCAGGGAGCGGTCGTAAAAAAATGTTTCAGACAAAAGTTGTAGGGTTCAGAGGAGATCATCTGGTGACCTTCATCTTGACCTTGGGATCAAATTTGGAGGTCATTCGAAGGTCAACATAAACATTTTAAACGGAAATCTCTATTTTTCAGTACATATTCTTGTAACTCAGCTCGAGAGCTTTCCAAACCACTATAATTAAGTTTTTTTTTTTTCAGTATTTTCCGAGTTACAAGGCTTTAAATAGTACTGGCGGCATTACCCAAGGTCTACCACGTGGAGGTTGCTCGGTCAGATTTACACCTTTTTTGCCTTGTGTGTGTGTGTGTGTGTGTGTGTGTGTGTGTGTGTGTGTGTGTGTGATCATGCTTGCGTGTGAGTGTGGATACCTAAGAATGATAAAATACATATTTTATTGAAAGTGTTCGAAAACATGTCCCCCTTCTTGGATACATAAATCCAATCTTTCGTAAAAATTGTTACGAACTCTTTCAAGCATAGCTTGTTACACACACACACACACACACACACACACACACACACACACACACACACACACGCGCGCGCGCGCGCACACGCACACACACACACACACACACAAAAGACAAAAAAGATGTATATCTGACCGAGCAACCTCCATGTGGTACACCTTGGGTAATACTGACGGTACTCTGTTTCAAGCCTTGTAACTCGGTAAATACTGAATAAAAAAATATTTAATTATAGTATTTTGGAAAGCTCTCGAGCTGAGCTACAAGAATATGTACTGAAAAATAGGGATTTCCGTTTCAAATTTTTATGTTGACCTTCGAATGACCTTCAGATTTGACCCCAAGGTCAAGATGAAGGTCACCATCAGGTGACTACCTCTGAACCCTACAACTTTTGTTTGAAATATTTTTCTTATGATCGCTCCCTGCAATGATAATCGAAGTGCACTATTAAAATGGGACACCCTGTATATCCTCTTATTTTGATGTCGCAATTACTCGCCAGAAATTTATTTATAAAAATAATTCTTTACTTCTCTCTTAGATTAGAAAAAAATATGATTGTCTCTGTATAAAAAATTAAATCACATGTCAATCTTTTGGCTACTAATATTAGTTATCACATAAATCGAATTTAAGTATATCCTATGTACCAGACATTTCATACACAAATGCATTTAATGCGTCCATAACGTCCTGCGATAAATGCATCGTAATGCGGACAGCGCTGCAGTTACGTCGACAAATACACCTAAATCGTTTTGCCAGTCTCAATAAAGATCTTTATTAGCCACTAGCTCACATAAGGTTCTTGTATCATTTTACTTCGTGGTTCGCTAGTTAAAATCAATTTTACGCACGTAAACCGTAATTAGGTTATAAAGCCATAATTACACTATTAACCAGATATAAGAGCCAATGTTTAGTGTCGATGTCGGATATAGAAAACTGACCGCGAATACGTTTCGTAAAAGTTCAGCAGCATCTAAACGAGAACGAAGGAACGCGTGTAATTCAACATCACCGCACCTCATCGGGAATTTGAATAATAACAAAACCAGCAAATAAATTCCTAGCAGGAGGAGATCATCTTCACCGCTTGCACGCGATGCACTTGCGACTACCATGTCGTTTACCCGCGTGAATGCTCCGACTAATCGCATTCTTTACCTTGCTCACGTTCGACGCCTTGAACGTAATTTACATCCTACCATCGCGCGGCAATTGGCGCTATGTATCATCATTCGCGGCAATGATTTATAGTGTAAAATTTCTTATTCTACAGGTGTAATATCTCAAAATAGTCTCAATATTAGTCAATATTCAAAATTAAAAAGTTGCAGCGGTGATTTATCTTACCTCAAAATTCTATCAAAAATTTTTAACGAATTGTAAATATATTTGCAACAGTAATTTGGAATAATATTATGAAAGATGAATCGTAATCATACTCTAATAATCACCTTTAGCGATATTCCATAGTTTCACTTTTCTATCAGCACCACCAGTAGCCAGTAAGATTCTATCGGTAGGTGACCATTTAACAGCGTAAACTTCACCGTCATGAGCACTCTGTAAGGATTATTAAACACTTGATATATAAAATTGCAAGATATCTTGCATGCATTCAATTAAATATATGACATAAACGCGCAACGCCTATGAAGTATGGATTTGACTTCACAATGCATAAAGATTGCAAAGCACTGATAAGCTTTGACCATAAGGAATCAATAATTATATTGTACATAATTATACGTTACTTCAAATGTATACATTTTTTTTTTCACAATTAATCTATTCGATTTTTCAAATAACATTTAATTTTTTACTTAAAAATAGCATGTACTATAAACTTTGTACGCCGAAATATAAAATTAAAACAGATATTTCATGCAAGAATATCATGAGTGCAAGGATACTTAATGCTAAGCAAATAAAAATTTTTATCATGATTTTGATGTAATATATTAATATATCAAAGCATATATCATAACATTTTGACATCAAACGATACTTAGTCTAATTTCGATAATAATAACACTAAATATTTCTCTAATATCATACTTTACAAGCAACATTAATTTGCTTAAATGTACATAGAACTTAAGAACTTACCAATACACCGAATTTACTAATAAAAATATCAATAAAATAAAAGTTACCAGTATTTTATCAATACATCATTACCTTTATCTGTGTATATACATACTGTGATTTTACATTTAGAAAAAATTTCTTATTCAGAAAGTTGGGAAACTGATAACAGACAAGTTTGTTCTATCCTATTCCTATTTGAAAACGATATACCTTCACCATAAAATTTTTTGTAATTCGACTAATCAAAAACAACATCACCGTTGTTAATATATCCAATAGGTATTGCAAAGCATAATATAAGACAAGGCCTTTTAAAGTGACAAGAACTTAATAGAGCTCAGCATGTAACCTACACTTCATATAAAAAAAAATGGTTATAACTATATGTAAAAAAAAATAATCTTTCACATGTAAAAAGCACCGATGTAAAATCAAAGAATATATCAAGACTAAATTATGAGATATTTATTTCACTGCCTAAGTAAAATAACAGTTGACAACTTAATTAGAAATTAAATATGTTATGCTTGTAAATGAGTTTGTATTATTAAATACACATATATTTCGACGTACAAAGCATGCAATTCCGCATATCGATGTTATTGAAAATATTAAATATTGACACGTGTAAATACTTTTATAATGGGAGCACGTGATATGAGTTATTTTATATTTAAATCAACGTACAAACGTTACGGATACATTCGTTGGCACTGCTGTCGGAAGACCAGCGATTCCTTCTTTTAAGCTCGAGCGATCAGGACTGACGGGTCGCGTGTCTCGTGCTGCATCTTCTAACTCTTTCTGCATCTTCGCTTGCCTCTTTCTGTAAAGAAATGAAAAACAGATATATTATTAGATGCATGCAACATCGTATTAACGTCCAATGAAGTTGCGAAAGCAACTTAAAGCATATATTGCAATATATGTTAATACTTTCCGTGATTATCTCGCACCATACATCTTATTGTACAAAGCTATAGCATTATAGAATATGCCATTTTATTATGCATATAATTTCCACTTTCACTTCCTCCCTGTTAGCAGAACCAATATTTCTATGAAAACATTACAAAAGAAAGGTATAGAATGGGATAATATTTTTTTTTCTTTTCAAGTTTGTTATCTATTTTTATATGCTATTTTTACACGGGATAATATAAATGTATATTAGAGATATACCATATAGTCACCCATAGATAAAATACCTGAATCAATATACAAAGTGCAAAGTAAAGTGTATAGTTCCATTAAATTACCAACCCAGTTATTTAGCATTAAGCAAAATGTTTCTCACTTCATTTCATTAAACTTACCCAAATTTTGATAGGGTATGCATCAAAAAGGCTGTTGGACTCGTAAAACTGAAACGAAAATGTCAAGCAGTGTGATGTGCCTGTGTATAAAGCCCCAGAATAACAGAATGTAAATGAATGTATATATTCCGTACAAAGCTTAAATATTTTATGTAATATTTATAGCTTATGAAAATGCGCTTTTAAAAATATTTATATTTATATAATAAAAGTTATATATTATTAAAATATATATGAATATATTCATTAATATATTTAAAAATGTTATTGCTTGCACTTCTTCTAAAAAGAAAGAGAGTGAACCTTAATTTGTTTTAATAAAAACTTATAAAATGCATATCACATAGTTAATAAACAGATAGTTTACATTCGAAATTATGTAACATGCATTCACTAGTTACACATTACTTTAATTAATAACAATCCAAATTATTTAAGAGAACAAACTTGAAAAGATTTACTATGTATTTCAAATATTACATCTTAAGCAATAAAATGTATAAGTCAAATAATATTTCTTGAAATTGTATATCAGATTTTATAAGTGTGTAAAGTGTAGGATAAGTTTTTCCATAGAAAGGTTGTGCTAAAGAAAGAAATTAAACAGAAGATTGCTCTGTAGATCAACTAACACACTTTCATGCAAACCTATATACTATAACACATGACATATACACAATACATATATACCAAATCAAAGGTGCATGCAGAAAGAATCGACGGAGATTTTGAAAGCTAATTAAACAGTTAAAAACATCTGTTATAATCTGTTATAAGAATATATATTTATAAATAAGTGAAAAATACAACATGCAAAACTGTACACATATATTGTTACATTACACAAAAATCAAGGCATTATAAATGTAAAGGTAGTTATTGCTACTATATAGAAGTTTCATAATTTAAAAAAGAAAGAACATTAAAGAATTCTTATTAAAAAATTATTAACTGCTTTATTAATTTGCTGTATAATCATAAATTCAAAAATTATAATTGTATCTTATATTCTACATCCTGTTAGCAATAAAAAGGCAGCAATTCCCATAACTTTCACAACATTTGCGACTATAATCTCTAATTGCGACTGTTAAAACGCATAAATATCATTGTTAATATATGTACTCACCTCAAGAAGTTGTCGTTCTCTTCATTCATCTTTTCAGCATCTCTGGCTTTGTATTTTATTAATCGTTCAATCAATTGTCGATTTTCTTCCTGTTTTGAAATATTAGTTTTTTAAAGATACAAAAGGAATATCTTCTAATTATAAAGAAACAAACAAAAATAATTTATTTAACTTTTATAAAGGATATATATGGTAAACAAAAGCATAATTTTTACTATATTTTTGAGACCATATGTTAAATACCTGTGTTTTTCTAAGTTTTTCCTCTAAAGATGCAAAAGCAAGTTGCAAAGCTTGATGTTCATCCCTGAGCATTTGATTAACACCTTCTAATTCTTTTTCCCTGCCAAGGCATTTAGTTATTTCTATGCGTAGGTTAGCATTAACTTCTAAACTTTCTGCAAGACTGAAAAGAAATAATAATAATAGACTATAAATCTGTAAAATAAGCAATTAGTTTAATCCATATAAATATAAATATATTTGATTTACCTGGTATCCTTTGCATGAAGTTCTTTTGTCATTTCTTGCATCTTGTTATTAAGATCTACTATTTGTTGCGTATGTTCTCCTTTTCTTTTATGTAGCATCGCTAATTCTTCCGCTTGCTTTAGCAGTCTTGCCTCAAGATCTGGATTTCCACCTATACCAACACCACCACTGGCTACCTCGCGACGAAGGGTTTCATTTGCTATTGTCAGTTGCATATTAGCACCACGCAATGTGTTTGCATTCTCAAATAATCTATTATCTGTAATACAAAAGGATCATTTCTATAAAATATATATGTAAATGCTGTTAATTTACAAGCTAATAAAATTTAAAATATTTCATGCAGAAACTAACATAATATACAATGTGTGTCTATGATATCTAATCAAGACATATGGTAAATGAACATACTATGTAGCAACAACTCGGTTGCTATCTCTGTGTATCCAAAACAATGTACTGACACTGTACATTGTATCGACTTGATATGAATGAGAATATAAAACTTACGTAGGCTAATGAGATCAGCAAAACAATTAGTTTGAGATCTATTCCTTTCACGCAGCTGCGAAATTAAATCTTTTCTCCAGTTGATGTCTTCTCGAGTGACGAGCGATGCACCTGTTTCGAGTGTGGCCATTTTTCTCGACTAAACCGTCTATCCTATCAAAATAAAGGAACGCTACTGGTTTGAACCTTGATCAGAACAGTTTTAGATTTGCAGATCCAAAGGACGCTCCTGTTGATTGTTACACCATAGTTAAATATTTCCTCACATGTATTAGACAATTTCGTCCAGTGAATCACATGCGACTAACAGTCGTTGTTAATGTTCAAATATCTCATTACAATCACATGACACCTTCGTGTTCATGCGAATATTTTTAATTATGAAAATAGCTATCCTAACCTATACGTGTTACGTACCAAACACTGCGCTGCTACTTTGAAATTATTCGGTATCGCTGCATACATCGATATGCCACTACCGGTTACAATCGACATGACATCGCAGCGATATATCGATGTCATGAAGGTTAGTTCGGTGCATTATACAGGACAGAATTCGCGCCTATGCGTTATGGACTGTCAAAATTACAACTCCTTTCATTGAATGCCAGTAAAATAAAATGCCAAAGTAAGTAAATATTGTAAATAAAATGTAAATTTCTTGAAATGAATACTGTTATATACGTCGCTTACAATGACGAGAAACAATCGCCAAAGTTGACTAATTGAAAGAGATTTTTATTTATAGTACATGTTTAAATGTACTTATTTGTGATAAAAAGTTGCAGGTAGAATTACAAATATCTTAATTTAATATTAAAGAAACCTTTTCTATTTTCTTATTAAAACTAAAGAGAATAATAGAATTAATTAAAATATATTAGTGTTATTCATAGATTCTTGGTTAGATTGCATCTTTGTTTATATTTTTTAAATCAAAGTAATGATATATTAAATAACAATTTAATTTATATGTTATCGAGTAATACTCATGATACTAATAAAAATATATGTCAATATAATTCAAGTATAATGACATATATATATATATATACACAGACAGAATAAGAATTTTGTAAATAACTTTAAGAGAGATATATAATCAATTTATTTTATAACATTCTTTTATAAATGATTGCTAGACGTATGTAATGCAATATCAAAACATACATAGCAGAAAATATTCCAATAAAATATCTAATAATGATGCTTCAAATAATACAGCAAAAAAGATCAGGTACTTAATATATATAATCATAAATATATATGTTTTGTATTAATTTTATATTAAATAGATATAATATTATACAATATGTACTCAAAACAGTACATATAAAAATTGTAAACAGAAATATAAAATTATATGATATAGGAAAAGAAGTATAATTAAATTGAATAATAAGTGGCAAATTGTTTATAACAAAAAATACAGAAAGTATCAATTATTTACAAAGAAAGTTAGCCCAAATGAATATGTCTTTTACTCAGTACTTAATACTGGCATTGGTATGGAACTAGGAGTAGCAGCAGGTATGGTATGTAACAATAATTGATAAAAGATTTTAATCTTTTGACCTTAAAAAAGAACCCGAAAATATAAAACAATTTAAATATTTATTTGATACACAAGGGATAATTAATATTAACATTATATATTTGATATTGAACTTTTATTTCTTTTTTACCATGTCTAGATAAAAAAGTACATTCTACTAGAATATCACCTTGTATATTTACCTATGATGGTACATTTATCAATAATTTAAAAGCCTAATGAATAATTAATTTGATAGTATATATATTTTTTAGATAACACATAGTATACTCGAACTTTATAATAAATTGGTAGCAAATGAAGCAAAGAACATCTATATTAAGCACTGGGAAAAATTTGGGCAAGATTCAATTTACCTCTTGTTTTGAATTCTAAATGTTTTAGTACATTTTATGTTCTTTTGTGTACTTTTTATATATTTTAAAGGAAATTTGAACCAAATCTTTGACATGTCTATTGACTTGTTTATAATAGATATTTTTTGATTATATTTATAGAAAAAACATAATTGTTCTACGAGGATTTAATCACAAACACTTAAAGTATCTTGAAGAAGAAGCCAAATTTGTGAGTCTAGGCAGACATGCTATTTACCAACGATGGTATAACAGTACCATAATATTAGTTTTATCGGTATTTGGACGGAAGGAAGATATTGAAGATATCTTTGAGGGACTTCCATATTTACGATGAAGTATAATAATGAGGTATTTTTATCTTTTTCATAATAATTTATAATCTGTTGCGAGAGAGTAGAAGAGATAAAGGAAAAAAGGAAAGAAGATAAAAATATTCTTTATAAAATCTAACACTGTTTCTTTTGAATATCTAGTTTTCACTAGCTTCAACTTCGATACATTGAACATGATATCCACGATTGAATTCAAATCAGACATGACATCAGTATATTTTTGCAGTATGAAGCTTCAACAGTTCCTATTTCTTGCTCACCACACTCTTCTACATCGACAGCCGATACCCAATATCAACCGGGAAAGATAATTATGTCCAGTATCTACATATGGAGCTATTCGACTGAACTAATAATCTCGTCCAATCTGCAGGAAC
This sequence comes from Harpegnathos saltator, assembly GCF_003227715.2. Classification (NCBI taxonomy): domain Eukaryota; kingdom Metazoa; phylum Arthropoda; class Insecta; order Hymenoptera; family Formicidae; genus Harpegnathos; species Harpegnathos saltator. The sequence goes on from NW_020229918.1 coordinate 1,052,956, forward strand.
ATTATCAAAGGAAGTCTTCAGCTCCCATATTCTACGAACGTGAGAATAGCACCTCATTGTACGTCACGAAGAGCATAAAGAAAGCTGTCACTCGCGGTTACTCTTGATACCATCAGAACTGCTGGTAAACAGCAGTACCGATCATGCCTCTGAGAGAGACCAGACGATGATGTCTCGACAGCGCGGGCCACCGTCGAAAGGTTCACGGATATCAATCTAGAAGCGCTCGACGAGGGAGTCAGTGAAGAAAGTAAAGGACACGTTAAAGCGCAAAAGGTTGCGAGTAAAGAGAGGCAAGCGCCACGCCCGCCCCTCCATGCACAGCGCGACCGCAGAGGGGGCGTCGGCGGAGAACGGCTGGTGGTCGGCGCAGCCGCTCGCCGCGTTTTATGCAACCAGTCTTGCTTCGGAGCGAGCGAATCCACTGCCCCGGCCTTTGACAGACGGGATAGCGTGTGCAGTGTCACATCGGTATTGTCCACCGTCGTCCGTCCGTCGGTCGTCTCTCGGCTCGACTCTCGTTGTCGTACGACCGGTAACGTGCGTGGTCACGCGCCCCGGCGAAGAGACACCACACCGGTGATCCTACTATTCGGTTTCTTGCCGCGCTCAACGCTAGGACACAGAGGCCTATCTACAGAGTCTGGCATAATACTACAACGACGCTTTGTTTTCTGCGTGCGTCCTCGTATTGCCGGCAAGACGAGCAAGGATAAGCGAGCGAGCGAACGCGCCTTGAACGGCGACGAGGCGGTGTCGACGAGGCGGCGTTCCCCCGATACAGTATCACTTCGCGCAGAGCTGCGCCGCGTACGATTCACGATCGCACCCCACTGCAACCGTACGGTGTGGGCTCGTGTCCGTCGACGGAGTGGCAGTGTGACGGCGGTCGGGCGGTCGGTGGTGTGCTGACACACCGAGTGCATTATTCACGATTGTGTGTGCGTGTTTATATGCGTGACGTGTGCGTAAAAGCGAAGCGGAGTCCAGCGGTGGAACACGCGCGCGAGCAAGAGGGAGAGAGATACAGGTAGAAGGAGAGAGGGACGGGTGCGACGGCGAGGCGGCCGTGAATCCTCAATACGTGGCTACGCTCACGCCGCGCGTATTCCGCGCGACACGAATACAACGACGACAACGACGACCACGACGACGACAACGACGTCGTTGACTTGGGGACTACGACTGGAGCGAGAGAGAAAGGCGCGTACCCGCACGCGCTACGAATTATCACGCGTTCGCTTCACCGCGACGCTTCTCCTAGCGCGTGCAGGTTCCTAGCTCCTAGGTCGACTCCTTCGACCTCTTCCTCGTCGTCACTATGGCGGACGACGAGGTTCTCTTCGACGATGTTTACGAGCTCTGCGAGATTATCGGCAAGTGAGTAACGAGAATCCTAAAGAGCGAAAAGAGCGAGAATGAGAGAGAGAGGGAGAGAGCATGAAGGTTTGCGATAGATAGAGAGGGGTATAAGGAGGTACTGCGTGAGAGAGAAAGCGCGATGCGATTGGATGAACGGCAGTGGGCGGAGGTACCTTGAGCGTGTCGGTTGCGTGCGTGAGTGTATGGATGTGTAGATGTGCGCAGGCATTTGCATGTGTGTGACCCGTTGATAAGAGATCACGCATGTGTACGTGCGTCGTTCGTACATCGGTGTGGGAGCACGGAGCGAGTGAGTAACGACGCGTAAGGTAGGGGAAAGAGATGCGAGTCGAATGAGGAAGACGAGCCGGGCTCGTCGCGTGTACGTGAAGTTTCTGTCTGCTTCCAGTTTCCACCTTTGTCGAATTTCATCTAGTATACTCGACCTCCACCGCCAACCATGCTTGCGAAGCAAACAAAAGTGTATCATTTCCCTCTTTTATTCATATGGTACATGCTATAAATAAATTTGTATGATCTTAATCTGTTTGCATCATTAAAAACCAATCAATAAACCCGAGGAAATAATACACTATTTATCTTTTTAATGATTATACAATTAACAAATAAACGATTATATTCTATCATGACACTGAAAACCAAATACATGTGAGAAATTTTTAAATTTGCAAATTTTGTAAGATTAAATATAACAAGAGTGCAGTTAAAGTTTTGGGTAATTTTTGTTTTTGCGATCTGCAGAGCTCAGATAGCACAGAGATAACTAGAGAACACTGACATTACCGACTGTTTTAATGTAAATATTTTATAAAAATACCTGAACACAAAAAGGAGGAGATAACTCTTCTTTTTTTTATATTCGATATCAATTTTATCCAATATTTTATTTTATTTTAAATATTTTGTAAATATGTATATATAAAGCATTTGGAAATTAAAATTTTCTTTTTGTAAATATATATATATACACACACACACACGTGTGTGTGTGTGTGTGTGTGTGTGTGTGTGTGTGTGTGTGTGTGTGTAGAAATTAATCATATATATACCCCAGCTAAACATTTTTGATATTTTTTTCAAGCTTATATAACATAACATAATCATGTTTTCTATATTTCATATTTGTTTTATAACTCTTATAGTTTCATGCACTGATTACTCTATATTCTACAGAAAAAATCATTCAGTTTCATTCAATCAGAATTAAGTTCGCGAAAGGAATATGGCTTACCGACTTTTCCTTCAGCATGGCGAGAGAGTAAAGCCTAAATCTACAATTTATAAATTGTTCTTTGAGTTGTCGTAATCTAGCCTAACGAACGAGTAATATAGTATTCATTATTCACAAGTCAAATTGCTCAGAGATATTCATTTTCTATGTTTTGCACAACGAGAGCACAAATAACTACATTTTCACCACTCCTGACGATAATTCCCAAGTGAAATTCACTCCGTAGGTTAAAAGCGTAAAAATAGAGCTACTTGAATTCTGCGTTACCATAATAGGACGAAGCTTTTATTCGTCGCTACTAGTAAATAAGCTACCAGATGTACATTTTACATTATTCTTTCATAACGAACGCGCGATGCTTATTTAACATTTCCGATGACAATTCGTACACGAAGCTTATTACCATAAGCTAAAATCGCGGCAAGTACAGAAGAGTTTTGGAATGCATACAAGTGCTGTGAACCGATCGAACATCTAACAATTGAAATGACCGAAATATCTCAATAGATCTTAATAGACATCACATTTTTTTTTCACGTGACATTTCCACAGTTATGTACAGCAACGATACTTTACTGTAACAAACTTATATATAACACTTACTTTCGGTACTCTCGGCGATAATTACCTCGCGAGAACCTTTCCGCGAGTCGAAATGTCCGGAGTAGCAACTCCAGCCCCAAGCCACTATAATGGAATGAGATTTCGTTTAGCACTCCCGACAAGCTCGTACCGCGAAATATCTATTTACAGGTGTTGTTTAATAATATTCTATAACGAACGCGCGACACATACTTTCGATATTCCTAACGACAACACGCGTACCAATTCTGCCTGTGGCGAGCCAAAATCGCGGGAAATGCGGAACAGTTTAACTTCTATTCCGTCTATTGCCTGAAGGTATCGCGATTGAGAATCTCTCGAAGTGCATATGTGATATTTCGAGTACAAAAAGTGTAACATGGTGTATGTAAAAAAACAAACAAATATTAATTTTCTGCAACTTGAAGCAGTCCTGATGCTCGAAATAGCCTCAATATGGGAAATATATTGAAATTAACAGCGTCATGAAAAAATTTTTCTGATTATCGCATGATATATGTACAATCGTGCGTAAAAACATCCGACTACTTTGTCGGGATTGGTTGACGTTTGCTCTGAAATCCACCGCGAAAATCGTTCGATGCCAAACGATCGTCCATTTTCTCACAGGCGAGAATCCCGACAGCATCCTTTCTCCGTAATCTTTTGCATTATCGCGTAAATATGTAATCGTGTATAGACAGGATAGCGGACATCCGAACCATCCCATCGTGAATATCTTTTACTTATTTTCGAGGTAAACGAGTTTTCCCTTGCTATTTTGTTATTCAAACACGTCCTATGCTCTGCTCGTCACTACTTGGCTAAAGTAAGGTTAGAAGCGTCCCGCGTATTTAGATTTAGAACGCTATAGTACGTAATATTAAAACGCAAGAACGTATATATGCCTATCGCGACTCGTGTTGCTGTTGAATTAAGCTTTAGATCTTTCTAATGACGATTTAATGCCATCAAAATATTTTTCCGATTACGCGCGCTCACGTACGCATTCATATGTGTATAGCACATATATACAAGCAAACAATCATACATACATTTGAATAATCTATTCTGATTAACTGACAATTATTCCGAGACCAATCGCAGAAAATGTTAAACACTAAGTACTCGTTTATTTCTGGATAGGCAAGAAATTCAACCATATACACATATATTGTTTCGCGAACTCTTATATTATAATAATGCAAATACGTAATCGCGTAAAGAAGATTAGCGGACAATCATGCTATCGTAAATATCGTTAGCTTATTTCCGAGGTAACTGTGTTTTCTGTAACATTTTTGTTGCTCAAATCCATTCTTTACTTTGTTCGTCACTACTTGGCTAAAGTAAAGTTGGAAGCGTTCCGCGTATTTAGATTTAGAGCGCTACAGTGTGCAAATTAAAACGTAAGGACGTACATATAATCTATCGCGGCTCATGTCGGTCTTGAATTACACTTTAGATTTTTTTAATGATTATTCGGTGCCATTGAAAAATTTCTCCAATTATCATACGCTCACATATGTATATATATGTGTATAGCATGCACACACATTTCGCGTATTTAGATTTAGAGTGCCGTAGTATGCAACATATAACGTATATGAATAGACACGTACACACACATTGTACATGCATTTGAATACCCTGTCGCGATTAGCTGACGATCGTTTCGAAACCAATCGCGGTAAACGTTAAATGCTAAGTACTCTTTCATTTCCAGATAGGCGAAAAATCCGACCACATCATTTCGCGAGCTTTTACGTTATAATCGAGTAAACATGTAATCGTACAAGGGAGGTTAGGACAACCGTGCCATCGTAAATATCGTTAGCTTATTTTCGAGGTAAGCGAATTTTCCGTTGCAATTTCGTTTCTCAAACCTGTTCTTTGCTGCTCTCGTCACTACTTGGCTAAAGTAAGGTTGGAAACGTTTCGTGTATTTAGATTTAGAGCGCCATAGTATGCAACATTAAACACGCGAAAAAGCATATATATGTCTATGTAGCATCGTATCGGTAAAATTACGCTTTAAATCTTTTTAAAAACGATTCGAATGATTAAATCAAGATACGTATATCAAGTGATAGATATTTAAAATTCAAGTAAATTATCGAAGGAATTTTATTATTAAAGCAAGTAACCAATACATCTCGTTCAGACATCTATTGTAGATAATTCTAAATATACATTCACGAAAATATTCGATAGGTATTAATTTAACGTATACCAATTTAGGTTAGGTTAGGTTATTTGAATCTTGTTGATTGGGCAATATACTGATCGCCCGTTGAATGTACTGTTTAACAAACAATTGGAATTTTATGAAACCACATCGTTCAATATTACTATAAAGCTAAACCGCAGATGTCTATAAAAATGTATTTTCTATTATTGATACGGAATTTTCGGTTCGACAGTTCAATCACAATTCGGGGCGTTTAACGCTTGTTTCATGTATCGCTATGTTAGCAATAATCGATTCCATCGGAACGGTTTATTTAATCTGCCGAAAGATTATAGCCCGAAAAGTAGATACTGTTGTCACAGAAGCACAATTTCGTTCAGTATCGGAAGCCAATACTTGATTTATCATTCAATTGACCAACCTTCATGCCAAAATAACATGTCACGAACATTGGCTGTGTCCAAGTACACATCACAAAAGCTGCAACTATCTGACTTGTCGACTTGTTCGACTTGTGACTCAGATTTGTGATCATATATCGTCTATCTATTCAGAATACTTTCAGTTTACAGTTATTATTATTAATACATTAATCGCCACGTTGATCTCCATGAATTGTTTCAAAACTTGACTAAAATTCGAATAACCATAGTTAGGATAAATATATGATATATATATCTCCCAATCTATATATATATATATATATCTATATATTTATCAGCTGAATTCATAATTCCCTGCTGGTCACGTGTTTAATTCGTTAGATGCAATTAGTTACGCTTTATGCATAAACTAATGGAACGCCGGTAATGCCCGTGGCAGTCAACGTGTTAATGTTACATTACATTCTCTCTCCTTCTCTCTCTCTCTCTCTCTCTCTCTCTCTCTCTCTCTCTCTCTCTCTCTCTCTCCCTCTCTCTCCATTAGCTTTTACGTTCTTTTGTTTGTTTTTTTGTTTTGTACATGATAATGTATAATAATATTTTACTATTGGCTTATTTTTAAATATTAATTAAGTGCGTCGACGTACACGTAGAAATTAGTCGGAGTTAATGTAAATCTTTAAGACTGCGTTTTGCAAGCTTAATAATATATTAATTTGATATTTACGTTAGTTAACATTCAAAGAAAGAATGGAATATAGTAAGTGTAAATCGGAGAAGCGAAATTTTTAACGTAAACTTATCTCTCAATTATATATCAATCTCTCAATATAAACGAATGAGTTATTAATATATCTTTATGAAATTCAAACGAGAGATATTTTATATACGATCCCTCATAATACGCTCGTGCCAATACACTAACATTAGCTGTATGTTATCACGTCGAACCCGTACGGTAAATTTGCATTATCTTAGCGTTATGATACACTCCACCTAATGATACACTCTATTTTAAGTTCTGTCCTTGTATAGTAATAGATTTCACCATGAGCCTGAGAAATAAGTAGCATGCACTATTCGTAATATTCTTGGGACAAAGGCTCTTTATTGAGACGCATAGTCAATCAATCATCCGGTATTAATCCATCTAGATGTTAAACCAAAACATCACGAATTCGACTAGAAATCCCGATAAAGCCAATATTAATAACGAATTACGTTCCTCGTTAAACCTATCAAACTCATTAATGGGTTCGCTCATTAATCGGTTGAAATAAAATATAAGATATGTGATAATTTTCGCAAAATGTTTAGGAGGCTTTTTTTTTATTTATAAGCCGCAAAAGAATTCGCATCAATTTAATAAAAAAAAAGATCTTTTCGAACTATCAAATAAGTTGGAAATAATTTAGAATCGCTTATATTGTTAGCATCTTACTTCTTTCATCTTAATATCGATCTTTTAAACTGTACGTTTAGATAGAAGCGTTTTGTCGCGTAACAACTTGTATGTAAACGTTTTGATAAATGCAGTTCGAGGATCGCCCTACTGATATACGCCCATACGAGCTGTAGGTACCCATCAATTAACTCCGGTATAGTGTTATCGAGAAGTGGTGCATTCTTCGTTCGTTACAGCTAATTGAAGTCGCACAGCCGACGCTCTTTTCTGTGTCAATTGAGCTTAAGTGCTGCAAGTTGTAGTTCGTGCAAACGGTTCTTCTAAAGTCTCGCTCCGTAAAAATTGCTCCCTTTCATCCGGCTGCTCTGCGAGTTTTATTCTATATTTAAGATATTTCGATACGCAGAATTTCCATTCGCATCGATGTGTCCTCGCGTTCTTCTCCATCGTTCATTTCGTAGCAATTGAAATTGTTATTTCCTTTCGTAATCCTCGACATCGCGCTACTTGTAATTGCGTTTCAAATCGGTTAAATAAATATTGGTATGCTACGCTTTGTTAACTTTCCCGAACGTACAACGAGTTCGGGTATACGAGAGAGAGGGAGAGACTATACAACCATTCCTTGATTATCTTTCACACCTAGCTGCTAAAACTTCGCAAACAAGTCAAAATTGCACATATCGTATGGTTTCAATTTTATTTCATGTAAATCGGAAAAAATATTTCAAAAATTATTATAGACACACGAGAATAACGATGCACAATTAATGTCGCGCGACCGTTTCTGATAGAACTGACTTTTCACTTAATAAATAGAAATCAATTGTATTGGGGGTTGCTTTCAAAATAAAAACGGAGTTATCGAATAGAGACTCTTGACGCTTTACCTCGATGCTCCACCATCACGTTGGGGAGGGAAAGCACCGAGAAATCCTCAGAATGTTCCGACGGGTTTAAATCTCGATGCGGACACGTACAAGGTGAGATACGCGAGACGGCATGCTCTGCTTTTACGATCCTCGCCCTACTTTTCATTTCTCTCGCGAACTATCGGACAGAAGAGGGTCCCGTATGTTCTCTCGCTCGCGTTCTTCAAAAGTCAGACTAAATTCTTACCGGTGGAATTTGTCCTTGAACTTAATTATATGCCCCGAGATTTTGTGTCAAATCCCTTTCAGATAACACAGTTATAACATCGTGCGCTTTTACTTGCTGTCGCATTTCAAATTGTTTGACATATGTACAGTAAGACGTTCAGTCAAATATTAATCTTAAAAAATATCAGATAAGCTAAAAAATCTTAACTTTGTAACTTGTGGACATGAGCATGACGTATCACAGAAACGTATATCTGAAACGATTGTCACGAAATTTATTTCAAGAGACGCATCGTGTGTCGAACGCTAGAAACGTTCCATATTTTTGAGGAATTTAAAGAAACGGGGAGAAATTGTCTTTGTTAATTCACCAAATTGATATTTAATATACTGTTGTCATAAGTGATATTTAATAATTTATTCACATTTAACTGGGACATCGTGTGCCGCTTCAATTTATTTATAACAAAATTACCGTAATACCAGCATGCATATTGGATGCGTGATGAATTTGAATTGAATTATTTTTTCTAGATGGACTTTGATGAATATATTCTGAGTATTGTTTTTTCTATTATAAAAATATACTGTAATTTTCATCATAATAATTTTAACGTTAACTGCTGAAAGCTATGAGAGAGAGAGAGAGGGGGGGAGGGAGGGAGGGAGGGAGAGAAAGGTGCAATAAATAAATAAAGATATATATATATGTATGTATATGTATAAATGTCAGAATTACAATTTATTTTATTTAATACTATTTGTTAGTATTTTTCTACATGTTATTGTTAGATTATTGTTGCTGTTCTAACGATTATATACAGAATTTTTATCTATTTCTATATCGTAACAAAACTAATTTTAACTAACTACATTTAAAACAATACACGAATTCTATAACGACATATTGCATACGTGTTAATTCGATTTTCTATAAATATTTCTTTTCGGTATTATACATATTTTTATCAGTACAGTACGATATACGATTTGACATTCTTCCGTAACGTGATATTCTAGTGGTGTTTTTATTTAAAAACAAGTAAAACTTGGTCTATTGTTTGCACATGCACGTTTGTCGCGTCTCTCGGTTTACAAAAGATATCCGATATCTTTTCCGCTAAGAACGAGTCTTCTCGCAAAGTTATGACGCAGATAACGGTCTCCGCGGGAACTTAATCTTTAAAAATAAATTTTGCTTTATCGAATTTAAGATAAAGTTGAATGTATCGTATTAACGCGTAATTTTTTCACACCTTTCAACACACCTTTCGACATCTTTCGCATGTCATTGCAACACACACGAACGACTTTTGTTCCAATGAAATGGAAATAATTTCTCGAGGGTAATTTATCTCAATAAGAAGTTGTATCCTCATGTTACCAATTCGCGTCTACGTGATGCATTAATTTAATAACTCATTCGTTTTTGAGACATTATGTACTCTCTCTGGATCTGGTATATTTTGGAAATCGGCCAACTGACATACGGATTACTACGATCCAATACGTTTTGTTCCATACAAGCTTTCAGAGCATCAGACATTCTCTCTATATTAGATAAATTTACGATAATTCTGTATTAGAATTAAACAAGATACAAATATCTTTGATACTAGATAGGAATATTATAAATCAGACATCAAATTAATATGTTCGTTAAAATAACTTTTATGAGGCGAAGCGCATTTTAACTTCCTCGTAAAAATCAAATTTAAATCATAAAATATTTTACATTGGTGACTTATGACTATGTTACGATTTATTTATTTACCTTATAAGATATTTATATATGCGGAATATGTGGAAAAGACTTAAAACAGAAAAAAATTAATTTGTCGCGATTGCAAATTGATGTTTACAAAGTTGGAGTTCGCCGGAGTGATTCGTTTTTATATCATTTTAAAAGATTGGTCACATAAAGGTCTGGTATTTCAGGTATTTTTTTTCGTAACTCATTAATGGTACACGCATAAGAAATGCCAGCCGTGACATTGTTAGGATCCCATTTCAACCATGTGATTTCCTTAGTGACATCCAGACAGAGAAACATATTTGTATACCTCGACTGTATAAACGGATCATTCAAACCCACAAACGCGGTACCCTTCTTGCTTTTTGGATCGTAGATGACTTTCCAAAAATACTTTGGTACGGGTAAGACTTGACGCTCAGGATACAAGTATAAACGCGTTTGCACACCATAAATATTCTTCATGGTCATTATATCATGCGTTCCCGTATAAACATCGAGATCCAATTTCCGATTTGTAACCAAGTCTCTGATGCTGGTTTCTAGCAATTTCCAATTACCATCATTGAAAGACAGCCACTGGGGCGCGGCATTCACGTACCAAAAGGTGCTCCTCTGCTGAGAGCCATATATAAAGTCCGATTTGGCCGCTAAATGACCGCGGGAGAGGAACTGCACTGATTCCCTTAATTTTCCTGCCACTAGATCGGACGATCCCAGGATTTTAGCGAGCGTTTCTTTTTGGGCTCGAAATGTATACAATTTGTTCACATTTATGCCATGAAAAAAATTACCCTGCTTAAATTGTGGTCTGGAACAAATGATCGTTGACTGAGTGCGATCTTAAAGATAAATCTATTCAACTATTTATCGCAAGTGGATTGTCAAATACGATATTTTTTATTTATAGAATAGATATATGTCGTAGGTTTATTTTAGCACAATACTTTCAAAATTATTAGGATACAAGGATATTTGCGAAGATATCGAGCATTCAAAATTTATTTAGAGATTCTTTTGAAAATAATTATATTTCGTCGAAAAGTGATTAGTCTTTTTTCGTAATTAGAAGACCTCACCTAGGATAGCTTCTTTGAAAATTTCCTATGTGCTTCGTCATCCGGAATTTCGTATAATACGTCTCATATGTTTCATCGTTGTAACATATCTCAATAGTAGCTATGAAGTCATTACCCATTTTAAAACCAATTTCAACAGGGTTGTGCTTGCAGGTGCAACATGGTGGTTTTCTATATTTGGTACTATCTTCAGGATCTTTCGCGCAAGTTAAGGTTCTGAAATCGTAATTTTCGCCCTTTACGCGGAACGTTTTATCCCATACACAGGTCGCTGGGACTTGATCACCCCAATATTCATCTTTAAGATAATTATCTTTGCCTGGACACACCAGATGAATGGTATCACCCGTGTGTATTTCTAATGTCCTATTTTTGTTCTCCGGATACAAGAAACTTATGTCACTGCCCTTCCATCTCAGGATCAATGGTTGAGGTTCCTTAAGGTCGCCATTTGGATATTTTGTGGAGATCGAACAGCCAGCATCTGCGCATTATTATTGTGATAACACGGCAATGAATTGTTCGCAAATACTTGACGGCATTACGAAAGAAACTAGATTACCAATGCTGGTTGGTTTTGTCAATATCCAAGTGACAAATACGAAAAACGGGACGGCCACCAACATGTTCGCGACCGACTAATTGTATGGTTTAGTTTGGACGATCACACACTCGTTAACTGGTGCAATGTGTCTTTACGTATATAAGAGAGGTGGTAAGCTTGTAAAAATTTTATGCAGCTATCAGCTGACGTGTATATAAGATAACGTTGCTCGTGAATCATGTTCGCTTCAGTGACACGGAAATGATACTGAAATGTGGACTCAGATAACAATAATTTTGCTCGTAATTTTCTCTTTGGCAGATTTGCAGGTGATCTTTCGTTTAATACCTCGTTTAATACCGGCTGGGAGGGAATTTTTTGGTAACTTTACAGCACTCTGCATATTTAAATTGTATATTCAACTGTACGTATGTGCATATGTATGTAGCAAAAAAATTCACTCGACTTCGTCGTTGCTCGGCGCCGACGCCGTAAAAAGATCTTCAGCGACGCGATGTTACAATTCATTGCTTCTAAAGTGTAGACGACGTGAGTAACTTGTGCGAGAATTTTGGTATTGCATGCAAATTCATGTATGTAAATATGCCGCCCTTTCCCGTTATTATACCGTATGGATATATTATATTGCCAGAGGCAAGCAGTGACTGATTCGATTAATTTGAATATGTCCTGATTATCTAATGGAGGATGCAAACCATTAAACGCACACGATATTATCAATACATATAAATATAATTAAAACATCTTGTTTACTCGAGTTTCATTAGACACAAAATGTTTATTAATTTCTGTTTATTAATTTCGTATACATTAAATATTTGAACCATGCCTCCCAAGTCGAAATTCCCTAAAATCACGATCGACTCAAGGAATCGATTGGATAGTCAGGATGTCTCGTCTATTTGCGCAGGAAACGCACATATCGTATGAATTTAACGAATACTTGCGGATTCATAGGAAGCGGACGAAATCGACCGTAAGTCTCATTATTACGAACTCTTGCGCCAAGTAATAAGCAACTCATGATGGTAATATATGGGAGGAAAGCTACATAATATCAGCGCGACGGTGCGACTTAAGTTTAACAGAGCCGTCGAGGGAGAGGCGAGTAACTATGCTGCGTTTTGGTTAGCCGTAGTATGTGTGATCTGTACATGTTGATAAGAGAGTAACTGCGGCAGGTACGCGCGGTGCCAAAGCGAACTGAATAACCTGACAGGACGGTCGGTCGAGAGTAAAAGGCGGTGTTCCGCTGGGTTAAACGAACCCCAGCTGTATCTCGCGAACGTCGTCTCTGCTGGGGACGTTATTTATTCCTCAGTTTCTCTAACAATCCCATTTAGCGGTTTCGATTCCCCATCCCTCCCTCATCCTGCCTCGCGGTCGGCCGCGTCTACGTCTACTCCAATAACACGGAAACGAATGAAGTATAGAGACGGAATGTTAATGTCTGACCGACATATCTTGACGGTGTGCTCTGGCACCGAATCTATGGTCGCTAATGTATATCGCGAAGTAACGTTCAACAGAGAGATCCAATTACGATAGATTACGGTCGAGACGCCTCTTCCTCTCCGAGGAAAGTTGCGAGTGGAAACACTTTATATTAATGTTCATAATTCGTCCTTTGAGTGAAAGATAATGGTACGATCCGCTGGATACAATTACAGAAACGTAATGCGAAGCGCATGGAATTATACGTTTGAGACGCTCGACAAAGGGCTATCGTGTTAACAATGATATACGAAGTGTGAAGAGAAGATGCTCTTACAGACGTGATTTTACGCTCCTATGTTCGCTCGCATAAAGTGACCAACTCCACTTTATTCAGACGTTGATTAAGCTGTAAATCAGTAATTTGGGCGCAGCTTGTTCTAATCAACGGCAAGTTATGTTGAATTAACATAAGTTACGGTCACGGTGTGAGCAGCGTGTTGGATCCACGTGAAATTTCAAACAGGTTGAACAGGTCGCCCAGCCGATATCCTAATTACCGTTTTCGGAAGGGGGTGGAGGGAAGGGCGGAATTCTATATGAAACGCGAGCGTATGTACCCGCGATATTCTCCGGGAGTCTTCGACCTAACTGGCACTGAATGGCGAGCAAAGTTCAATTGCAACGGATTCGAGGTTCAATTTACAATGGCCGAGAGGTTAAATACGCATCTGAGACGACGGTGAGAACGTGTGCGCTATCGGTACCCACGTGCGTTCTATAAAAAGAAATGCTATTCATATACGTTATATCAACACAGAATGATATTTAATCACGTAGAGAAACACGCAGGGAATTCTGCAGATCGATAAGTCTTGATCTGTCATTTGCAACAGAGATCTGCCGTTCGATCGCGCGCTACGCTGAAAATCGACTGAAAAATTTAAGAACATTCATATATACCGCGCGCACGCGTGGGCGCGTGCAAATGCACTCACACTGCATTTGTCCGAATGGAAGAGTAAAAGATACTCGGGTGTATATTTTCTCCCAAGCGGGAAATCGGTTTCGAATGTAGGCCACGGTAGTATTTGACCCTCTCTGGAAACTGACGAGATGTCAATAACTTCTCATAAAAGGCGGATTACGTCGTCGTGCCAATCGCTTTATGAAGGCCTTAAGGCACTCGAGGGCCGCCTCTTGTAAGAGAGCTTTTAACAACGAAAAACGAGAGTGGATGTATTTAGTGACTCGTTCGCGATATACTGGAAATGACAGCCAGTGCATGTGCATGTCGAACGAAATATACAAGCATATTTTTGAAAGACTGCACATTACATATCGTATTGATTTATTGTCTTATGTTGGAAATATGTCAAAAGAACACAACGGACTATGTTTGCATGATACTGTATCTCTCGTAGAGAATTTTAACGTTTTCTCGATATATTTTCAATTTCTGAAGAATTCCCGATAGAAAGTATTTTAATAATAAAATAGAAAAAGATAGAGCACATCGAAACAATAACGTGTTAGCATTATCGTGACATTACAGATAAGAGATAAAGAACTTTGTTCGTGATTTATCCTTTATTAACCTTAACGCATGTAGGAATTTCAACGTGATGACGTACCAGTTACTGTGCGACCTGCACGGGCAGATGCTTGCGTTCGAAGCTATACGTACACAATTCTCCATTGTGGGTTTTCATGAATTCCACGAATGCGCGCGTGGTTATCATTCGATGGATAACCGAAACCGCCGAATTCGACCCTTAAGTACACAACTGATTACCTGACCTACTCGTACGCACACAGGCCGCGTGTTCATTTCAGAATCGTGCATTCAACGTGCTTTAGTTGCATATTATTCATGGAAATTATTAATGAGTGGAAATTCCAACAGTCAATTCCCGTCCTTGACTTGGAGACAATTTGAGAACAGACAGTCTAAATATACGAGTCGTCTCTCGTTCTCCTTCTATTTCTAAACCACAAATTAATGTCGAATCTTCTCTTCTTTTGAGATATCGACATTTTGCTCGATATTTACCTATCTGTATACTATATAAGCCTCCTAGTGATACTGGCTAAAGATAACCATAATGTATATGATTGTCTTGTAACATAGTTATACATGCTTTTAAGAAGTAGTTCTTTATTAGAAACGATATATCTATAACAAAAAAAAGAGCACTGTGTATTTTAAAACTTACGTATCCTAGACTTGGCAAAAGAAAAGCTCGTTAATTTTTGCATTGAGATGTCCTTTTTATACTAAAATTGTCATAGAATTATCTCCGAGATTTTTCTATCGTTCTCTATTTTTATAGGCCATCTTGTTATCGCAATGCGTCAGATAATGCTGTTGCTCTTTCACTTATCAAACATTGAGATAATGCTGTTGCTCTTTCACTTATCAAACATTGAGAAGTTAAGATATTTCAGCTGGAAAACACCTTGAATGGAGAATTTAAGATATCTCAAGTGAATTCCTTTAGCTGAAAGAAGACATCTCAAGTGAATTCTTTTAGTTAAGGATATATTCGGCTAAAGGAATTCACTCGTGATATTTTAAATTCTCCATGTCCGGCAATTGAGCCATCGGTAAAGATATTTGATGCATTTACACGTACTCTTTCGATATTATTATTTTAATTGAAGCCCGATGAAATTTTCATGCGGGTATACGACGTGACTGCAAAGGTAACGCGTCAAATTTAATATATGTACGCGTAGGAAAAGTGAAGAGCCACAGCGCACGCGACATTTAAAAATGGCGTCAGGTGACTGGAAGGACATGACCTTGATCGATAAAACGATGTCAAAGATATCTTAAGATATTAATTCATTTTTTTACATCAGATTTAACATCAGAACTCGAAAATTTTTTTATAATTTCTTTATATAACTGAAGGTTTTTTTTTTTCTTTTGGTTGATGTATATTGAAATCAATAAGGTGTAAATTTTATATTTTATATTTTTAGCAGGATTGGAAATTATTTTCCGCGAATAAATGCACGCGTCGAGCGAAAATTAATTAAAGGACAAATTATTTAGGAGGACAAGTTTTTGGCACAATCGTTCAAATATGCACGGCGCTAAAGCTTTGAAACATTTATCCGAGAAAAGCTAAAAGATGTAAAAAAGTTCTTTGCTCTCCCGATAGGATTTATTGCTTTCTTCCCTTGAACATTAACGCTATGAGATATCGGGTGCCCGCATTGATCCATTCGTCGACACGTTCGTATTTACGATTCACGCGAGTTATCCCGACAACGCATGCAATTCGTGCTCGAGGAACTGCCATGAACATAATTATTATTGTTGACGTCTCGCTCGTATTGTTGCAGGGGTCCATTCAGCGTCGTTCGGAAATGCATTCACCGTCATACCGGGCAGATTTTCGCCGTAAAAATCGTCGATGTGGCAAAGTTCACTTCTAGTCCTGGTCTCAGCACCGCGGGTGAGTCTAACATTACAGTTGTTGCACGGGACAACATCCGTCACTAATTAACGGCTGAAACAGTTTTTTTCCAATTTCGATGAGCTTTGGTTAGGTTGCACATGAAGCACTCGAAAAATGCATGTTCCTTTGTGCACACTTGCGCTTTAAAAGTGGAAATGCAATTGGCCGAAGCTAATTCGATATATTTGATTCTGAGTGACGTATATACTTCTAAATGTACAAAATATAACGAGAAAATGATTCAAATTTGTTTACATTTGTAATTAAATCCTTAGTTTGTGATATATAGCTTTGATTTTTTCTTTAATTTAAAATATAACATAATTACGAAATGGATTTCGTATTCTGCGTTTTTGTTTGAAATATTTTGTTCTCTGTGCATTTTACAACTTCTAATAATATTTAGACTGAATTGGATATGTTGAGTCAGCTTTGAATAACTGTTTTAATTTTCCGTTAAACGTCCAAACGAAGAGATATAGAAAAATTTCCATTTTTTGAACCGTTTCATTACAAAAGGCTCATCGAGATTGATAAACAACATAATTCCTATCGCTTTCTTGCAAATAGTCGACCATTAATTTTTATCGAGTGTTCGAAAGAAGGCATGTATTCTCCTATTCTATATCCTTTGACAGCTTACTACAACGTTTTACTATACGACCGATGGAACGTGGATTCGAGTCGTGAACCGGCGCGCGAACCATTGTGCAATTGAATGAAAAGGCTGACCATTGTCGCTGCGCACATTTTTCGGGGGTTTAACCCAACATATCAGCCGACGCGCTGAGACGATATACGACCAGCATTGTTTAAAAACCGGTTTTCTGTATTAAAAGCGCACGTTTTTTTCGTGAAATAAGAGAAACGTTCGTTTTCTACCTACAACATGAAAATGTCGAAACGATGCTAAATGTACTACGTAAGCTCATTAGCGAATAGATAATTAGTAAACGGATATTCACTCTGAATTTTTCGTGATAACTGTAACAATTTCGCAAAATCTCACGTTTTTCGCGACGAGAGAAGACTGTTTTTTATACAATATCCATCGTATACTCGTCGAACTCGTTATATTACCGGAATAACATAAAATGAGAGGACGCACGTTTCCATACTGAAAATATCTGGCTGAATTACGTCGTTAATAGCGAAGCAGGTGTGTCACCAAGATCCCATATGGGATCTTTGGGAATAGCGCGAAGCATATGCCGACAAAGTTTGATATTTCGCTCCTCGCGGCGGGTTATAACTATACATGAGATGAGACATTTGTTTCGCCAGATAGAAACGTCAGGATATTACGATGTTTCTTTGCTCATTTTCTTCCTTCTTTATATCTAATGCATTTGTTATACGATCTCTCTCTCTCTCTCTCTCTCTCTCTCTCTCTCTCTCTCACTCTTTCTCTCTCTTATCATATTTATAACAAAAATTTATGTTATATAAATCAGCGTTTTTCAACACTTCTTTGCTACAACGAGGCGCACGCTTGAACGTCTTATTAGAAAGCCGATAAAGATCTTGAACTATCGCATTCTCAAGTAGAGAAAGAGAAAGAGATACTCTATTGAACAAATTAAATCTTTTAATCAAGAATACATTGCCGAACTAAGCTGTAAATAGAAGGGAAAGAAAAACTTTATTTTCTTCAGATAATTTTAAATGAAATTTGCTTGAATAATTCATTTTTAATATGATATTCAATTACAGTGATATTTAATTACCAAGCTGCAAAATAGCGCAATGCAATTTTGCGACGAAAGTTTCGTCAAGGAAATTAATATTTTGCCATCTAAATTACTTAAAGAATTTATGGATAGTTGGAACAGCGAGGTGAATTTTGACGTCCCGTGTTTGATTTATTGAAATTTATTAATGTATATTGAAATTTTACCAATAACTTTATTATTAATTAATTTGAAAACATAAAAGAAAATTAGATAAAAGATAATGGACATTAACTCTTATGTAAAAATATAATTAAACACTGGAAATTACTTTGAATAATTAAATAATTATACGTTTAAACATATGAGTTCTCGTTTGTGACTAACATAATTAGTTTCTGATATTACCTTTTTACAATCCTTTTTTTTCATTTAGTATATCTGAAAAATACGATCACTCGCGTACTATAACCGGATCCAGTAGTTTTGCTCGAGACTACAGATTCCATTGCAGCTCGACGCAGATACGGTATCTAAATTGTCTTTGGTAAAAACGAACTGGGAAATGAAGTTTCTATACCCGTTTCAGATACAATAGCGAGAGTTTCATTTAATCGGAATAGATTTAAAACATTCAAAGTGTTTCATCTCGTTCAAATAATGCTTTTGCTGCCAGTTTTTAATCATGAGACTATAAAGACTTAGAGTGTACGTGTCTATAATTTATAATGATGTTAATTTTCCGTTTTGGAAAGATAGATGCGACATATTAAATCAATATTGAAATTTCAGGCGTTAAGTGGAGTAGTTGGTAAATATTAATGATATTTATTTTCTGGATAAATTACGTTCTGGATAAATAACTCGTAATTAGAATCTGTAATTAATTCATTATTTATTTTAACGTAATATACATATACGTTTCGTATTTCATTAAAAGCTCAGGCTTAACTCGCAGATAAGCTTTTCATGGTAGAATTCGATCGAGCACTATTTTTGCATTTTCGTAATTTAAAAAATTTTTAATGTTACAGTAACAATGTTTCAGTAACTACATTGAATTTATTTTTTAACGAGACAAAACTTCCTTACTGTAAATGGAAGAATTATAGTTTTGTTAATTCGTGGCTAAAATCTGCACTCTGTGCGAAATGTGTTTTATGTGTAGAAAAGCCATTTGTTGTATTAAATTCACATTTCGCATGTTTTAGATTTAAAACGGGAAGCTACCATATGCCATATGTTGAAACATCCTCATATCGTGGAGTTACTGGAGACCTACAGTTCCGAGGGCATGTTATACATGGTGTTCGAATAGTAAGTATGCGAAGAATAAACATATTTTGTATTTCGGCAAGAAATCGCATCTTTAGTAATTTCACATGTTAACGCACAACATTGGACAGCAGCGATCTGTACAACGAACATGTTTACATATCATGCCTGTCCACTCTATTTACACCTTGGTACTGCGGCGATCTCAAGCCTTGTAAGATTAAGGCTGCAGAAAATGCAGCATAGATTATCATAGTTGCACGCTGTCAATCGTGAACTTTAAGTCGGTTTTTTTTTTAGAAGAGCGATTTTTGAAACGAAGGACGTCTCGTCTTTTATATGCCAACAAGCTTACTCTGTCGTCTTCCTGGCGTGATTATTATCTTCGGGCTGATGGTTGATGTTATGTCGCGCAGGGCGGGAGTCGCGTCGCGAACATCGGAAATGAAAGAGTCGGCAAAATAAATACGCAACATTTTCTTAACGGCTCCATCTTTGTTCGGGAAAGGCACGTTTTCCATTTGGTTGTTTGCTATCTATTATAACGTTCTACTAGTTCACGCTATAATTGGATACACATATCCGAGATACTCTTGAAATAATCCACGCTCTCTATCGGATAAGATAGCCACAGTTTTTAATAGACTCGAGGGGGCTCAAGGTGTTTTTAACGAGACTTTAAATAATAAATTCTGCACCCTGCTACTTCCTTTAGTTTCACAATACACTATTTCATTTGCTACGTGAAAATACTTATCGGCAGTAATATTTCATCGTTGTCAATATACGATTGCTATACTATTGGTTACGGCAAATGCAAGCCCTTTTTTTGTCGATAATCTTCCGCTGATCGGTCGTGCATGAAAGACTTCAGGTTTATATTCGGTCATATTCGATACGAATAATAAATCGATAGAATTAACGAAATAAACATATTACAGTGCATCTGAAATATGCAAAAATATGCACGAGAAGCAATATTCCTCTGCACCGTTCAGTGGATATTTTTATGCCATATTTATCTAAATATATTTATTTTTGATTACAAAACTGTTATGACGCATGCAATATTCCGGCATGGAAAATGCAGAGAGTAGTATATTAATATCGCTTCCCCTGTGCTTCTCTTTCAGTATGGATGGCTCTGATTTATGCTTCGAGGTTGTGAGACGAGCGACTGCTGGATTCGTATACAGCGAAGCGGTTGCTAGGTAAGAAAATTCATTACATGTATCATTGCACAACCCTATTCCTCTTTCGTCTTCCCTCCCTCTTTATTTCCACCAAATACACTGCGAATATCGCGAATTCATCGCAGACAGTACATCCATCCGAACATTATCTCCTAAAGTTAAGGCCAGCATCATTTACGAATATGTATAGCGTGATATGCTGGCATCGTGCTGCACGAGCATCGCTTAAGGGAATATTACGCGCTATTTTGCGATAAGCGTTTCCAGAACCCTCTTCTTCCTATCTAAATTTAGCATGCTATGTGTGTATGTTTTTTAATAATAGGAAAATATCCTTTGGAAGATAGAAATTGTGTTAGAAAGCAAAATGTCATTCCCTATCTCGTACTTCATCCAGTTAATACTCGTGTTTAATGAAAATTATTCTAATTTATTTATACGCTTCGTTAAGCGAGACATGTCAAGACGAGGCGAATCTGATAAATTAATCACTCTTTCCGAGTTCTTTGTTCTGTGCGCGCGCGCGCGCGCGAGTGCTCGCCTGTCTGCATCTATTAGGAGCTTGCACTGAAATGTGATTACCGTCTGTATGTTACACTTCGATATAATGCAAACGGATTCTCTCGGAGAGGTATCCCTGGGTTGCAATAAATCCCTGTCTCAATAAATCCTTGACTGCGATCTATTAGATTCGCTATATTCGTTTATGTCATGCTTGAACTACCGGTATTTTTCATCCCGGAAGAATCCTATTAAAATTGGTCTCAAATGTACAGTTATATCTTTGATGTTACGCGGAAGGCGTGCAAAGTATGCTCAAATATTAAAATATTCGAATCGAATATGCATCGCGAGCTGTACGACCTGTGCGTTTAAATACTCGTATATTTACAGCATTAATAAATGCATCACTGAGACACAACTTCTAGGACGTTCCTTTTCTTCCCTTTTAACGTCCCTTTCTTTTTGCGCGATCAATGTCCCGTTTCCCAGTATCAAAGATATTTTCTGGCTAATATCACATGCCAAATACGTTATGCAGTCGCTGTGTATGTCGTGCGGGATCGTATCAAAGTTTGCTTTGATTGATACGGCAAAAGCGTATCGTGAGTACAGTAAAAAAAGAACTGTATTATTTGTTTGTCCATGTGGTACACGGTATGTTTCTTCATCATCTTCTGTTTGTACTTTTGGTTGTACCGTGTTCTCTCGAGACTTCTCTTTTCGTCAGACTGCAACTCACAAGAGCGAAGTACATACATGCAAAGGTTAAAAGTTAACTTCAGCGAAAGGTTTTACATCATAATTGACCGCGCAACGGGAAGCATCTAAAATATATCTCGCGTCGCTGCTAAAATATATCTTTTTCACGAAAGAGTTGGGAGAGATCGTGTGGACCTTTGATTAAATTTATGTAATATAAGAACTGTCTCTTCCTTCGAAACGGTCTCTCGCGCGCGATCGAGAAAGTAACGTTACACGATATTGCTATTTTGCTCTTTTTGCGTGACGAACTTTCGCGATCTAATCTGTAATTTAGATTCGTATTGTCATTGTTCGTCGTCCCGCGACTCTTGCCTCCCGCGAGGGAGAGATCGCCGGAGCTTCTGAGGGACTTTGTGGCGAAAAATCATTCCCTGACGTAACGAGGCGTACTTTAATCGCTCTATTTAAAATCTCGGAAAGAACTCACTCTTTGTCACCGCGAATGCTTCCCCGGCTCGTACTGCCTTTCCCCATTGTTTCGGGCTAAGGGCGTACCAGCCGTGACGTGCAGGTGCAAGCAGCGACGCCTAAGAAAACTGCGCTTTCTTTTACAGTCACTACATGCGACAGATCCTCGAAGCGTTGCGTTACTGCCACGAGAACGACATTATTCATCGTGACCTGAAACCGCAGTGCGCCCTTCTAGCTGGCAAGGAAAATTCCGCCCCGGTGAAGCTGCGCGGCTTCGGCGTCGCCGTGCAACTCCCGACGTCGCAGTCTAATGGCGTTGGTACGTTCATACCTGTTCCTAATTCATTTACGTTTTCTTTCCGCGGTCTATTTTACGTAGCATTATGCATAGAGAATCATGTCGGAAGCAGCGCGATGTCAGCTCGGGGAGAACGGTCGTCTCAGTGATTATTAATGATCTCTTTCAACTCGGTGGTTCTGAGTGACATAACTATGGTTATATAAAGATGAGTCTATAAGTTGAATAATGGTGGAGACATGGGAATGACCACGGTTGTGCACGGATCTGTAAAATTTTATCGTTCGATCAAAAATATAAATTTTGCGATGCTGATGGAAGGTTACATTAATTCGATTACTTGTCTTTGTGTCGAGGAAATATTTTTCACGGAGGAATCAGAATGCAACTTGTGGAAAAAATTTCAACACTGTGATATTTTATGTTGGGACACCGAAACAGCGAACAGAGATTATGGTATGGCTTCGTTAGGAATGTTATCAAATTTGTATCAGAGAGATTTGTCGCTGTTTCTTTTTATTGCATATTTTATTTCCTTTTTCTTATATTTCTTATGTACATTTTTATTTGTACTTTTTAAATGTACCGTAGTTATTACGCGCATTTTAATCGGACTGAAGAAGCCTGAAAATACCAATTGTATTTGAGTTTTTCCCTCTTTTCTATGTAATCAGGTCTATTACTTACATCGAATGGTCTTTTACGGGCAGTTGAGAAGTCCTTGAATGTTACCTGTTTCAATGAAATTTTCTTATCAATGGAAGTAACGTGAGAAACGTATATATTACATTTGTATGTGTATATATTACATTTGATCCAATATTGGTATAATCGAAAGAAGGCAACCGCACGTTTTTGCAAAATAACAGTGCAAAATAACATGGCGAGTTTTACTTCTTCATTTTTAAATGGTTTGCTTGAAACTGATAATCGTCAGTTAAAAAAATATGACGTTCGAAACGAGACAATATATTGAATCAGCTGTATCTGTGGAGTTACGGTGATAAGCCCGCTTGAAAGAAAAGAAAAAGAATAAACGTCAGTTACGGTATAAAATCATTGAAGTATCAAAAAGGAAAATTTTTATTTTTAAAGGACCATGCAAATTTTCTCCCCGAGCTACACTATACTTTCAGCCGTGACACAGTTCATAAGAGCTGACGTCGTGCTGCTTTTAGCGCGGTAGCATTAAGTAAATTTTTCATAATATTTTTAAGTGGAGTCGGCGCTAGAAGACGCATAAATTGAGTAAGAACGGGACTATTATGGACAGCGGAATAAGAAGTGAGAAAAATATTAAGTAAAATATGCGAAACAGCATTTTCTCATAATTTATAGCGTCTGTAAAAATGCGACATCCTGTTCTTCTCTATTTTATGGCAAAGTAACATCTTGTTTATAACGTTGGAGTCTGTCAGTAATACAAGTATATTTAAATGCCATAAAAATCGTGATGTTTCGTGAAAATGGATAAATTTGAAAGTAAAATCGATCAAGAATATATGCTGCGCTAGCGCCGACACCGACGAGTGTTTTATATATAGCAAAACATTAACGTGAAGTATACTTACGCGTAATTATACGCTTGTTCTACCTGCAAACCACCTGAGAGGCACTATTTAATGCTCACAGACGTCTATCGTCAAGGTTATTCATCGACCAACACGAAACAACGATAAATCATACATTCGTACAGTAAACTGCACATTAATTTCAAGTTCAACTGCACTTTAATTACTCAAGCTCCTTTGAAACGTTAATTAAGTTTGTTTGAATGCAGATAAACCGAATTTCGTGAGCTAAATTATTCATCGACCGTAAGTGTGATATGTAAGACTTCACGCGCATAACGATTTAGCGTTGAACACGCCAGCTATCTGTTCTAATTATTCGCGGAACGATTTACAAAATTATTAATAACTTGTTATATTCACGCTGGGGATCGATTTCGACAAACCGAAGAGAACCGTTCAATTGGAAATATTAAAAGAAAATCAAATGTAGACGTGCGCGGCTTTTGATATTTCCACTTCAAATAGAGCGAGGTTATTATGTGTAAAATGCTCGTGTACATCTCGAAAGAATTTACTTTATTTATAAACAGTGTGTGTACGATTAATCCATTTTACACAGTGGATTATATCAACTTTTCCGAAAGTCTGAGAAAGCAAATCGTTTTCTGAAAACGCACAATGTACTTTTTCAAATAACGAGTCCTGTAATACATATTTTCTTTAATTATATAATCATCGCTATATATGCTATATATATGCTATATATCCGAAGAAGTTAATGTTAAATTGTTAACATCTCGCGAGATCCGTCGACCTGTTGACATTCAGCCGTATTAACTATGACAACGAGATTAACGAATGTTATTTAGCCGCATGATCTCCTCGTCACATATTGAAAGAGGGAAGGAAACCGTAAAATATTCAGTGTGAGAAGAAGGGTGAGGGTGAACGCGTTCGCTGGGATAACGGAATTATTATCGAAGGTGCGCCGACATGCTCAACGGCGGATAAAGATGATTAAACTCTTGCAAAATGTGCCTCTCGCGCAACTTGCGCGTGTGTACAGCTTGGTTAAAGATTTTTTTCCCGGATATTACGACATGCGATATCACCTGCGGTGAAGATACGACTACAATAACCTTTACGATGGAGAGCGCTAAACGGTGGCTGACGGTGATATTATCGGACGCGGGCGAGAAGCTCCCCTGAAAGCGCGCATTGAATATTGCCTCCTCAGAATTTGCAATTCAGATTTTTATCTTTTTTCTGTATTTTCCTTTTCTCTCTCTCTTCGTTTTTTTTTTTTTTTTACAAATACCGATACGATGGTTTCCTGTTCATCAAGCGTCACTTCAAAGACACTCGGTGTTTTTGTATCGTCTCTCTTTTGAATGCCCTACTCTGCGATTATTGGCTGGCTTGGTCGATGATTGGCGAATCACATTCGAAATTTCTCGGTGTTCGATGTGCAGAATGCAACGGCTTTTATCGGATTTCTTTCCTATGACAACCGTGATGCTCTCTTTTCTGATCAGCCTCAATCGATTGGTGTCTGTGCCTTTCTTTTACGATCTTTCGCTGCCTCGATATCGCATGGTTACACCGTAAGTAGATGGCTCTTGTTGTTAGCAACACTTGTAGATATATACCGTTCTAGTTCTATCGACCGTTTGTTCTATCTCTACATTCTATACTAATTTTGAATTCCCCTCGCGCGACTAGCGCGACCGCGTGCCCCCGCCGCGCGTTTTCAAAATCGATCGATTCCGCTCGTTTCCATGCGATATTAAAGCAGCGCCTTCCGTCACGAAGCAAATCTGTTCATTATATCGCATAATTACTTGTCACTTGTATTGATTCAATATTAATAATTATTTTTATTGATATCAAAACGAGACACGAGAGACGAGTTTCGCGTTTGCAGCACATCGCCGTTAAGAGCTGTTGATAAAACGCACGTTATCGGTCGATCTCATTTACCTCTTCGGTTCTATTCATTTGATACGGTTAATAATAATCGGTCGAGGACGAAAGCTCGCTCATAAGGGTATAATGTGCGCAAATTGAAAGATGGAATACGAATAACGATAGTGCGATCGTATAGGTGAACTCCCAACAAAACAAACTTCTTAATTACACCATAGATATCACCATGAGAATACAATACACAATAACGATCACTACGAACAGCTACACCCTGGTGCGCGCGAATCGTGCGCTACGACAAAAGTTCCCGCCAATCGGTATTAGAATTTAATGGCGATAAAAACTTTTACCTGCTAGGACTAATTGCCTCTTCGTCCCGCTAAGACGTTACCGCTGTTATACCGAGTCAGATATTAATCTCCTCTGACTCCACTTCGGCTCCCGCCATTGCTCTTCTCAATTTCAAACTAATTTGGCATTCTGAGAGTAGAATAACGCCCTATCAAGTACAGGCCCGGCATCGACACTGGGAAACTGTCTCGTAAACTGGAACGCGAGATTTTTCATATGCAAGTTTTACGATCGAATTGGCTTCCGCTCTGCTATCGGGTTTAGATCATTCTTAGAACCTTCAGATAAAGAGTTTTCGGTAACGCGGTTTAATCCGTGGTTAAGTGGCAAATTGTTCAAACGTTGTTTTTTCCGCTGCATTTCTCTAAAGTTTCCTCATCGCATACCCTTATACGTCGAGGATTCCTTTCGGCATTCGCGCGGGATACATACGCGTCATATTACAACCGGACTAAATAAGAGCCGGTGAGAGAGCGTCGATCGCACGCTGATTTACCGCCGCGAACGGTTTTCTCGCGGATGACACGCGTCAATTAGCTGACGAGACAACGCGAGGACAAACGCGCCGTGTCTGATCAACGTACACTGATAACCTGAAATTTGGTTTCAATGGATACAGAATGTTACACGACCGAGTATCGGCAGTGTCTGAGCCCAAAGGGGCAGCTCTACTTGAAGGCCGACAGCGAGGGTAAGCCTGATCTAACCTTTAATCATCACTTCCGCAGGAGCCTTGTCTCATCTCACGCCATATATATATATATATATATATATATCTCTCTATCTATAACACATATACACACTTTTCACATTCACACATTTTGTATTATGTTACATCTTAACCTGTTCCGTGTATACTCTCTCCTCTATATTCACGTCACTGTACTCTAGAAGCTGCCACTGCTTGCTTGCTTGCTTTACGCGTTCGGATGTTTATTTTGATTTGGCTAATTCATTGATCGGATATATTGTCACCCTCGTGCTATATATAATATTCTTATCATTAGATTCATTCACTAATATGTCGATTTAGAGAAGTGATTCTTCGATAATAAATGTGTACAAACGTGTGACTAAAAAAACGCGGTTTCGCGTTTTCCGTGTACATCCCCTTTTCCATTATTTGTTGAAGCGTGAAAACAAAAGCGTTTTTGTGCTATTACGTGTTTACCCACATGTGGCGTAACGATTCTGATCGTATTATTATCGCTCGCGGAAATTATTTTACAGTACGATTTTCTTTCCAATACGCCGGACGCGCATCGTCGTATGAAAGCTCATTTTAGCGGAAATGCAAGCGGTTAACCGTGGTTTCTTGAAAACGCGTCACGTGTCTTCGCACACGTGACTGCCACGGCTGCGCTAATTGTAAGCCCGCGTAAAATTACGAAACGAACGAAATAAAGCAAGCTGAAGTCCGACAGGCTTTTTTATATAGCACTGACACAGGTTTATACGCAAATTATACTACTTTCCGATACGATACAACAAGTGAAATACGCGTACATACGTTGGCGGAGCGCCAAACAGAGCCGTCGACGTCTTACATACCCAGTATAGAGACGCACACATACCATCAGAAAGAGAGAGGGGGAGAACGAGTCGCACACAAAAGATGAATTCGAAAAGAAAAGAACGTAGGGAAAACAAGTCGCTCGATCTCGCGACGTTCGATTTTCTGATAAGAACAAGGACATCCCCGACAACAGCCACAGGTTTGTCTTCCTCTACGAGTAACGGCGATGACGACAATGAGCGTCTTATCGTCCATGAAGCGTCAGCGTCGACGCGCGACTGCGCGAAATTAACGTGACGGTAACAATCCTTCTCCTTTCTCTCTGTGTGTTCTTTCGATAGGGCTGATCTCCCCGAGCTGCAATTTCCCTTTTGAGGACCTGACCGACGCCGAGGATTCGCTCGTGAGCGACACGGAGGACAATATCGGTATCCACATGCCTGCCACACATTTACGTAACGACCGGCATACCACGATCGGGGGTAGAAGCGAGAAATTATCGCGCCTGCTTAAAAGGGGGACACCCCTTCGCGCGTCCTCGAGTGTGTAGCGCCGTGCTCTTTACACATCGCTGATCGTAAAGTACTATTGAGAGCCGTTTTCCATCAACCGCGCAAGACCACGCGTGTATATATAGGGTGTTCCATGTAATCCGCCCTGTATCGTGAGAGGCAATCGAGGATAAGAAATATTACGGTGCTAGATGAGCGTGTTTGTCGACAAGAGTCCGGAAAATCGCACGTTCCAATTCTGTATCTCTCTTCTTTTTGTTATCTTTTTTCTTTTCCTTCTAAACCGATCCCGTCACGTCGCTCGTTAACGTGAGCGCGCGCGATCAGATCAGGTTACGTAGCCCATCCAGTATGCGGATGGGCGCGGGGGGGAACTCACGACGTGAGTTTTCGAGTCTTTCACATCAGTGAAATAATAATTCGTTCGTTGCCGCGAGCAAAGCGCGCGCACAGGAACGCACAATGGCGTATCTCGATCGTTATCAGATGGATCGGCCGAACTCTCATCTCGGGCTTACTCTCTCTCTCTCTCTCTCTCTCTCTCTTTTCTCTCTCTCTTCTCTCTCTCTCTTCTCTCTTCTCTCTCTCTCTCTCTTCTCTCTCTCTCTCTTCTCTCTCTCTTCTCTCTCTCTCTTCTCTCTCTCTCTCTCTCTCTTCTCTCTCTCTCTCTCTCTCTCTCTCTCTTCTCTCTCTCTCTCTCTCTCTCTCTCTCATTTGAGATCTCACAGTCCAAGTTCTACCCCCGCGTGGTACAGTCAATGTTAGTTGAGAGCGCATAGTGTCTGCATAGACACTCTACTTGACCTACGTGCGATAGCGTTATCCCTTGTAATATCGTTGTGCAGGTCGCGTAGTGTAACACAGATTTTGATATATACATATTCGTTGTGCCTTCAAGAGGAAGCGAGTGAGAAAGCGACTCCTTCCTCTTCTCTCCGTATGTATATTCCCATCTCCTCCCCTCGCTCCATCCTCGTCGTCCGCGTGTCTGGTTTTGCAACGCGCGAATGACACAAGCTCTGCTTCATCATTGTAGGATTGGGATAAGTTCTCTTTTTTTTTTTGGTTTCTGACAGAATTGAAGGGTTCGTTACGGCACGTCGTTAACTTTTACTTTGTTTCATCGACATCGAGGTGAAAGTGGCGGTGCGCGACCCATATATGTATACGTACGTATGTACGAACGGACGAATGTACGTCGCGCTTCCGCATGACGACGAAGGTGAGGTTTTCAATAAAAACGCATTATTTATGATCCATCAAAAAGCTCGCCTTGGCAGCTTCCAGTTTTTACGCGTCCGCTGAAAACCAGTGATCATTATTCGTGATCAATCGGATCTCCGACGGTGGAGTATCGATCGGTCATTACTTCTCTCGCGTGAAAAGAGTAGGGAAAATATAAAATCGAGCGCGGAGATATGTTATTCGCAACAATCGAACGCCAACAAAATGCCGAATTTACTTTGTGGATATCCACAATGCGTTCTATTCGCTGTCTTCGCTCATTCACCGAATCGATTGAATCCACAACACGTCGTCGCTATATATTTCGGCTGGTGGCCTAATTCGTCTATTGTGAATAACATATACATCATCATTCCATGATATATCCGCACGTCCGAAGCGCGATGGGCAACGAATTACAAAGGGGAAAAATACTGATTTATATAGCAAGACAGCGAATATTAAAAATTGTGATCGTGTTTTTATTCCATTTCACGGCATACTGAAATAAATTATACGACTTTACATTGTCCCAAATTGGTCGTTCTAAGTTTGCATAACAAACAACGTTTGCTCGATATCATAATCAACATACGTCACTCGTATTTTGCATTTGAATTAATCTTCATGTCATTAACGAGACGCACCGAGATATCTGTACTGTCGAAAACAATACGATCATCGTACATGCGCGCTCGCGCGCGCGCGATTCTTTCGTGCTTCGAACGTTGCATTTCAGTTACACGTAACTAACCCTTCAATCGGTTTATCTGGTTTGGAGGCTGATTTCGTGGACTAATTGCCCGCGCGTTATTTGGGCCTGTCTATGTCGTCATTGTTCGTAGCGGTAGACTAGCCTGTGCGTGTGCGTGAGTGTGTGTATACGTGTGTGTCTGTCTGTTTGTATGCCGCTTTGTATTTGTCTTTCATCACTTATCGATGATAAATTGAAGTGGTCGTCGCGCGTCAGGAAAGACTACTTTGTCGCGAGTTCCCGCGAAATGCGTCCAGAATGAGAAAGACAAACTCGGTAGAACCGTAGCAATTCCATCGATCCGGGTTGCCGCGAATTAACGCGCCAAACAGCCCTCTCTCGAACATAGTGCGACTCTTAATTGAAATACACTTGAAATTTCATCACGATCATCCCGCCTGGACTTCGAGTAATATACGTATCATACAAATGCAAATCACCTGTCACGATGACTACGACACAATTTCGCACGATCTCGAGTGGGCATTTTTTACAAACGTTCTTCGCGCCGTCATGACAAGCAATTTACTGTGGAATAGTCGTATCTGTGTGGTGCTCTTTGATAAAGAACTTGCATTGTGAACAGCACCGCCTTAGCGATCTCTTCAGTTTGCTTACGAAACTCGATAATCCGGAGTGACAGGTGTGCACATCTTACCGCACAGTTGCTACGCATCGCGTGACTATGCGGGAAATACAACACTCCGACCGCGATATTGCGCAAAAGCCTGATCTTTGTTCGCTTTAATTTTGATTAGAACTCAATGCGCATCTTACTTATCACGTGCCGAGCGCGATTTTATTTTGAATATTACAGACGTGAAATTTCGACGAGACGTATTTTACGAGAGGATTTATCCTACAATTTGTTTATTTATCAAAGCACACAGTGCGGCACGGCACTGTATTTCCACCGACAACGGTTCTACTAGAACTGAATTTATGGTAACGTTGTGTTATAAGTTACGGCGGTAACTCGCGCGACAAATTCGGAAAAGTGCATTACGACAAGAGGTCGGCCACCGAATAAATCGTCCGACTGCCAACCGCCGTTGCGTTGGCAAGAACAGTTTATAGATATAAGAAGTTGAGATTTTTTTTATAAAACGGGTGTTTTTCCGGCTTTTTTTGTTATCGCGACGCTTGTATCGCGCGCGCGATTAATATTTTTATTTCAACACCCTGCGTCTCTGTAAATAGACGAAATTGCGTATACGCTCGTGTGTAGTGCGTTTCACTCGAAATGAATTTTTTCTCCGTGCATCTCGGAAATTTTTTAAGCCGCTCTCTCTCTCTCGCATGTATCACATTCCAAATATATTTAAAATATATTTCAATACGTAAGATGCGTGTTATTACCTCGTCATTTTGTTTGCACAACTAATTATTTTGAGTGAAAAGCGTCTAATTAAAGTTACACGAGATAATTACGCAGCAAACGACGAGAACGATACGAAGTTGAAATGTCTTTGCCCATGACTCTTATTAACGTGTTGGTTCTACAAAATGGTTCTTTAAAATGTATTGTTCATTGAATTTACATTCTGGCATCCCCTGCATGCTCGATAAATTTCGCATGGAATCTTCCGTTTCTAAATGTAACTGTAGCTTGATATCTGTTTATAGCACCATCAAAGTTTCTCTTTTCTTTCTTTTTTTATTCTTTTTTCTTCCTTTTTTTCTTTTTTTTTTTTTTGTTAAATATATATTGCCTTTCTGTCTTTCCAAAATATCAAGCTTGGTTTTATTCGTCGCATTCATCTCGCATAAATAACTGCATCGATTTTCCTCTCTGCACCAGTGTCATATTACCTTTTGTTTGGTACTTGACTAAAAACTGCTATCCCGCGCGTTGTTTTTTCTTTTTTTACGTTTTTATATACACTTTGTAGATAAAGTTAAACGATGTTTTCTAAAATCTGTTATCAAACATATATATATATACGTATATTTTTTAATTAGAGGAAACTACGGCAGAACAATGAATACGGTGAGAAATTGGTTCTTTTTACTCGAAAGTTAATTTACATTCGCTATTAGTCATTCTAAATTTCTTTAACTTACTATATTGCGGAAGCTAAATCACTATTAAAAATGAAAGTGGAAAGCTTATTTCTCTTGTATATCTTAATTACTTTATATATTTCGTCAGTTTTACGAATGGAATTGTGAAAATACCTTTTCCCCTATATAGTGAAATATATAAATATATAGAAGTGTATGCATTCGCACAATATGTACTAGCGATATTTATTATTTCATATATAAGCAGAAAACTTAAATATTAACTTAAATTATAATTAAAGATCTATCATATATAATAGATAGAATAACACAATTATACATAGTAGATCATATAGTATACGTAATTTAGTAGATCATATATGACTAAATGTTTTAAATTGGATGTTTACTTTTATTACATGCATATATTTAATTATATTTCGGAATGGAATTCTCTCCACGTTTTATCACGTAACAGCCTAATTAACATAATCATGTCTACGCGCACATAATGCATCGTGTGATCCTACATTTTTTACATACGTACAGAGTATGATTACACAACAATTAGACGATAATTTTTCTAACGTTTAACGGTGTATTCGATCGCGATTATGTCGTCTTTGCTTTACAGCCTTGATCATCTCATCTTTTCCCATGTACACTCTTCGACGTGCAGTGACCTACATTCCCTCTTGTGCCGCTTTCTGTGTCATTTACCGATTCTTAATAAATATAGGTTGTTGAAAGAGTAAGCAAGTTGAGCACGTTGGTTATCATCCGTGAAAGACATTTGCGTCCATATATATATATATCTATATCGTGCTCGGAGGCTCGGAGCTATATACTTTGTGACGAATGTATCTGTTTCCTTTTTGTCTTTCTTCTTTCTTTTTTCTGTTCTTCTCTCAGGGAATGCCTCAGTAGCCTTTGCGTTTGACACGTTAATACCTTTGTCATTAATTACACTTGATACGTCCAGTCGATCCGACCACGACCACGACAAATAGAAGCACGGCCCGAATTCTACTCGTCGCGCGAGACGACGGGCGAGATCGATTTTCGGATAGAGAAAGAGCCGCCGATTATTGGCCACGCGTGCATACACATCATCAGAGAATTTCCGTGCAGGAGAATTCCGGCGAGAGAATTCGAGTACGACGGGATGTCTCAGATTTCGACAGATTCATGACAATTTCACGGGCTCGTTGCTCGTTCGTCCGCTCGTTCGCTCGCTTGCTCGCGTCGCGAGCAGCAACTCGGTGTACCGTTTTGCCGCGTTACGATCGACTGCGAAGTTTCCGAGCAATCACTCCTCACGCCTCGCTTCCAATCCGCTGGTCGCTATCGCTACCTTCGTCACCTTTCGCTCACCGATACTCTTGGTACTCGCGCAGGTCGTGTCGGATGTCCGCACTTCATGGCACCGGAAGTGATTCAACGACGACAATATGGGAAACCTGGTGACGTCTGGTCAGCCGGAGTGCTGCTACATGTTCTGCTAACCGGTACACTTCCATTCGTCGGTTCTCGGGACAGACTACGAGAAGCAATCTGCCGAGGGCGGGTGCAGGTAACGATTCTGTCTCACGTAGTCAACGACCGCTTCCTAGCGCAGATTAATCCGCGCAGATGAGCACGTTATGAAAAAGAGTCCCTTAATAACGCTCGCTGCGCGATTTCGACCGCTTGCTCGCTCGCTCGCCGCGCTCGCCGAAATCGCGCACCCCGCGACTAGTAATTCCGATTTAATTGAATTCGCAGATGGAGACGCCACTCTGGGATTCCATTAGCGAGCCGGCGAAAGACCTCATACAGAGAATGCTCACGACCGACGTAAATCATAGGATCACCATCCAGGAGGTTCTCAACCACAAGTGGCTTAGAGTAAGTAAAGCGGCGCGACCTGCGGCGCCCTTATCATCTGCATACGCTGGCCGGTACACGGTGGGAGAGAGAGAGAGAGAGAGAGAGAGAGGGGGGGGAGTGGGTGGGAGGGAGGGAGGGAGGGAGGGAAAGAGAGAGAGAGAGAGAGAGAGGAAGAGGGAGAGGGAGAGAGATTGAGGGGAAAGGGTGAGAGAAATTCCATGTCCGAGCTCTGTATAATAATCTTCGTCGTGTGGGCGTTCCTTGGTGACGGCGTTCCTTCACGTTACGCTGGCAACTCCTGATAGGAATATAATCGATGTAACGGCCGCGCGCTTCCGTTCGATCGCCAGTGATAGTATACATCGGGAATTTATTTTATAATTACGCCGTGTATATATATGTATACGTGGCCTGGTTCGCCGTTATTATGTCCGATGAATGTGCGTGCGCACGCGCACACCATATGGTGCGAGGATGTTACCTATGTGGTGCAAAACAGTTAGCCAGTGACCTAAGGTAGCAACACTCGCGGAGTCAACCCCCATACTTCTTCGATGCAACGCACACGTGCAACTGGGCTATCGATCGTTGTAGTAGGAGCAAGGCACCGGCGGTTAATGAAAATAACTGTAGTCGCGTATGCCTCTCCTGTGCTGCTGTACTGCTTAGAGCTTTTTTACACGGCTGCACGTTCGTCGAACCCCGGAGGACTCGGTGGAAGCATGCACGATCGACCTTTTCTCCTCTCGCCACGAGAGAAAGAGAGAGAGAGAGAGAGAGAGAGAGAGAGAGAGAGAGAGAGAGAGAGAGAGAGAGAGAGAGAGAGAGAGAGAGAGAGAGAGAGAGAGAGAGAGAGAGAAAACGATGCGCGCCGACATCGTCAGGCGACGAAGAATATTTCAATTATATATTATTCGACGACAACGCTGCTTCTTTTCTTCGGAATTTTCTCTACAGCAAACAATCGAACGTCGTCGGTGACTATTATGAACATCGAATAGTTTCTACAATTAAATCTTGCAAATATAGTTCAGTGTGAGCGACAACATTGTTGATTGCAGTATTCTTGGTAGCGAATGAACGGATCTTAATTTGCAGGATCGCGATAAGGGTGCAGCCCGTATACACTTAGGCGAGACCATAGAAGAGCTTAAGAAATTCAATGCAAGGCGAAAATTGAAGGATGCCGTGAAAGCAGCCGTCTCCTCGTCGAAATGGCACGCCCCATATTCAGAGGCTAATGGCGACAATTTCTCCGACGTCGGGGACGACGAGGTGACAACTACAGGTGCGTGGAGAAGACGAGCGCCCTTGGAATTTAATCGGATAGACTCGGGCCGTTGGCAAAATGCGATGAGGATGAAATTGCTTTTCTTTCAACGTATATATGTCACGTCGGTGAAAAGCATTTAATTCGCGGAAAAGGACAAACGCGAATTTTATATGGTTGGATTGGATTTTAAATTGTATCTTTGTTATTATTAAAGACATTGTTAGCGTTGATGAAAAAAGAAAATCCAAGCGATAAATGTGATACAACCGAAATTTCATTAAGGTCGCCTTTCACTTTTCACGGAATATTCATAGGCATTGTACATGCAACCAATAGCTCACGATATTTCCATATTGATCAAAGTGACGATAACATGATCTAGGCCAATGTGTCGTTCAGGTGCTTCGAGTTTAGTGTTTCAATATCGCACGACTATCTCTCATGTATTTGATTAAGTATTAGGCACCATTGTCTTTTCATCACGGTAAATGATTAAGCAGATTAAAACTGAAACGATACGATCGTAAAGGGTCTTAACGTATTAATGAGATATTTCATAAAGACAATATTTCACACTTTCTTATGTTACAGGCGCTGTAGCCGAAATTGTGGACTCTCTGGATGACATAGAGGTGCTTCAAGAAAGTGGTAGACTAATGCGCACAGAAATTATCAATGCTGTTGACGACCATCGACTTCGAGCTATTTTAGAGGTATCTATTTGTAATCTGTAATAATGCAGAGGAAAAATGCGAGAAAATAGTTTGCAATAACGAAAAAACCGAGTATTTCAAAGATCAAGTGCAATAATGGAAGAAAATTCAAGCTTTCGCATTTAAATTTGTTAAACGAAATTTCTATTTCTAACTGTTTTCACGTTGTATGTAGGTAGCAATGAAGTGTTTTAATTTCATTTTTTATTTAATTTAATCCCAGAATATTCTCTCTCTCTCTCTCTCTTCTTTAAACGTTAAAATTTACTTTGAAAAGATTTCTAGTAGCTTTCTTTTTTATTCCTGTCCGAGAAGTACTTAATACTGTAGAAAGATGGAAATTTAAACGTGTGAAATTTCCAAAGAAATCGGTCAGATAATTAGCGGTATACGTGCATATAAATGAATACAAGCAAATGAAACAAATCATGTGTCAATACAGCGTTAAATTTCACTAAGCGGCTCGCCTTCGTCCGGCGAACATAATTCTTATTATATTAATCATCTGTGAAATTAAATCGATATTTACTTGAACGAGAATGATCGTCTTACTCACTCGAGTCACTGTTTTGTTCATAATAGTTTTCGCAGGCAGACAATTTTTGAGACAAATTTTTCCTCGAGTTGTTCCTCGATTGTTCTCGCGCTGTTATTCACATCGACATAGCACGACTTTCTGCAATCGACTGCAAGTAACAAACAGAGGGACGTTTTCACGGCACACTACACGTACGGTAAAACAGACCATAAAGTCTGTTCTTTATCGAGGACGGCAGGTAACGATCGTTTACCTGCCTCGGCAACGCTTACGCTAACGTTGTGCCTCGTTACCCTTGTTTCAACCCCGCTGTAACCCGGATCGGCAGTCATCTCGAAAGTTCCCTTTTCGCGCGGCTGAATCCCGCCGCCACAAAGCTTGAGCTTTTCCACTGAGAGTGGAGCCACGTACTCCTTGCCCTCCGTTCAGCAACCGCAGATCGTTCACCCTTGGCGGGATATCCCGCGGGAACTAACACCCACCCTCATCCCTTACAAGGAAAAGCACGCAAGCGCTGCCTGCGGGCTAGCAAGATGGCCGTTATGGGGTCTAAATAAACAACATGCCATATGATCGAAGAATCGCACGATCGCGACAACATGTGTGCTAATTTTAACATGCTCCCCCAGTGGTTCCTAAAGTGTCACGTGGCCGTATCATTCACGTGCTAGGATCATGCTACACGTGCGCGGACGAGTTTGTATCACTATCTCTCTACCAAACAGAGATGCATCTCTACCAGTTGCCGTTCTTCAGCAATGCCAAACTAGTCAACAATTTGTTCAAAATACAAGTCTCTTGGTCAGTAAACCGATGCGATTCAGAGGAATGGCGAGGAATATTCCGGGGAGCTCGATCATACGTTTAAATTTGATATAAATAAACAGATACTGGGGCTAGCGAATTTGAATGTCCGTTGTATGATGGGACATCTCATGGGTCGTTCATGAACTATTGTTTCACTCTCACTATCAACCCCTATGTCGGTTGAGAACATTGTGATCGTTTCCGAATTCTGCAGGCGATCGCAACATTTCTTCGTACATACTACGTACATACTACGCTCGTTTGATATTTAAAATATAAAGTGCACGAAGAGGTATGTATTCTTATATTGCAACATTCATTAAAAACTATTGTAAAGAATTATGTCTAGATAAAATTTTATCTCTGTTACGAGAAAGATTGAATGTTTATGAAGTTTGAATTTTCTTCGATTTTATATGCATCAAATACCTCGTAAAAGATCTTAGAAGTTTAATAAAAATCATAAAAGAATCAGATACTTCGATCGAATCATGTTATTTAAAGAAACTCTAATATTTCGAGATAAGATAATGAAAGAAATGAAGAAACTCGCGTTTTTATTATGTAAGCAGCCATTTGACTTGCAGTGTGTAGTAAATTATTGAATAATATTAGAAACATAAAAACGGTATTTAATGTAGCAGTACATGTAAT
Source organism: Harpegnathos saltator (assembly GCF_003227715.2). Classification (NCBI taxonomy): domain Eukaryota; kingdom Metazoa; phylum Arthropoda; class Insecta; order Hymenoptera; family Formicidae; genus Harpegnathos; species Harpegnathos saltator. The sequence goes on from NW_020229918.1 coordinate 1,091,300, forward strand.
AAAGTTTGGAAGAAATTATCTTTAAAATTTTAAACAATGTATTACTCTCTTGCAATATATTAAAAAGTAACCATTGTCAATGTTAGTGTTATCCATTTTGCAGCTTTATGACAGGATCTCAGGTCGCATGCCCACACCATGCCGAGCACCGCAAACGGACGCAGTTCAACGTGCTCGCGATGTCGAAGAGATCCTGCGGGAAGCAGAGCACTCAACGGTGCGAAATATTGATAGAGCTGATCTCCGAGAACTTCAGGAATTATTGGTCCAGCCGCACATGAGGGTAAGTACGTTATAATTTAAAGTCAGAAACTACAGTATGGGCAGAATAAAACGACTATTACAAAAGTTGATCCTTTAGTTTACATCGCGGACCACCGCGAAGTAATTCGGGCCAATTGTTATGTCGAACGTGTTTACGACGGAAACTTTATGCCGGCGTCTGTATCATTAAGATGATCGCCGAAAATTACGTAAAAACTTAGGACGATGCATTTAACCCATTCTTTTGTATAAAAATAGAATCTTAAGAGAAGCGCACAAACTTCAATAAGTCGCTTCTGCTTCCGCAGTTTTATTACTATGGTGCATTAACTTACTGAAAAGGATTTACTGCAAAGTCTGCGATGAAAATTCGCTCAATCTTTGATAGGGGAAGGTTGATTGTGAAAATACGAGTGGGAAGAGATGCGAATGATACTCTTATCATTCTCATTCGTCGAAACTGAGTAATGACATATTTGTTGAAATATAGCATACCCATTGAAAGAACTGTAATAAAGATCCCGCGGTGGGCGGGGGGGGGGGATTACTTCAATCTATCATTGAGTGTTACATGTGTACAGGTACGTATGTACATGTCAGCTTAAATGCGCGTTATACACGACAGACGTATTTGGTGGTTTCTGAATTCAAAAGCAACTAGATCGTGAAACTCGCAGAAGGCAAGATTCATGTTTACATCGGACAACTTTTATGGTATCTTTCACCAAACTACATACTTCCACTCGAGTATACTCCGATAGTCGTCTGGTCGTACGGTTATCGTCGCTGTTTGTTCCTACGACGACTATCCGCCGATCCGGCTACTGTAGTTATCGCGGTGTTTGACATTACCTAGGATACATCGTAAATGGAGCGCGGAAATGTAGGTCGATCGTTAAAATTCTCAGTTAAAAATCCCGTAGTAGAGAGAGAGCTGCGGATAAGAGATAGAGAGACAGAAAGGAGAAGAGAGGAAGAGAGGGAAAGAATTACAGCGGGAGGAAGATAAATGCGGTGGAAACGAGCGAACAGAGAAGAGACAGGAACCGTTGAGAAAGAGAGAGAGGGGAAGGGAGACGGAGGAGGAGCGATTTAATCGGTCTATCTGGCGCGTCTTGATAGCTATCCTCGTTACCAGGCGCCTTATTAATCCCTTCTTCATCCTTGACGCGCGATGCTCGTTATTTATTTGTATCCTACCGACCGGCTTCGTCCGCATTTCTGTCTGGTCCTATTTTAGATCGGCGTCTCGAGATGGAGAACCCCACTGTGTCCTTTCACGAGATATTTGGCACCTCGCTCTGGATACAGCCGTAATCGATGTGGCGCCCTATTTCGATTAGCGACATAAGTGGAACGGACAGAAATAAAAGAACGTCTGGCGCGAGATGCATGCAATTAAATCGGGCGCGAGCTGCAGCTTTCGAGTGTTCTTGGCGAGAGAGAGAGAGAGAGAGAGAGAGAGAGAGAGAGAGAGAGAGAGAGAGAGAGAGAGAGAGAAAGAGAGAGAGAAAAAATGACATCATATCACTCTTCGAGTACGCTAGCAGTTTCGGGAGAAGGTTTAGAGCTCGCTTCCGTCTCGCTCGCCCTACAAAAATCTCATACGGCAATTACTTATTTCCCACACGTTCCTCGTCAGGAGACCTATATATAAATCTTGATATATAATGCCGTGCGAGAAATTACGCTTTGAAATATGCTGTATATCGTAAATTATTTTTAACGATACGTGTGTGTTCACGGACTGACGCGCCGCATTATGGGAAATAAGCAGAAACTTTTTCACGTATACAAGAAAGGCGGGAACAATAAAAATAAAGCTGGTCTCTCTCCATGGCAGCCTGCTACATTCACTATTCATGCACACCCCCAAGTTACTTCCCGCCGCGTATATCACACATACGCGTACATATGCATACACACGCACATTCGTCCCGCGCGTTTTTCTCGGTTTCGGACTTCCCACGTATATTCCACTTGACAGCGCGTTGAATATAAAATTCGGCGGACGGTAAAGGCACAGAGGAATATTATAAGTTTTGAATGCATAAGTAGAAACACAGCGAGAGGTACATCGCGTTGTTGTTCCGTGCGCATTGTATTCTAAATCCGCGGGCTCGCGTCCCCGCGGTGAAATACACGACGATCGGATCCGGAATCGACACAAGACCGCAACTTTCAAACTGTATCGCGCAATTTGTGAAAAGGTAACCGGACGAAATACGATCGATACCCGTAGAAACGTGGAAAACTTGTTGCTCCGTTAACACGAGAAATAACACTGTGTCGAAGAGAAAATCAATTTGTTCAGCCCGTGTTGCATTAAAATGCACGTTCTCTGAAGAGGCGGAGGAGCCCTTGATCCGTCGCCCACACGGTGAGCGTCCAAGAAAAGGATTAGCGCATGCGCTTAATATTTTGGGAAAACGCGAAGATCGATGAGATGCGCTGGAGGCTTATATTCTATAAACTGCATGCGTATGCATCCATTGCGATATAACCGCGCGAATGCAATCGCGCGGCGATAAATCAATCGGTAAGCCGTGCTTAACGAGCGAGCGCGCTACTCGCGTGAGAAAAAAAAAATATGCACATTCATTAGAACGCGAGAAATAAATTCGCATTAACCACGTATACGAAGCACATATGCATGCGCAGAATCAGAATGCCTCGCGTCCTCTGGGAACGATTTTATATTTTAGGAAAAAGGAGCAATTATACGCGAGAGAAACTTTTGAGAAGCAAGCGAAACTCGCAATGTGGATTCAGTGCTTGTGCGAAGTATGCATAAGTATAGAGAGATTTTTTTCAATTATATTCCATCCCTCCTTCGGGAAATATTTGATTTTTGCCCTATTGAGACAGGCGAATGTGTGTGCTCATGAATCGCAGATGCTTTCCAATATATGCGTACTATTGTGAATAGTTCGAAGATATGCCATAAAACGTGATTATAGGAACCGGTAATTCGATGCATTATCCCACTTAAGCGAGATTTAATCATCGTGCCCGTTTTCTCACGTTGAACCAATAACATGCTCGAATCGAGAGTCGTTGGGAGCTCTCTAATACGTTATATTCGTTCATCTCTCCCCGACTTTGTTCGTCCAACTTTATTCTCCTTTCCGCTTTGTCCATGCTGTTTCCTCTCGTATTATCCACTTCTTCTTCGGAGCGCCGCTGGCAATACGCTTTCTCAATGAATAGAAACCGCATTTGAATAGCCGGACGGACAACGGTGCCCGGTATGTGAGGGACTCGTTCCCGAAAGATACGAAATCCGATTTTTTCGAAGAAAACGATCACAGAGCGATGCGTGACAGAGTATGCGCGCGATGATGACGTTTAAAACGCGCGTAAGAGTTTTTAGTTCACAAACCCCGGTTTTGTTCCTTGACACAGTAGCAAAATACGATACATCTCGAGATGACATCGTCATCACCCTCGGCTAAGGGAAGAAACAACGATTAGGACTCAAGCTATATGTACTTCGTAACGCCATCGTACTGGCGACATCGAGTACTAAAGCAAACCCGTAAAAGGGCGGGAATGATGGGCTGAGGGCGCGAAAGATACTTCTGAAGGGCACGACCAAGCTGAAGTGGCGAGAACAACACCCGGGCCGTGAGAAAATATCCGTCGATTGAAAGTGAATCACGATTGATTGGCGCCGTATCGTCCGGTGCCACTGTACGCAACCCCGTCCAGTGGTGGCAGCTACCGGCGCTGACGGTACTGCGAAACGGTCGCGCGTCGGTCCATCGATGCGGGGGCGGCATGGCGGCATGACGAGAGCGAGAGAGTGACAAGGAGAGAAAGAGAGAAAGAGCGAGAGCTAGAGCGAGGTGGAGGGCGAAAGGAAGGAACTGACGTACGGCGGGTGGCCCGAGGGGTCGCGGGTTGCGGGAGGGGTCGCTGAAGCCGGTCGGAGGGTGGGTGGCGGGCGTCAGAGCAGGAGAGCTAGTATGCCGCAGAACGTAGATCGCGAGCGACGCGTTCCGCACCCCTTTGTACACACACCACACACACACACACACACATACCAACACGTACACACGCACACACATACATACACACGCACGCGCGCGCGCGCGCACGCACGCACGCACACACACGCACAAGTTCTTCTCGTCGAAGGGCTCGCGGACGCATCTCGTCGATCGCGCCGTCAAGCACACACGTGGTGTGTTGGTGGTGGCGGATGGTCGCTCTCGCCGTTCACGTAACCCGGTGACGACGTGCGAAGACGTGTTTCCACACGGTGCGATCCGCGATCGCGTCCGCCACCGTCGCTACTGCCGCCACCGCTGCCGCCACCGCCACCGCCGCCGCCGCCGCCGCTGCTGCTGCTGCTGCTGCTGCTGCTGTCACCGCCTCCGCCGCGGCCAAGCGAGGTCGCGGATCGCGCGCGCGAAGAGAAGTCGCGGAAGAGGTGCTCGCGCCGCGTCGCGACGCGCCGCTGCCGTGGCCGCGACCGCGCGCGATCCGTAAACAGTCGGTGGTGTAGTCAGCTCTCTCCCTCTGACCCGACCTCTCGCGAGCGTAACGCTGCCTCCACTACATCCGCGGCGGCACGCCGCGCCGCAACGCAACGCAACGCACTGCCGCCGCCGCCGCCGCCGCCGCCGTCGTCGCCGCCGTCGCCGCCGCCGCCGCCGTCGCCGCCGTCGCCGCCGCCGCCGCCGCTGCCGCTGCCGCTGCCGAACCGCAAGCGCGGTGGCTTTCTCGTGTGTGTTAACTCTTTTGTGATACGCTTCGGGGTGTGATACACCTCCGCCTGCCCCGCTGTTGGTTGGTGCGTGTCGGAGTGTGTGCCGCGACAGCGGATCGACCTTCCCCATTTCAACGGGGTGCGTTACGTCACTCCTCCACCTGATTGAACGGCTTGACTGAAAATAGGCCGCAGGCCGGAGATTATCGGCCCACGCTCATCCGCTGATCTTCCCCATTCACACGAGCACGTCCACCGTTCTCGCGGGCTCAGCCGTCTCTCGCGTTCGTAGGTCGCTCGAGTTGCTCGCTAATCGAATGATCGTCGACTGGTTGACTCGTGGCGCGCGCGTGCGAGCGCGCTTACGCCTGCCGGCGCACGGTTGCTTGGCAGCGCGGGGCGACATTTTCGACGTAATCAGATTTAGCCTATGACTTCGGGATAGGCGCACTTAGTCCGATAACTACAACCGCTCGTGGTCTGCCTCGTGGGACTTAAGTGAAACTGTTGATACCCCGGGGTCCGAGCGATAACCCGCACTCGCAAGAGTTGCAGTTTACTCGCGCGTGAAAATAACGACGACGCTGAGCGTCGCGCTTGAGGATCGCGCTCCCTCCTCTTCTCAGCTTGATGCCACGTCGCTTGATAGTCATTAACGTCTGATTAATGTCGCGTTCTGTATTTTAAGTAAGATTAACGACGTTTGCGGCTGCTGATGAGGTTCGATGAGGTTTCCACGTGCGTCTTCTCTCAGTGCACGTTTTTCATTTGCCATATATAGAATCTCTCTCTCTCTCACGCGTTCTCTTTGGCAAGGCATTAATCGCGAGAGCTACGAAATTTTTGCGATTTCATTGAACTCTTACGCCGATGCGTACAATACCAAGCGTTATTCCTAACCCTTCTGCCGATTTGCTACTTGGCTGTGGTGCCAATCCGCCCGTCGCCACCCTATTCGCGTCAAGTTTCATAAAAATCCGTGCATGGCACCCTTGCCCCAGAAAGCAACCAGGAGTGTTACGTTTTTCTGCCATCGCCAAGCCGCCACGATCGGCGAAAAAATCAAGTTATCTGTTCGTATCGCCGGTGAAAGCAATCTTGCCGACGACGTTTCGTTGGCCGTCGCCGTGGTCGCGATCGTTGATAAATTTGATCGCGATGGCGGGTCTACGCTGAACGAAAACCAATAATTTTGCGGCTCTCACCGAACAGCCTAACCGTATTCGAGCTGCCGCGTTCTGCTTTCCTTCGATCGCTCGTCTCGGAAGAGTCGGAAACTGCGCGCTGCGGCCGTCTTTCTTAATAATTGATTCATTCTGTTAAACAGTTGCACGGCCCGTTCCTATATCGCGTTATCTCGCTCGCCAAATCATCACACTCGTGGTGTGTCAGCGACACGAGCTACGCATCAGATTTCTGCAGCTTGACTCGGCGGAGCCGAGGAGCGGAATTGGCATGTTCGCGCGTAAATGTATAAAACATGAACGCTGCCTCTGTGTACCAAATTCTCTTTTCGTATATATTTGTCGGAATTGTCGCGTTCGAATTTATCTTCTTCGACATGAGCTAGACACTTCGTTATCGCGCCGTTATTGTTAACACAGCCCATCGAAAATCAAAGGGCTGTGTTTCGGCCGCATGTTTTAATGAGTGTTACCATTTTCAATGTGGCATCGCGTAGAGGATATTATGTCGCTCATGTTGTTTTTCGTTTTCTTACGATTTCGTGATCGACTTTTCTCTCGTGGGAGGGGTAAGAGGAAACTGTCAATTGCGATAAGTTTTAAATTCTTAATGTTAAATGTCTTGGCGATTGGAGAACTTCAAAATATCGCGTCGCTGCTAAAATAAACTTTCGTTAAAATTCGTTGAGAGCAAGCTTCATCATTATCGGCTCGTTGCGATTGACGTTCAATTCGTCATGAGGGAGGGAGAAGGGATCCTCCGATTTTTGATATTGAATATAATTTAGGACTTGCGATAATGAACAACCTAAATATATATACTTCACCATTGATCTGTGCGCGATATTCATGTAGCCGGCGCGTTTCAGTTTTATTCTCACTACTTTGCCGTTTATACGGATGTTTATAAATTAATATAACAGAGAAAGTAAATTTAGTCCACGCGTTACATTATCGATCATTAGGATCAGTTTTTACAATATGAAGGCTAGTAGTTCGAATTACACTTCTTCCGCGCGGTGGATGTTTTTCGCGAACTTTACAATAGATTGTTTTATAGTGGCTAACGAGAGCTATGTTTTTACCTTCATGGATCGTAATGCCTGAAACTTCGTGATTGTCCGGAAATGCCAATTACCTGCAAGCGAAGTTCGTTCTGTGCGGTTAGCCAACTGTATAATGCGCGGCATCTTTGGCCCCGATGAATTCTCCCCTCTATCTTCGAGAGTCGCGTTCGCTTGATAGAGCGGGATAGAGCTTCCAATTTTCGTCAACCCGAGTTCTATATCTTCAAAGCTAAATGCGTTTTATCCAGTTATTAGATTGTTCCTCGTTTCCTGCTGTATCATCTCGTCGGTAAATTAAGTGGCGCGTCAAAAATGCTGCATAGAACGAACCAAGCGTGTCCGGCCATAAAACGCGCTCGAGCGTACGGGTAATATATTTCCGAAAGTAGATTTTTATTAACAAAGGCCATAAAACAGATATATCTGTTTTCTAAAAATAGAGAGCATACAAACACGCACATGCTTCATGACGCATTTTACTCGTGTACGTTCTCCGTCAATATTCCTATATCGTAATTTGTTTATCTGTTGAATATTAGCGAGAATCGAATTTATCAAGAAATAATAAATCATTACCACACATCCGCTGCTTCTCTCAAAAAAAGTATTTGCAAAATGTTATGTAATTTCAGAAAATGTATGTAGTAATTTCTTTTTTTACACCAAAACAGTTTGGAACTTCCGGTAACTTTTCGCCGCGTAGAAACTCCGAGTAATCGATGGTGAGTGAAATAATGCCGTATCTAGAACACGCGAGACTAAATAAAACTGCAGTAAATAAAAAGGATGTAACCAAGCGGGGTAAAATAAAACGACGCGCAAAATCAACGAAAGAGACGACGGAAGAAAAAATCCACTCGTCGAGCTGCGAGCTCATTGTCGCGAGGCGTAAAAGCTCGGATCTCTCAGCGAGTACATCTCGTCTCGGAGAAACGATTAGTACGGAGGATCTCGCACAATTGCAGCGTTCCTGCGCGCGGGTGCATTGATTGAATTTTGTAGTGGGAAGCGTGGGAAGGACCTAAGGGTGGTGTGGGTGGATGACTAATGGCAGGATGGGGCGCGCGGATTTTTGAGAACGGAGAAGCGTGCGGATTTAGATTAGAGTGGTGCGGAAGACCGGTTGGGATCGCGCGGGCGGACACGAAGGGGAAGCAAACAGCGCAATCCTTTCTTAACGGCACTCCGCCGGTAGGAGCCCTCTCTGTCTTTCTCTCTTGGGGCGACCTCGTACTTTCCATACTTGTCCCGGCGCCTCGCCCAGGCGACCTTAGTCCCTTGATCCTTCTCTATCTTCCATGAGCTCGTGCTCGCGCCATCAAATTTACGCACTTTCTTTATCGCACCCTCGAGGGGGCCGAGAGAGAAAGGAAGATTTTTAGGGCGCTCGTTTGTAACGCTAAAACTCCCTTTGTCCGACCTTGGAAATTGTTCTTGCCTAGTTGTGTGCGAGAAACACTATTACTGTCGTAACTCGGCTTAATACCGACGAATAGAAGCCGCCGAGACCGAGAAAATCGCGTCCGTTCGTATGTCCGTCCGTCTGTCGAAATTGTCCGAATATTCAGCAATGTGATTGCAGTTATCCATTATGTAAATTGCTCGCTATCTTACTATTTCGTATCGTGGATGAGGGAATCGCCAATAACAGCAATTAGTATCATCTATAATTGGTGTCGTATTAGCGCGCATAATGAATTATATCGATTCGATAATAGTAACGTCGACTCGCGGACTGTTCGATCAATTAAATGAGATTAAAGCGCGACGGCGCGGGCGGCGCGTAGAGTGCGTAGACGCGTACGGTGTAAAATTCGTCAAGACAACACACGCGCGCGCGATATTGATACGACGCGCGACGTGCCAGCACGTGTCGTATCCGATGTCGGCAAAGAGAATTTCTCGCAGGCGCTCGCGACGCGTAACTTTATCATCAAAACTCGGCGTTCATCTCGCGGCAAGATTATATACGACGTTGTTCCACATCGCGTTTTCCATCATGTACGTGTACGAGAGTTCAGCCGGTGTGAAATCAACCACGAATAGAAAGTGGGACGTTACGTGGGAATAGAAAATAAAGTCACGTACGACTGGAGTACCGTTTACCGCGCGGCGCACAAGTTTTGATTGACAAACCAGTCGTCAACTCACGTTTCGATGGCGCTAATAATCGATCGCGACGACATGGGGAGTTTCAAGACGAAGGTTCTCTCCTCCTGAGAGAGTGAGTCGAATTTGCGCGCGCGCGCGTGTCGTGTGTGTGTATGTGTGTGTGGGAGAGAAAGAAAGAGAGTATGTGTATATGTATGTTGATTCGTAAATCGATACGACCACCGTCGTACGAGTAGGGGGGAGGGGGAGCAGAACGGGTTTGAAAGGATATGTAGCGAAACGAAGCCCTGGCACGATTGACGGAGGACGATATTGCATATTGTGCCGAAATTGGATTTGTATGTAAATACGTGGGAAATCCTGTAGCTTCCGGGCAACTCCCACTCTCTCCTCAGGATAATCTGATATTTTGCCGCGTGACTAGGCCTCTCACGTCCACCTGGTCGATTAGGTGACTCGACGCCCTAAAGGGATTAGGAGATCCGCGAGGTCCTTCGGGAGGCACGTGCGATCTCAGGTAAAAGGCCGAGGGACACATAAAATTACTGGAGCGTTGTTTGCGATCGAACGACCAAATGCGGCGAAAATGATGAAACTGGGTAAATCGAGCGTGAGGAAAAGCTTAAATGATGCCAACGTCCGTGTGAGCTCGGGCGCGTACGCGCCCCTTTCGCCGTATATCTCGACCGCAGGGTCGTCACGAATCAATTAGCAGGCCGATGGCGTAAGTAAAAGGAACGAGGTTGTTTAGCTACGAAATTACCGGTCAGGATACGTAATGGAGTACTATTTCTCTGCGCGTTAAACACAAATTGAGTCGGCAATTGAGAGAAGGAGAGAGACAGAGAGAAGGTTTTAACTGTAAGATATATAAGACATATAAGACACGGGTCGAGCACTTTCGAGCTTTCGAGCCTTTGACCATAAAGCGCTAGATTGGCTACTTCTCGAATATAGTGGAATTATAGTGAATATAGTACAGTCAGCAGCGCACAATTATCGGCTCTTCGAGCGTAAGCGAGAATAAAGGCTTTCGTTGATATTCGCGTGTGCGAGGGGGTGAACGCGCGGATAATATTTTCTCGCGATTTATTCAAATTGTGTTTAGCACAGTAAACCTAACCGCATCGTTTACGTTCAGCCAGATTAAAACAATTTTGAGCGAGTGCCAAGATTGCTTATACCGATACCGTGTAACATGTTATATCGTTGTTATGGTCTGTGCAGCGTTCCATTAATTTCTGCGACAATACACAGAATACTTCATGGTTATAGCTGAATTTAACGCGCATTCGCGCTCGTTGACGTTGAATACTACGTTCTCGTGATTTTTAACCTAAAAATTACGATCAGTCGGCGAAACTGCTACTTAATTGCATAAGCAATTAATTTACAACAATTATTGCAGTTACTATAATTTCGAATAATACACGATAATCAAAGCGTGATAAATGGAGACAAATTTTCCAAGTTTTATATTTATGCCAATCACTTTGTGACTTGATTTTAGATTTGTATTAAAACTATAGCTCCACGGAAGTGTTGGCTGATCAATGAAACTAAAATAAAAGCAAACGAGCAAAAAGGAAATTTAACATGTATCCGCAAACTAATTAATATTATTATCACTTATTGCTCACTCATTATTATTAATTATTGTTCGTTTATTACATTTTGCATCCGCTAAAAATAGGAGACGCTTTACAGAACTACCACTTCAAACGGAAATGTCTCAACATGTATCAGTTTCCACTTAAACTTTGATCGGTTAACGTCTTTCATCGCGATAAACTAGTACCGATTAATCCGAAATGATCCTTCTGCGAAGAACGATTTCACATCTATCGAAAGCGCGGAAATCTTAGCTTTACAATAGGTTTTGTTCGAAGTCCCCACGACGTTTAGAAATGGAAATATCGCATCGAACCGCGCTCGATCGACTTGACACTGTATTGACAGAGTCGATGACATCCGTTGTTTACTATTACGTATGAGTGCGTGGGTGCGTATCGCAGCCTCATTCCCAGACGCAGACTTCTGAAAAATCTGTCTAGGCCAGACTTTCAGAGGCCGCGCGCTGTTTTGCATGGCCGCTCAAGCATGCGGTCGTCGATCTCATTCTCTGACTAGCGCATAGTACTGTAGAAATACTACAGAGGACGCCAGCGTCTGGCAATAACGAACGTGCCGAAAGTTTAAAGGGCTGCAACTCACGAGAAGAACGAGCCGACGTGGACACGTAGAACGGAAGGCAAGCTTTTCGCCTCGCGACCCGCTTACGTTTTCGCCTCTATAATTTTGAAGCACCTTGGACAATTGTCGTGAAATCACTATATACTTTAGACTGGATAACTTATATCTCAAACAATGTAGCACTTCCTTATAGATCTGAACATTTTTTTTTTTTTACTTTTATCAGCAACTGGCGATATTTCATAAAAAAAAATTGACTATTTTGTGTCATTCTTCTGTGGTAGGTATCAAAATTATTGGGATAGTTATTTATTGATCGCTCGCTAACGTGATATTTATGACGGTAGTTGAATTTCACGATATACCACGTATATAGGGACATATTTTACACACTGAAACTCACCGATTTTCATTTCACACGTAACGGCGTTTTGCATTCATCATAAAGTATACGGGCCGCTATAACTTATACGTCCACCACAACGTGTAACGCGTAACACTTACAAGATCTAACTTTCTACTTTGTGAGAAGGTGATACATCCGAAAGATATCAGTTGTTCACACCATCTATGGTAATACAACTGTAAGACCTCGCACATACAGAAAAGAAAAACTTGGATAGGGAAGACGAACACTTTTTGAGACACTGCCAATCCCTTAAGAAGCTCCGTTCGAAAACTCAGTTCTGACTAGCATGAAAGGAACAGCGAGAAAGCACAGTGAGAGGAGAGAAAGAGAGAGAGAGAGAGAGAGAGAGAGAGAGACGTTGAGGGAATGAGAATTTAACAAAATGGAAATACAAAAGCATGCACACACACGTGTGTATAACGAGAGAAAGAGAGAGAGAGAGAGAGAGAGAGAGAGAGAGAGAGAGAGAGAGAGAAAGTAGCGAGAATACGTGACGACAAAAATTTTAAAATTGGATGTGTAGGAAAAAACAGCGTTTAGCACATATTACACTTTTTACAAAGTCACCCTCAACAGGAAACAACATCTCAATTTTAATAACGTAAAATTACTCTTTGAATTCATTTTTACTATGTGGTTAGTGAGACCTCCGTTAGATTGCAGGCGTGTGTTAAGAATAAATAATAATCGCACTCAAGGTCAAGTAGTATGGATAAAAAATTGCACGTAAAATTACTTTCTGCGAATGCCAGCAAAACTTGCGACATTCTTTCATTTTGAATAAAATTGAACAGCGTCAACTTACAATGTGGCAATAGAGTGGTGTATCGTGAGTAGCTTCGCTTAAACTTCACGCTAACTACGATTTATCGTAATATGTTATGTCAACTTTGTACTACGCGAATATTCGCGTTATGAGTTTTAAGCAACATGGTTGGGGGAGCATAACATACTTTATTACACTACTTTGTATTCACCGCGAGCCATCGTGCCGCTCCGAACGTCTCACTGCTGCTTCTGCAACGATTTCTTATCACCTTTCGGAGCGATGTTGCCGTGACTAAAATTCCTCTCGAATCTGTTCTCATTCCTCTTCTGTAATCACGACTTATTTCACGTAACATCTCATATTAGAACCGAGCTAATGAACAACTGGCGAGATCCGGAGAAATTTCGTGGGAGATGTCTAGCGATTTCATCGCGCGCGATTATTCGGGCAATTCTCGGGAGAAGTTGAAAGCTGACCGAAAAATTTTTTTGTTATTTTACTTTACAACACCCGGCTCGTTCTTCTTCGGTTCGCTCTCGTATTACATTGGCAGAGGATTATGCAAATTCAATCAACACATAAATTTAATGTTATAGTATTTTGACATGCTACGCATTCAGCCTCATTTCGAAATTACTACGAATAACACATAACAATGAAGTACGTTTATCTGCACGTAACTAAACGCCATAATAGCTATCTATAATCCACATCTAAACAATAATTAATTCTTGCTTGCACATATGGTCGTATAATTACGACATAATTACGAGCTCTCTTTAACAAAGTTCCATATATGTAGATTTCTCTCTCTTCCTTCCTCTCTCTCTCTCTCTCTCTCTCTCTCTCTCTCTCTCTCTCTCTCTCTCTCTCTCTCTGAGTAATTACCGTTACGCATGACGCGGATTATCATTTAATCACGCAAGAAAACACAGAAACTGGAATAGACGGCCCTTATTTTTCTCCCTCGTGTTGTTCAACTTTTTTTCTCTAACATCTCTCGTTGTTAATTACGCGATACGCACTCTCCTTTTAATTATTATACTTTGAATTTTCTCTCGCCACAATGTAGAACGCTGCTGTAAGTACAAGCGATATACCTATCGTATTAAATATATGAGTTCTCTATATTGATGAATAGGAGAACCAAAAATTCTCAAGATGCATCGATGACGAATCGACCGTGTGTTATTTCATAGGTTTTACGTCACATACACGAGCTACTGGATTATTTCCTGAGTCTTTCCCACTCCCTTCCTCTCCTCTCTCGTACTTTGTCTCAATTCTTTCTCAAAATTGCAAATTGCGCGGAGCAATTAGACGTAGTTTCGGGCGACCTCGAGATTTCAGCGCGTTCCAAGCGGTCGCCTCGACATTGTCATCGTATTCTGCCCGTTGGATTTCACGCAGAAATAATTTACGGGCCTCGCACTCTCGGCGACACTTTGTACTCTGCGTCGTTTCAACGGGCCTCTGCAGTCGTATACGGTCTTTATTACCGCCCGCGCGATTCTCGGGACCTTCCTGTTTGCATAAAGCCGTTGTTCGTATACGCCGAGAACATTAGAAGTCGGCGCGTGGCGCGTATACAAGCCGGTGTTCATGCTGCACTGGTTAACGTTAACCCAAGAGTCATGATATCCAGAGAAAGAGAGAGAGAGAGAGGGGGGGGGAGGGAGGGAGGAGAGTACAAGCCGGTGGAGAGATAGAGTCGCAAGCGGGCACGCTCCAATTCTGGCTCCGGCTCCGCCACCCTCTCCGCTATAATCTCTCACATACGCAGCGACACAAATTAACGCTAATTACCAGTTACCCGCACCCAGCTGAATGGTAAACAGCGCTTAACACGCGACAAACTTACGGCTGCACAAGCGATGAAACGGTATCTGTCACCGCGCGATTCACTTAAACTTTCGATACTTTCGTCTCGATGACTGTCATCGATTGTGCGTCATCTATCCTGCAACGCAAACGTTCTCGCTCTCGTTCGCTTTCGCACGCCATTCGTGCTGTTTACGAGCGAGTTATATCGGATATGATAGTTAAATTCTGTTGATGTTCAGGAGTGCTTCTCGCGACATTTTATTGAGCGATTTGGCATCGAGCGGGGAAACGCGAGCTTTTGTAAGGGCTGCATCTCCTCCTCCTCCTCCTCCTCCTCCTCCTCCTCTCGAATTGATTTCGACAGTTTACATGCATTTATAACGTCTCGATATTTGAATGATATTTATGGTATATATAGCCATTATCGATGCTCGAGCGATTTATGTTCTCGCAGGTGGATATTTACCTTCTCTACAAATTTACGAAATATTGGATCCGCGGACCCATTAATCAGCTGGAGCGTTTCAAACGTATTTTGAAATATTATTGTGATGCGCGACGACAATGCAACTCAACCGAAACCGAACGGTGGAAACTGACAGTGAAAAGAAAGAAAAACATAAAAGTAAAACAGCACATACTAAGTTGGCGGGGCTATTGTAGCCTACTTTTTCGCGTGCATTATGCACCGTGGAGTTGATTTTTCCATTGTTGAACGCGCCTCCAATATATCGCTCGTATCGGCTAATTGTAGTCGACGCATGGAGTAATATCGATCCTCCTTTCCGCTTCTCTCAGCGCGCTCGTTTATCGCGGCTAGAAATTAAATATGACTTCTTCGCGCAAGGTGTGATGAGGAGGGAACGTCGGGGTGAATAAACGAGCGAACTTCTCGAGCGACGTGCAAAATCACTGACCCACCGACCGACCGATCGATCGATCGATCGATCGATCGATCGTCTTTGTCGTGGACGTCGTCGTGGTGGTCCTCAGACAGATGCGAATCATCGGCGCAATGTGAAATACGCGATTTCCGCGATTTACGCGAGCAGGCCGTTCGGACCTGATGACGGCCTATCGCGCGTGAAGAACTGCAATCGCAATGTCGTCGTGTCTGCGAGCCGCGTCGCTGGTCGGTCTCCGCGCGTGACGACGGCGAGGACGATGTAGCCGCCCGCAGGACGACGACAAAACGCGCTACCGCGGCTGGCTTGGGAGTGAAAGTGGAGTCGTGGGTCGCTTGATGCGATGTGAAGTTCGTCATGAACCACCCCGCGACCCGGGATCCGCTTGGCTCCAGGTCGCCGGGATGCTGCTACTACACGTGGAATCCGCAGTTGGGTCCGCCATGCAGGATCTGTCAGAGGCCGGTCCTGAGCCTGCAGCCGTGCGTGCTGCGGCACCCGGCGCTCGTGCCGCATCCGTCCGTCCGAGGCGAGCCGGAACATCGTCCGGAGTATCACTACCATCACCAGGAGCACCCGCGCCGTCAGGAGTACCATCAAGAGCATTATCACGATTGCGCGTACGAACGTCCGCGGCGACAGCGCTCGTTCGAGGCGCCGTCGCCACGTCGTCGCGACGGCGTTGACATCGCCGATGGCCGACCGGCCTCGAATCCGCATTATCTCACGCATCCACCGCCCGGCTCGTCCTCAGCAGGCTATCCTTTGACTAAATCCGCCAGCGTGGTGCGGCTGGGCTCACCCGGCGGCTCGCTCGGCCAACGTTCGCCAGGGGCGCGCGTCCCGAAGACAACCGGCTTCGACCACTCCATTCACCGGTGGATCGGCGAGGAGACCAAGAGATCTTTGCCGTCGCACGTCTACAAATATTACCTCGCGCACACCAAGGAGTACCGTCGTCAGAATATCAAGGTAATTATCGCGCGACTCCAACGTGCCGGGCCAACGATCGGGGCCGAGACGTGGGGGAGATAGGTTAATTAACTCGGGTAACCTGGCGGCACGTATTCTGAGACTCTGGCTTAATTATTTGTACAAGTGTCGAAATATTTTCGCTGCATCGGCCAATAATTCATTGTCGCGGAGTCGTAAAAGCTCGATCGGAGTTTGTTGCATCTTTCGGATGTCGCAGCATCATTCGCTACACGCGCATACATAGACACACACACACACACACACATTCTCTCTCTCTCTCTCTCTCTCTCTCTTGCGAATCTCCTGTGTCGATACGTTGTATTTTTCAGTGACGCTCGCGAGATTCGTGAAATTTCGATAAAATCGATCGAATTTAATTCGCAGGTCCCGTGCGGTCCTTGATTGAATTTTATTTTTTAATCACTGTCACGAAAGAGGCTTTCCGTGTGGCTTACATCGCGTATTGCGCTTTTCTCGATAGCCTGTCTGCGCACGTTTCCGATTAACGATCCGTTAACAATCTCCGAGAAACAATTGCAGAGACTGGTGCGGTCAACTGGTCAGTCTGGTTACGTTTGCACGATAATGACTGTCTTCATGGTGTCTAAATGGTGTCAGACTTATCTTTAGTTTACGCGACCGTTTCGTTCCTCGTCCTGAGGAGTGTCCTCGGCGAAATATCGGAGTAATTATCTCTCCTATCTGAGGTTTAAATATTGGGTATGCAAGTGGAGAGGGACTAGCTAATTAATCACCATTATCTCGGCGCCGCGCTCAAGTTTTCGTGATTTAAGGATTCGGACGCGCCAAATGCGCGCGAGCTAGGAGGAGAAAGGAGAGCTCGAGAAAAGACCTCGCATAGAGGTTCTCTACTTTAACCGGAATTACAGTCGAACGATATTCTCTGCGTCGCGCTATACCATCAGGATATTGTATTCAATATTGCGTTTGGCGAAGCAGAAGAATATTCTGTATCGTGGAAATGTAAACGGGAAGGGTTGTGTCGATTTTCTGTTCTTTCTCGACGAAGGGCGAATGTATCTTTGAGTAAAATTTATCTTTGGAAAAGAAGGTGCGCGCAGCTGCCGCTTCGCCGTTGTTTAACATCCCGATAATGATGAATTTCATATATCCCCGCGAGACGAAAATCGTTCAATATCGTCGCACGAAGTCAGCAATCCCAAACTAATTATGTACACGCAGCGCTACGTTGATATTAATTGAATGATCATGCGGCGCATTAAAGAATGTGTCAACGCGAACAATGTCGACTTTGGCTTAGATAACTTGGCGTAGATAACTATTTCCGTACCGACGTTAAAGCGACGGGCATAACCGTGCGTGTAAAATTTCATAATTCGCCATAACCGCTTCTCATTAAACTCAGTGAACCGTAAAATTTATCGTTAAAGAGATGTATCATCTGTATGTGTATGCGGAGGAAAAAGGCAATCAGATTATCATAACAACGTCTAGGAGTTGTAGCGATATATATATTATCACGCTGACACTAATCTCGGCATAACATTTCACATAATTGAAATTTAGGATGCAGGGGGATAAGTGCGCGCTGTCTCGCTCTCCCCCCTGCCCCTCTATTCCCCTCTCTCTCTTTAATTGTAATTACGATGTTATAAGTCGCGGGTTCATTTACGCATTGTAATACAGCTGTGTGTAGTAAATCCACTTTATGCGAGATATATAAACACTTGTAGGGGAATATACGGTGCGAGGGAGAGTTTTGCGGCGGAAATAAAACTCCAACGGATAATTCGCTCCGGGTATTTATAGTGGAAATTATTGCTTGCTTGCGTTATATAATATGCAGGCGAGTTTTCGAATTCCTTTGTCGAAACGTTGGTCGCGCATTTTGTTGTTGTTATTTTTGCTGCTGCTGTTGATGCTGTCATCGTTACCGTATATGTTTTCATGGTAATATTAATGTCGGGTACTCTAATCGTAAAATAATCATAGCGTTGTCGCTCCCGTGATATTTACGGTACGGACGAGTATCCTTGAGTTTTCTAGTACCATCGGATATATATATACATATATATATATATATATATGTGAATAACGCGCTTGAGTGCGCCTCAAAGAGGAAAAGCCTGTGCTTAAGCGAACCGAGACATTTTTCGTCTGCAAACTTCGTTATAAAATACAAAGTACCCAGCTCGTACTCGGAACGTTTCAACGTCTCTCACTCTTTCTCTATTTCCCTCCCCTCTTCTTCTCAGTCTCTCTGTCCTTCTGTTTCTCTCCTTGTCGTGTTTTCAGCTTATTCCGTTATTCATCATCAAAAAATTTTGTTGTAAAGTAATATAATAAAGAGCGCGAGTAAATCAGCGAAGAGAAAGATTTACTCTTCCTTTCCTCGAGTAACACGCGTTCGAACGTTGTTGATTAGACTTTGATTGATTACCGGATGTATAGGATTCGTGCTGATATGTAATGAATTATTGCGTAACAAGAGCTGGCTGGGAAAATGAAATGTTTAATTTATGAAATGCACTGAGGTACGCTAAATCACAGAGTAGATTTACTGAGTGTAAGCAAAGGAGCGAATGTCCACGTTGCGGCACGTTCGCCTTTCGTAAGGTCTATATCGTGCAATATTAAATCGTGTCGGGGTCGCATTCAAGTTCGCCATGTTAACGTACATGTGCATTCGAAGCGCGCGCGCGCGCGGCGACGCAATTGTCGCGAGTTGCGAAACCATTCAAATTGCAGCAATCTATTTTACATTCATCGGCGTGAAATGTCGTTAAAGTATTTCTATAAAAATCAAATTTCAAACGCCCCGCATCAAGCAAGAAACCGCAGGAGTATTTTAATACAAAATGTCGAGCTGCAGCAGCAGCAGCAGCAGCAGCAGTTGGGACGATTGTTGCTCAAATTATTAGACGATAATTTTCATCGACGGCCCACTCTGAATTTTAAGGAAAAGGGGGAAACGGGAGGTTTGAGGCAAATTACGTATAGAATACTCGCCCGAGTGCGAATATTTCTTGAATGAAATATTCAACGGTAGTGACGATATGCTCTCGTAGATTCGAGCTTGATTTTTCATATTTACGCGTATATAAGCACGGTCGAAGTGACTATCTCGCCTTTCCCTCAGCACGCAGCTCGCGTAACATTCTTCTGAGACGAAATTTACTACCTTTTATTGCTGTGATCTTTTCGAGTGATCTTTCCTTGAATAAAGTAGGCAAGTTTCGTCTCCTCGACTCGGTAGAACGCGTTGCTTGAATGCGCGATATATTGCAAGTCATGTATTTGTATGCATAATACTCATATCTGCATAACTTATTTCACATTGTTGCGGTCCTTCTTTTTACGATCAAAAGAGACGAAAGTATATTTATTATATTATATATTGATCGATTTACTAATTTACGTGTACATCTGATTTCATGCAAACGTATAGGACCGAGCGCATACGAGGCGCGTACTCGATGCACCGCGTGTTATTTATTCATAACTTACAGTCTTATGTTTTCTAAATTCTACGAGGCATATATTGAATTCAAACTGGGGAAACAGGACGGTATTATCACAGTAAATATTATTCTCCACTATCCGCGAAAAACCAGGCACAAATCGATAAGCTTTCAACGCACCGCCATAAAAACGTTAATACGTTTAAAATATGTATCTTCGCAGTTGTATGTAACAGTTCTTTTATTTTCCTGGGTCGTCAGGAAATTGAAATATATAGCGCAATCGTAACCATAAAAAATGTAATGTTCAAAGACATAAAGTTAACGAAGCTTCTCTCTCGGTTGTAAACAATTAAACGTGTGCAAACCTCATTTGTCAGGGCTGAAGTGATTAAACCCTTGCTTTCCTTATTAAAATTGCGTGAAAATAAACATCGTCCGTGTAACAGACATTTCTAGCTCGTCATTTTGAATGCGAGCAACAATGCTCCACTGCGTGTCGTTTATTGTTTAAATATTAATTCCTACATCGTCGTACATTTTCTCTCATGTTTAAATGCTTTAAACTCTCAACAATATGAAATAATAACGTAGTCATTAGTCTTAGCAGGATCGTCGAACGATTTAATGATGTTTCTTCTTGACTGCTCTAATAATAAATTATGTGTTATTATTGACATCCACTGTACTCGTTGCAAATTAATAATGATGGATTTATACTAAATTATCGTAACATATTTAAATCGAATCAATTTTGAATCAATGACTTCGGCCAACACTCGTGCATTAGCTTTTGCAGCGGATCGGAAACCTAAACCTAAACCATCCATTATCGGGAATTCTGTGCGCCGCGTAAAGGACGCCTTCCAAGCGTTGTCCGCTTAAAATTTAACGATACGGGCATTAACGTATCACGCTGAAAAACGTCGCTCCTTCGACCGGTATCTCGCTTTTCCATAATATGGAAAAAGGCGATAGAGATAGAAGAATAGATAAAGCGCCATAAAAAATAAGATATATATAATGCTAAATTTTCTCTCTCAACGTGTATCTCGATAATAGTAATGTGTATATAATTTTCCTAAGGGTAGCACAAATAACGAGATGGACAGTAAAAAAATTACTGCTAGTCGCTTATGCTTTTGCGAGTGCAAGAAAGACGTTGTTAAACGATATTCTTACTCGTACTCTCTTAGCCTATCTGTGATTTCCGAGAGCACGTCGGATGCAGAACGAGAACGGAAACCAAATGCAACGACGTAGAATTTGAAGAATTTTCAGATTGGAATGGGCGACTACGCTTTCATGCGGGAGGAAGTACGATAATTTCCGGACCGGGCAGCGAGTAGCTTACTGGAATCTCGCAATTTCGGTGCGCCGAAAAATAAAAAGAAATTAGCACGAAAAATAAAAAGAAATTGGCATTATTATACCGTATAATGTGGTGGCGCTTGGAGAATTACAGAGGGGGGTGGAAAGAGAAAGATTATATACACACACACACACACACACACACACACACATATATATATATATATATATATATATATATAGAGAGAGAGAGAGAGAGAGAGAGAGAGAGAGAGAGAGAGAGAGAGGGGGAGAGGGAGAGGGAGAGAGAGAGAATTACAGATGAACGGTCAATTTCTGGTAGCAAGGAGCATCGTATGTGCAATATGTCTCAGGCGGCTTATGCGAACGGTCGGTGTAATGATATGACTGAAGGTGCTTCGTGCAACGAATATCAAAATCGCACACGTACGGTACTTTGCTTGAATATCAAGCGCCCCTTAAAGCCGACGTAACGAACGGGTTTTACCGTACATTCCCTCCGTTGGGGCCCCTCCCGGCCCCAGTTCGTTCCTTTTCGCGCGAGTACATGCAACCGGGATAACGATTTGAATACGCGTACGAACTTCTGATACTCCTGATCGCGAAGAATGGAATTAAATGGCGGAAGAAGGGTACCAGTTACACTTTCACGGTGCGTCTCGAAATCACGCGCGAAAAGAAATGACTCTTCTACTATATCATCGTTACGCATAACAATGAGTCTACTCCTTCTGCCTGCACTTTCTACATTGTATTTCTCTCCTCCTGCTGTGCTCTCTCTTTCTCTCTCTCTCTCTCTCTCTCTCTCTCTTTAAAGAGCGAGCGTATGCTTTTATTATTCGGATATGCTTCTTTTATTTCGGATATAAAGGATGCAGGAAAAATGTAGATGGAAAGGAAAGTCCTGATGGCGGCACTGAGGGAAAAATTATTGCAATACGTACGTAAATATACCGGAGTGTGTCGTTTCGCTAAAATTCTATGAAGTGACTAGAATGAATTCTCGGAGAAAAATTCGACACCGTCGTTGGAGATAATTTAAATCGTGGCATGATTGCGCCGTGTGTGTTAATGATTATGCCGTCAGCCTTGAACAGATATAGCACTAAAAATTCCAAACTTGCGAAATCTGGGACATGAAATTAAATTTTTGCTGCGGCAAGAAGAAATTACCTTCAAATTCGTCTCAAAACACGCTTCAAAAGTTTCATGCAAAACAACTCGCGTAATCAGGACAGGATAACGTGCTATGGCGCAAAGAGATGAAACTGTCATCTTGAAGTTGCGCGAAAGGGACGTGGGCGGTTTAAGGCTTTTAAGATTAAACCACGTAAGTGCAGCTTTATGTACAAAAGTGGCATATTAGCCTTTGATATGAAAGACGTTAACTCACGATGAACATGTCTGAATTGTGAAGTGCTCTTACGTATGCTAATTCGCGTTTGAAAGAAGACGAACGTGTAATTAATTTACGAAGGGGGAGCGGTAAGTTATCCACTAGCAAGAGTCTGAATTTGATTCAATTGGAGCGAATATGTGGCAAATCGTATGGCGGTCTACACATTTTAGAGAGGCGACGTATATACTTGATGATGATACTTTTTGTATCTCATGCGAGTACAAATTTGTACCATTCTTGTGATTCAGAGCAAATTGTGTAAAATTACAAACAAATTATAGCACCCATTGTTCCCAAACGGAATTCTTCGTTCAAATTCGACCATGAGCGTATCTCGATTGTCTCGACGTTTGCCGAATCCTTGCTGGGAGAAATATCGAAGGCCCACCAGGTCGCACCAGCGCGCATTTCTCGCTTCGAATACATTTTGCTCGAGCGAAAATCGCGGGGATATCTCACCCGATATATTTACGGTACCAGTCTGGGTTTATGGTCTCATTTATGCTAGAGAATGGGCGTTTATTCCGTGGTTGATAGATCGCGCCGTGTTGAACTTTGGCCGATAGAGAGCCGATTTTATGACTTTCACTTAGCTAAAGTTAAAACGACCGTTTGATGCACGCGATAATGATGGCATAATGCGTTGGCGGATTTGTACGTTAATCGAGGTATAATGGCGACTATGGATCATCCCGCGTATGGTTTACATTGCATTCGATTCGTGTGATTCTCCAAACGGTCTTTCCATTGTTAGCAGATGTGCCTCAATTACTCAATTACGAGCGGTATAAACTAGATAAAAATTCAATTTTTAGATTATACAGCAAACAGCTTACAAGTTACATGAAAATAGCGCATAAAATTTTAAAGTTCGCCACTTGCAAATGAATAAAATAATATATTTTCAACGTACATATAATATTTAAACGCAGCATGGTGAAACTTTTATTAACTAATATTCATGCAAAAATATCATATGTCGTCCTTCCATTTTCAATATCTTTAAAAAAAAAGTTTTATTAAAGCAGAAAGAGAACAATGCAAAGTGACCCCAGAAAATTCCTGAATTTCTCCCGAATTTCCCGGATGCGTTTTGTCAATAAACGACACAATCGCGACGTATTCAAATTATGTGCGTTGCCGAGAGATCCACTCGGCTTTTAAGAAAGGAAAGTCGTAAATGGGACCGCATGCGAACGACAATGTGCAGCGAGACGTCTAAGAGCGTATTGTGCTTGTGGTACACGTGCGCGCCACAATTGTTGAACTAATAGCGGGTTGCAATAGTGTGTCGCAAGTGCATAGTTTGACAAGATTATGAAAGCCATAATTCAGTTCTCCAGTGTAAGGAACAAACGCTGCCGCTCCAATTATCGGCGCTGAACCGTGTAGCTGCGGGTCCGACTGTTGATCCATTAGTTGCCAACCCAAATACGCCTTGTTAGTTGCAACATTAATTCTCGTTATAATCGAGCCTCACCTGCTCTGCTTACTCGCCTGCCTGCCTGCTTGCCTGCCTGCCTGCCTGCCTGCCTAGCTGCCCTTCGGGTGCGAAAATTAGGCCAGCCGGTGCCGCATGTAAATTAGTTGTAGATACGTTATCAGACAGATGACACGTGTCCCGTAGCACTTTGAAAATTGAATAGGACGGTGCATCTTTCGATCTCAGGGAGCTACTTGAGTTTGCATGCGCTCGCGCGCCTCTCAACACGTTTCAAGTTACAATGCCGTGGCGAAAAGGGTGCGGATAATAGCGACATTCAAGCGCAACACGTTTTCGCGCAAACGAGCGTCCCGCAATCAAAACTCGTCCCTGTTGTTTGATAATTTGATTCCGCGCGAGTACAAGCAAGCAAGCAAGCAAGCACGTGCGTGCGCGCGACATATGTATACGCGGATTTTTGAACATTTAATTACAAGTATACAAATATGTGCGATTCATGCTTCTCGTATTCCGTAACTTCGATATCGAGATATTATGTTTAATTTTGGCGCGCCAGTGAGCGAGATACGTTGCGCGACGCAATTTAAGTCGCAGACGCGATTCTTCAAAGTATAAGGTTTTATTTCTGCGCAATTGAATTATATCCCGAAATATTCTCTTTGTGTTTTACAGGTAAGTCAAGTTGTCTTCTGAGCTGACGAGACGTTTCCTCCTCGTGACTCGGGTAAAATATTTGTATACTTTTCATTCTAGAAAGAAATAATACGTTTGCCACTTTCGTGATCGTGAATCAAAAACCGAGCGTACTTGCAAATGTAACCTAGTGAGCCGGCTCTACCGATTAATTTTGTGACTTAAAACACTTAGTAATACATGCACAACTAACTGTAAAACAGCAAAATTTATCGCTAACATTTACTGTATGTAAATGAGTGATATTGGCGTTCGCATTAATTCCATTTTACTGTTTATTTAATGAATTTATCTTATCAATTCGCCATTATCGTTGCGCTAAACACAACGCGCGCGTAAATGAAATATCAAAGTGGCTACGCAACCCACGTAAGTTATTTTGCGCTAAATTCATTATTGTTGCTAGCGGACTCGCTGCGATATAAAATTTATCGGAGTCCTCGTAACCGATGTACCTCCGATAACGTTTGACATTTGCACGCTCGCTCGTAATAAATTGTAATTGGAATCCTATAATAACCCCGTGCGTTATCCCGTGACGCGCTTTATAATTCCTATCGAAACATTTGCTCGCAATTAGACGAAAGATGAACCGTGCTTTAGAAGTACGACGATTAACGCGACAGTATCGGAAAGCGACCGTGAACATTCGGTCGATTTCACGAAAGTTATTGATTAACGATGCATCGCCGAAATGAGCGAGCACATTTAAAATCTCCGACGCATTTATGCGTGAGCGTGACCCGCTCCGCTTCGCATGAATAATAATACACAGCCGATCAATCCGCGAGAAGCTGAAAAAGAAAGAGAGAAAGAGATTCTCCCTCCCTCCCTCTCTCTCTCTCTCTCTCTCTCTCTCACTCTCTCTCTCTCTCTCTTTCTTTCTCCAAGTTACCCTTCGCATTGATTTTTACCATAACGAACGATTTACACATCGCATCCACAAACCTAGCATTTGTCGCGACCAGAAACCTCAATATTTATGGAGCTGTCGCATATGTACGAAATATGATCTTTGCCCGTCGACGTTGAACTCAACAATGTGGCGTTACCCACACGTAGCGAAGGTGAAGGATGGAAGGGATTAGAGAGAAAAAAGACGTACATGCAACGAAACCGACGGAACGCTTAATATAATCGATACCCAGTTGAAATTCTCTTTCTGCAGATTAATACGAGATATTCCCGGAACTCTGCTACGTTAAATATTTGACGTGCAGTATGCCCGCTTCAAACGTTTCAACGTGATCCCGTGAGTGGCATCGGATTTTCGCGTTCCATGCAAAAGTAATCGTTGCGGTTCGCGATTTGTTGTGCCGGGGATCAGTAACGTAAGCAACCGCGGTAAATTTAACGAGTGCGCCCACCGATTTTTCTCCTTTTTTTTTTTGTAACTTTGCTCTTTTTGTTATCGTTATATTTCTATCTTCTTCTTTCTTTCTCTCTTTCTCATCCAGTTAATGTAATTTGGATCCCTTTGGACCTTCGTCTTCCTTTTTATCAACAATTTCGCGCATTACGCGCGCGAAACAACGTTGTGCATGTAGCGGGGCTCATTTCGCTCGGCGCAGCCGTACGCGCGGGCGACGCATCGCTAATCACCGCGCCGAGCGTGGATGATTAAAAGCGGAAGCGCGCGATAATTGAATCGCAATGAGATTCAATTTATTCGGGTTATCAATTATCGACCGGCCTTTGAATTATATTCGTCGTGCGAGATCCGGACAAAAAGGTCCCCGTCATAAATCGCGACCGCCGATGCCATCATATTTAAAACGCACGCCGGGAACGTCGTACGACTCCGCTCGTTTGGGAATTCTTGATAAAATAGATGGCGGAGATAAAATAGCGACGAAAAATCACGCACTTTAACCCACCGGCAGCAGACTGCACTGTGTGTATAAAAAGGGGCGCAGGAAGGGAGCAGGACGTTTCGCATATCACGAGACGCGCTTGGACTCACGTTATGCTTTCACGCGCACGGACAAAACGAAAGCGGCCGTATCTCCGAAACTCACGTTAACGCGGCTAAATGTAACACGCGCCGGGCGCGACATAACCGGAGTCTAGCATTTTGTTTATCTCACAAAGCTCTCCCGTCGCGCAAGATAGTTCTTGCCATTTATCTTAATTTCACCTTTTTTCCGAGACTTTTCTCTCTTTCTTTCTCTCTTTCCCCCTTCCCCTTCTCTCTCCATCTTTCTCTCTATCCCTCTCTGTTTTTAAGACTTTTATACGGTTAATAGAATGAAGACAGAAGCAGATTTTATTTCTCTCTCTCTCTCTCTCTTTCTCCCTCACCTTGTCTCTCTTGGTGGTCGTACAACATAATACAATTACTTTCAGTAATATCGAAAGAAGAGGTAAAACGAAGGAGACTCAGTTTATTTTTCCGCAAACTTCACTTTACGATTAGCCATAACCCCATTCCTCTCCGGATGCGCATAGCCGCGTGTAACATCGGAACTCGATAACGCGTGCGTTGCATTAACGCGACCACGACGAGAGAGTCCCGGGCGCGTCGTCTTAATTTATTTCCTGATTAAGCGGCACGCCAAATACATCGCTAGCGCGAGGAGTGAACAACCGCATGTAGTTAAATTCGGCTCTCCTCTCGGCTCTTAGCCGCGAAATTCTGCGCACATACATAATCGCGAACGCGAACAGTCACCAGTTGAACTCGGCGAGCTTCCCAGCTCAAGTTGTTTGTCACTAGCTGCCGACCATGGTGAACTGAACGAGAGTTCGCAAACTGCCGGGGGTTAAAAATAAATTTTTTCCGCATATCGATAGAGAGCGCGGCATCGCGCGATGATCTCGCGGACTTCCTCGAGGCAGTCGCAGAATAATAGCATCGAGAGTTTCGCATGTGCGGATCCCGCGTGAGACTCGCTTGGAGATCGGCGAGATTGATGCTTCTTTTCATCTAGGACAATGGAAATCGCGACGCGACGGAAGAAGTCCTTTCTCTCATCCTTAACAATTATAACTGTCGAGCGAACGAGCGTTTCTTTCGGATATCCGGTCGAGATACACCGTCGCTCGTCGGGCCTCTAATTGCTCTCGCTTTTCACCGGCGCGGGCGCGCCGAGTATACTCTTGCGAGTTGACGATTTCAATGTACGCGATCATTGTATCGCGTCGCGCACCCTTGAGTTATTTACACCCGCATTTGCAGTCTTCATTCGAGCCGAGTGCCGCGCGACCTTGGCTAGAGAATATGATAAATCGAGGCCGGCTCTACGTCGAGTGATCTAAAGTGACAGGATGATATATCGCTAACGGTAATGCGTCTCGCGCTAGCTCGCGATAATTACAAACGACGTCCGATTAAACTTATAATCGCGCGTAATTAAAAGTCTTAATTGCTTCGACAAGTCCCCCTGTCGGGGGAGGGGGGAGGGGGGGGGGAGACACACGAGCGCTCCGCGTTCCGTCTTGTCGTCTGTCTCGCAGTCGTTTACACGTAAACAGTGAATAGTGCCGTTCGTTTTTGCTCTTTAATTAGCACTTCTTCGAAAACGCGCGAGCGAGACGAGCGATGCGCGATCGATAGACACGCGGTGCCGCATCGTTAATCTTCGGCGGCTGCAAGCCAAAGTCCTCCCTCTCGCGCGAGCATACATGACCGCGTATCACACAGCCTGCGATGTGTGCGCGTACATTTTCCTTCGTCGATGCCGTAGCCATTGGCATTATATAGCTTCCTGCGGCGTTGACATCGAAGCGCGTAAACCCGGATTCTAAGCCACTGAACCAGGAATGACCGGCATGCTGAGGCGAGATACGCATTAACGAGAATCCGCGAGTTGCGCCCAACTGGAGTGATATTTAATCGAGGCCGCGCATAACCGCCGATAATCGTCGTTTAAAGAAACAACATTCTCGATCCCTCGGCTCTTTATGGTGCGGAGAACAAACGGTCGCGCGTTCGTACGAATTTCTCGATCGAATGAACGAGAAAGGTCACAATTGGAACGAGCACTCGTGCATGTATTCGTCGGTGGAAAAGAAGAAGCTTGCGACACATTTTCCTCGATTTCGCGAATTTCGCGACTAATCGACACCCGACAGGAGAATTTGTTTCTTCTGATAATTTCTCAATTGTTTGAAGAAGGAGCAAATTTTCTCGTCGGTTGCACCGAGTACGTTCGAGAGTTCAGCGGGGTGAAAGTGCACGATCTTTCTTCCATCGACTTTACGTCTGTGCTTGACGTAATCACTTTGGAAGTATCGCTGGCTTCACACTACAAGTGTTATTACTGCGTACCATTAGAGATTATTTATCTGACGGAACGTCGAGATAGTTCGGTAGTTTCTCGATTGCTGTAAGTTGCGTACATATTTACGCCCGCAATTCAGGTTACGCTACCGGCGCAGCTAATGGGTTTCTTGATCGCGATAAAGACTATTATTTTCATCGGCGCAGCACACGGAGCGGACGAGATGCCACCGCGGGACTAAATTGAAAATCGTTCGGTTCGCTAGCTGTTTAATGCGTATTTGATTGCGCGCGCATTTCATAGCGCGTCGGAGATGGATGACGCAACGGAAGACAGCGGAATTATGCTCGCTGAAACCGCTAATTGAAAGCTATCTCCGATTTTCCGGAAGCGCGCTATTTTTCCAGCCGCGCCACAATTATGAAATTTATCAAACGACAAAGTCTCCACGAAGATGCTCAACGAGACGAGTTTTTCGACGCGAGAGACGCGAGATTCGTGAGAGCGCATGACGGTCATGGCAAGTTAGTTTTGAGAAAAACAAAAGGCAAGCGACTGCAATAAATGTTCGCGGTACTAGCGCTGGAAATATCCCAGCGAGAAAGGATAACTAATTGTCCCTACATCTTTTACTTCGCGAGCTCTATATTTATTCGCAGGACCCGCAAACGATCGATTCAATTATTTCTCTTCCAACGAAGATTCGCCCGCTAATTCCTTATTCCCTGTACATTTACCTCTTCGTAAGCAAGAAAAATATTGCTAGTTTCGTATTTAGTGCATGATGCAAAATTCAAGTTCGCCTTGTTCGCCAAGTTATTTAGCTTTTCATGACCGGTGAGCGTAAAAAGGAGCGATACGGCGATGATCTTAATGAATGCGGATAACTCGTCGCGCTAAGACCAAGTTGAGTTTTAGATGGAGAGAGGGAAAGGGAGGGAGAGCGGGAAGAAAGAGCGCGCGAGGAGTTTTTAAGATTATTAATTAAGCGCATATTAAAGTTAGTCATGTGCTGCCGCGAAAGTTCGCGATACGACGAAAACTTGAGGATAAGTATTCACCGACTACGAAGAATTTTAAAGAATGCACGCCGTTTCTCGCAAAAGGCAGCTTCCCAATATTTCGGATCACGCTAGGATAGCTTTGAACGTATGTGCATCCGCTAACCTAATTTGTTGCGTTACTTCGATATAGAGAGAGAGAGAGAGAGAGAGAGAGATCATTCGCTGGAAAATATACGAACCGGGAATGTCGATTCCGTGTTATAAGGTTACCGAGGTCTGTCTGTGTGCGTGCTTGCGGGCATAGAAATGATTCCGACGTTAGGTATTCGTTTATGGAAATTTTTATGTATGGGACTACTACACACACATGCACGCACGCACACAGCGTGAGGCAGCGTATTAACATTTTACGATACAAGTGATGCGCGGTAAAGGGTGGAAAAAGGAGTAGAGAGAAG
This sequence comes from Harpegnathos saltator, assembly GCF_003227715.2. Classification (NCBI taxonomy): domain Eukaryota; kingdom Metazoa; phylum Arthropoda; class Insecta; order Hymenoptera; family Formicidae; genus Harpegnathos; species Harpegnathos saltator. The sequence continues at coordinate 1,121,712 of NW_020229918.1, forward strand.
AGGGAAGGAGGCAGGAGGAGAGGGCATTGTTCTCGGTACAAGACATGCGAAATAATGTTAACGCGCGAAATATTCCGTGAATAAGAAATCGAACGCTATGTAATTTCTCGTGAGGTCAAAAATGAAACGAAGCGACATTCGCGAAAATCTCTCCGAGACCCATCTATCCCGACCCGACGAATGTCAGTGTTATCAAGGGCCGCACAGCGTAACTTGCGACTGCCGTGTGCAACTTGTAATACATCAACAATGGCGACTAAGCGACGTCCCCGTGCTCTTTCGAAATTAGATTCGCCGTACTTCGGCTCAAGCTCGGGAATATTAATGACTGACGCGTAAATTGGCTGAAAGTTACAAATTCTCAATTCCGCGCGTTCGTTTCTCTCTCTCTCTCTCTCTCTCTCATCTTTTCGTTACTTATCATCTCGCCGCGCGATGGTGAATCCCGACAAGAGAGTCGCGCGCGACTAATAAGAAGCGAGTGAAGTGCGCTCCTGAGAACGCGCGCAGTAGTAAAATAACGTTGAGGTCAGACCAGACGCTCGGCGCCGTTGATCGACCGCGTCGCTCCAATTATCGCTCGCCAAGTATTCGCTCGCGGCGCTCACGTTCATTGAGAATCCACGGGCATTTCGAGCGAGTATCGTGCTCCGTTAGCATGATTAAATTTATCGCGCGATATTCCTCGCACAGATCCTTGCGTTCTTGTATCCATCGCTTCGTGTATTACAAAAAGGAAAAAAGAAAGAGAAAGAGACTGCACGGTCGCATGTCCGTCCGCGAATGCACGCTGCAGTCTATAGCGGTCTTTGTAGCGTGCGAAGGCTTAAAGCTAATCCTTCATAAGAGGATTGAAAATCATCGAGGATACGTCGAGTATTCGCCAATATTGCATGATGCTACGTCTGTACAGATATGAGCGTCAGCCGCATCGCGCTCAACATACGTATGTTAATGTAGGTCAGTTTTACGAGGATATATGCCGCGTTCTTACCCGCTGTTTACCATAGGTACACGCGGCGCACATCTCTCCATCTATGCTTTATAAAAGAACCCACATATGCGTCGTGGGGCTACTCAGCGAGATAAAGAAGTTATCGGACCGAAATTGGAACAGACGAAATTTCGGCGTTCGTATCCGAGCTCGAGTGTCGAAATTAGGATGGTGGAAGTAAAGCGGAAGTAACCGCATAGTTTTTGCACCACCATCGCCGTCGCCATCGTGTGGTAAAGAGAATTTATGGCGCAAACGTGGCTAACATTAGTGACGTTTCGTTCGCGCGATTCGACGTCCGTAATTCCTCGGCATTTCCGCGCATTTCCCGCCCGCTAAACTTACATCCGCGCGAGTTTGGATTAAAACAAATTGCGTTATTGCGCGTCCGTAGTTTGAAAGGATCTCCTAAGAAAATTTCCATCCAATATTGATAACGCTCGTGCAACAAACTAAGGAGGGAAAGTGCGAAAGACATGAATCCGTAACCTTATCCGCTTCGTGAAGAAGCAAATTTACGAAAATCATTTATCTAGAAACGAGAAACTTGTTGCGTATACAGCTCGTAAAAACATGAAGTGTATTACGCTGAGGTCTACGGCAAGAATTCGCAGGAAAATGAAAGCGCGCTTTACGGCGTTTCGGAATAATGCGTAAGCGCGCAATCCAGCAAAGCTGCGAACACACGGCAGTAAATCCATTTTCTGCAAGTACAGTACTTTGTTGCAGCCATTTCACTGTTCAGTTCTCCTTCAACTTACAATTATTCTGGGGACGTAATCCAAATTCGGTGATTGAGCCACGAAGCCGAAAGCTTCGAAGCTGAATTCGAGTTCAATGAATGAATCCATCGCTGTAAGAAAATTGCTTTGACACCTCGACGACATGCGAATGCAGAATCGTCCGCAAGATCGATCGATATCGAGCGCGAACGAAGCGATTTCGCGTCGCAAGCGTCGAGGAGCGACGATATATACGCGTTAGCGATATACGCGTGTGTGCGTTTCTCCCATCGAGAATATAAATTTTGTAAACGACAAGGCTACGCTTTGGCAAGCGTTTCTATCCGGCAGATTGCGCGAAGATCTCGCAAATAGGACAAGGACGTTCCTAAGTAAGTGACCTATATATACTTGAGTGCAATTAGTAGCAGAATCTTTTAGAAAATACCGCTGGCTATCGAGATAAATTAGGGTCCGCCCGGAGAGGGACGAAATTGGCCTGTGAAACATTCATTGCGCGAGATCTTTATAACCGATGTTGCAGAAACTCGTCAGTTTCGCTACGCGACACTCGATCGGTGACAATTCCGGTCGATTAAGTAGATTGCGCATGATAAAATCTCATCGAGATAAAGTGTCATCGATTCTCCCGCGGAAAAATAATCAGAAATCATCGTCAAGTCAGTCGGTTACTTTAGCGTAAATCCGCTAAAGTAAACTTTACGAATTTATCCGTGACGTATTTCACGTGACATCTCCCGTAATGCCGTAAATATCAGAGCCACGCACCACATCAACAAACACTCGCAATTTCTCTTCAGCATGTCACACTCCAATATGGGTTATTGAGTTTTTTCGATAATTCATCTCGCGCGTCACACGGCGCGGCGGAAGGCCGCGAAAATTTTCACGTGAAACCTCTCACATTTGCAGAGGCGCTCATTAGCTAAACGCCGTTAGGTAAACGCCCCGATCGCGCGCGGTCTACGCTTCCCGTCCCGTACGAGTATATCGTCATAATCATCTTCCGCTGCTGGCGCCGCGCGCGCGCGCGCGCACGACAATCAATTCTGCACGACGCGCTGTCGTCTGAGACACTCAGCGACATGGCGACGTCAACGATCCGGAATGCGGAAGATCCCGAGAAGCGCGACCTGGCGTTTTTTCAATTCGCGTATCAAGATATAGGTCAGCCTTGGAATGTAGGTCAGCGTGTCATGTTTTTGCGAGGCCGAACGGGTGAACGTGACCACGGCGGAATCATTGTCAAGTCCGTTCATAAATTCTCTGCAAACTTTGAATTCAGTGTCTCCCAATAAGGACGATAGTAAGACAACGATACTCTCCTGATATTCCGGCTTCCTATTTTCGTTGGAACCTACTTTTCGTTGGAACGTACTTTTCAATCTCTTGCTTTTCCGTTCAGTCTGCCGCGAGAAATACGGAAATGCGCGAGCTGGACGGCTTAGTTAAAAAAGCGAAGTCTCTACAAATGAATGCCGAGTCTTCAAAGGGGCATTAATGCCTTTAAAGAAATATCGAAGAAATATCACACCTGCTGATCTCGACGATGTAATTTCTGCGGTGCGCTGACCTAGAATAATATTAAAGGTATGACGCTTCGTTAGAGAGAACGCGATATTTACCGGGAATTACCTTCGTGGCCTTTAAAAGGTAATTTTTGAAGAAGTTTGATATGTTTTTGAAGCTTGAATGGTATTCCTTGGACTCGAGATTCGGGCTCTTTGACAATTTCTGAGGTCGGTCAGATGTTGCCGCAGCTGATTTCAAATTTTACCGGCGGTATCGTGCGCTCGAGGAGAAATAGCGTTGTCATCAAATGGTAACGGAATACGTTTCCGGCCGAAATCGGCAGTGTCAAATGATAATTTATTCAAAGATACGGACTGTAATCGCGAGCGCCTGTTCAACTCGCAGCCGGAAATACGACTTGAATCGTCGAATCGTTGCGGTTAAAGAAAACAAAAAAAAACAGACAATATCCGCATGGCTTCATTGCGTTGCTTTGCTGGAACGTCGTAAACCGGTATGGTAATCAACGGCGAGGATTATTCTTGAATGAGCTTACCGACCGGTGAGCATATAGCACAAATTTCCCCTCCATTAATTAACCTTGTTTTTAAGGTTAAATATTAGAGCACAATCACGCTTCTCCTTCGGATGTCTAAATAATAAAACGAGTCGGCGAATAGTGAATATAGTTAATCGCGCTATACGTTTAATTATCAATAGTTTAGAACTTAATTTCACAAGGCGCCCAAAGCGCCAAAGCGCGTCAGAACTCTGCGCAGCGGGATTATGATTTGATTTCCACAAGTGCAACCGCCCCTCGCGCCGTGCTTTACGTTCGCGCGAAGAAATTGGATATTACTTGAATTTTAAATCCATCACAGACACAAGTGGTGGATAATTTGATAATCAGAGTATCGCGTATTGTGAACGTTAATAAGAGCTACCTCTTGTCCCCCATCGCGATTGTATGGCATGTAGTCATACCAACATTAATTGAACGTTTTTACAAGCGCGGCTATTCAAACATCGTGGAAGTTCAACAAGAGCAGCTCCGATTTCTATCGAGCTTGCGGAACAGAGCGCTGCGAAAGCTTCACTGTGTGTATGTGTGTGTGTGTGTGTGTGTATGCGCGCGCGTGTGTGTGTGTGCGTGTGTGTGTGCACGCGCTAATTGCATCGCGTGCAAGATTGTTCGGATCGACTACAATTAATACACGATTTTACATTGGTCGGCACAAAAACATGCATTGTCGCTCGGCGACGGAGTGTTTCAAAGTTCCGAAGTGATTATCGACTCTGTTTCCGGTTCACAGTTCTAATTATGCACGGACTCTCCGCTCTCGCGTATACACTCGTCAAATGCGCGCGCCACGGCAAAGTTTCGAGTGAAATTTTATGACGGCGCATCGTTGCTTCTTTCCGAGCGATTCGTATTATTCACATATCTCCTGCTTGTGGGCGATATCACGAGCGACGATCATTTCGAGCGCATAAGTTCCCTCGTGCATACGCGCTTCGCTGAAATAAATTTACTCGGCGCGATTTAAATCGCTTAACTGTGGGGCGACTCGTCGGTAATTTAGGCAGGCGGGAAAAGGGGGAACACCTTGCTCCGCGAGGCGGAAAACAGGCGCATAATTACTAGGCCTCGAGAACATCTGTCGAACGCTCCAACGACGCGGGAATTGGGGATACTATGTACGGGAATGATGTGGCGTCAGGAGTGCCACCTACCCGTCGAGGAATCGATCGGTCGTTTTTCATTCACGCGCCTTTGGGTGTACGGAACGCGCGTACTTATCAGCCCTCGGTGCTCCCGGTTCCCGATTATGCACACCTATTCGCTGGAGGACCTATTCGACGTGTCAAGTTGGCCCGCGCAGCGGTTGATCCTTTTCAATTCGCTTCGTCGGATGATCCTATGGGGGACCGTCGTCGTCGTCGTCATCATCATTGTCTTCGTCTTTCAGATAAGGCGATGTCATCAACGAACGACGTCGACGTTCGAGAAAAACGGAGGACAGAGCCGCGTCGCGAGCGAGGATGACGAGTTTTCGTCGATAGAGAGAGAGAGAGGGGGGGGGGGGGGGAGGGGAGTAAGGTCGCAAAGAGAGACGGTAATCGGCGAATTCGGTGGTTATTCGCGGCGAGATCAGAAGGGCCAGAGGAGAGCGAAGGGGGGTGGAAAGAGGGCGAGGGAAGCAAGAGTAGGAGATTACGGAGAAGGAGCGGCACCTCGTAGAAAAGGGACGAAAGAGGGAATTGCAGCCGAGTTCGAGGAAGAAGGTCGACGCGCGATGGTGAGGGTGAAGAGCGGAGAGTGGTTGCGAGGAGGGCGAAGAGAGGAGAGGAGAGGAGAGGAGAGGAGAGGAGCGGAGAGGAGAGGAGAGGAGCGGAGACGCGGGGGAGGGGAGCCGAACCGGAGGCGGTGGGTGAACATTGCGGTCCAGAGGGATGAAGAAGAGCCGCGTTGCCGCTGAGGGGTTGGTGATGCTGGTGGATGAGACACGCCGAGCTATGGAAGGGTGTACGTGTAGGAGGGATGACTAGGTGGCGGGTGGGTGGCCGTCGAGGATAGTGGGTCGGTCGGTTGGTTTGCGTGGAGGGACTGCGCGGCAGTCGAGGCCGCGAGGCTCAGTGCTGGGGAGCGCGGCATCGCGATGCGTCGGCTTCCCGTTGCTGCCGCATTCGTTCACGGCTTCCTCCTCCGTCGCTCCGATTTTTTTTACCTTCACGAAATCGCTGGATAGTCGACGTTATTTTTCACTTTCGTCTCTCTCTCTCTCTCTCTCTCTCTCGTGCTCGTCGGTCTCTCTACCTCTTCTCGTCCCTTCTTGTCCCTTTCTCTTTCTCTTTCTCGATCCTGAATCCTCAAGCCGTTCTCGCGTCTCGTGTCTCGTGTTTCGTGTTCGCGACCCCACAGTCACAGTCCCGCTCGTCGTCTTTCCCGTCACCGCGGCAGTCACCGTCACCGTCGCCGCGCGCGCGTGCTTCTCTTCGCTTCTGGTCGCGCGCACCCGACCTCACCGTCGCTCCTTCGCGCTCGCGTAAGCCACGCGGCGGCGGCGGCGGCGGCGGCCGTGTTTTCTGGTGCGGCGCATCCCTTGGTGCTCGTGCGTCCGATCCGCGTTCGTCCGCGATCCTGGAGCGCGCTCCGCGGCCGCGATAGCGCTCAGCACCGAGCGCTCCGCGAGTGACAGTGCGCGACGACGAGACGACGTCGCGTCGGCCAACAGCGGATCATGGCACCGGACAGGGCCATGCGGCAGGGACTACGCACGAGAGAGCACGAGCCGTGAGCACGAGCGCGCTAACGGCGGCTCCGCGCTACCGCGATGGATCATCCGTACGCGGGTGGTTGGGTGCCTCAAGGTCACGGCGGCGGCGGTGGCGGCGGCGGCGGCATCCTCGGCGGTGGTAGCGGCGCGACCACGGTGGTGCCGCGATGCTGGGAGAGGCCGTGCAGGTCGACCGATCCGTCGCCGATGCGTCCGATCGAGCACGGCATGCGCTCGACCGAGACGATGAGATCGATGGAGTCGATGCGTTCGATCGACTCCATCATACGCCAACCGCCGTCTGATCCGATGCGCGCCTCTCTCGAGCACCATCAGTCCAGGTCGATGGAACAGATCCGCACGGAGCAGCCGCGATCGCTCGTCGATCACCACCTCGCCACGTCGTCCTCGGTGTCACCGGGCACCATAGCCAGGACCGGCGGCATGGATCACCGTGTGATACGCGCGATAGAGCACCCCTGTCGACTGAAGGATCACGCCAGCTACGTGCACGATCACCACCTCGGCAGGCCGCACGAGCACGGCTGCCGATCGGTCGAGCACGTATCGCGACTGCTGGAGCATCGGCTGCACGAGGCGCATTCCGGCAGGCCGCCACCGCCGCCGCCGCCGCCGTCGTCTCTTGAGCAGACCGCGTGCCGAACAGCCGAGCATCCCGTGCGACCAGCTCTCAACTACTCCTGCAGATCCCTCGATCACGCACCCGGTCGACCCATGCCGATGGACTGCGTGATTTTCGGCCCGCATACCCATCCGCCGCCCCGACTGCCCGCGGAGAGCCCGTTTCGACTCAACTGTCCCGTGCACAGTCCCTATCGGCTCAGATTCCCCAACGGCGCCGGCACCGAGTATCATTCGCATCAGGTAAAGCGCAAGGTTCGCGCGGCGCACGCGTCCACGAGTATTGTTGCCGATCAGATGCAGGCCGAGACTGCAGCATTGTTCGCATTGTCAAGCTCCCGCTCGCTCCCGCTTGATTTATACCACGCGTTTCCACGCGGTGAAACGCAAATGTTTTATAATTCACGTGCGGTTTCATACGCGGCGCGTAGGAAGCTGTCATCGACGAGCTGTTGGAGGTTGGAGGAGCAGCGAAGCGGCGGACGGTTGTGTGCGATCGCGCTGATCCTCGCTTACCGATTATCGTCCGACGACGACGAGTCTCGCGATTCTGAGCGAGCCTGAGAGATGGTGAGGGAAACGCGCGCTCTCAACAGCGCCCGTTTCCCCCATGCAAATTTTCTGCAGAATACGTCTCGATTCACATACAAAGATCGCACGTTTCATCTCATCTCTCGTCTGTACGTGTCACGTTAGGTCGTGTGAAATGAGGCCTCCATGGCACCCTCGAGCGTATTGAGCGAGAGCCGGCTGCACCGCTTTAAGTCGTGACGTATTCGTTGCCAAAGTCATCTTGTCACAAAGTTTCGGGCGAATCTACTTACTGTTCATTGTTGGCCTAAGTTTACAGAGCGTTTCGGTAAACAGCACACGCTTTTCCGCGCCGGGGCTTAACGCGAGGATTTACGTAATACCCAAGGCGGATGTTCCCGTTCCACGAACAATTTAAACCCCGTATGATTTTCCGAAATTTCACGATGTATTCACGCGCGCGCGCGCTCGTAGCGTAATTCCGGCGCGGCAGATTCTCGGCGATTTGACCGAACGACCGTGCCCGATTCTCGATTGATGATGATCGATTCTTTCATTTCGCGAGACCTCGGCACCGACGAGTCTGGCCAACGGTGGAACGATAACAGGAGAGAGCGTGCAAAGGATCGAGAGTCCTAGATTTTATTCTGCCGTCGTAATATACCCGCTTCGGAGGGGCGGGCGGGCGAAGGGAATGACTATCGCCGGCGCGCGGACCTAATTCTATTATACGTGACAGGCGGAAATTTGCTCTCTCGCATTATCGCGCGCCTGCCCTCCCGCCGAAATTTTACGTAAAAGCGCGTACAAGGGCGCTCCGCATTCACATCATGGAAAGAAAAGTACATCGAGCCCGCCGTGGTGTTCGCGAACCACGCGCGACCACCCGGCGGTTGCGGACTAGTCGTGGAAAACACTGCAGAATCGCATCCAGAAACGGAACTGCGCCGGGGCCGGGGGTGCGACGCACATGTGCGGAAAAATAATGGAAAACGTACTGCCGCGGCGCAACGCGGCGCACCGAACCGCTCAACGCCGCGAGAATTAATGTTGCCAATATGAGCTACGCACGACGCGCCGGGCGAATATTTTTCGGAAATCGCGCACGAAACGAAAAGGTCCGCCGAACTCTCGTCTAAATTAAATTCCTCGGCGGGAACGCTCCGCGGTATTTACGAGCTAATTTGAGGTGTCTCGCATGAGAGAGGGAGAGGGAAAGAGAGACACGGATGGGAGGCAGGGAGAGTACAGAGTAGCCGCGGCTCCATTGTGCTGGAACGTCGTGACGGTGAGACGAATGGAGCTCTCGAACACGTTAACATTTTCGTTTGTTCATCCGCGCGCGCGCGCTACGTCCCGCGACGGCTACGGTTACATCAAACAGATACTCCCGCGAACCGTCCGCATCCTTCGGACTCGAATGGAGTAATCATCCGATTTCGCCGGACAAAAGTCCGAGCTGTGCCAGCTGTAACAGCTGTGATGTAGCAATTATGTATCCATTATGCGCCCGGGCTTTTCACGTCTCGGTGATGCGCGATAGCACCGAGTCTTAATGAATGAGCGGGAGCTCATTATCCGACCGCGGTAATACGGGATCGATTATATCGTGTCTTGTGCGTGTAAGGCAGGTAATAACGGTCCCCGGTGCACAGCGCCATATCTCCGAGCTGTCCCTTTGACGAATTTGTAAATGAGATTACTACGTGGCTGCGGCGGCAACATCTGCGGACCGCAGCTGAAAGTGCGACCGCAGTATGGCTAGTTAGGCTGGCCGTAGGATGTAGACCCTAGAAACGTACCATGAGCGTTTCAACTCTGTTGCGATATGAGAAACGCTGCGGAACACGACGTGTAATGTCGACCTGCCATCTTCAATGGCCATTGGTCTTGCTGAGTGCGCGTACATCGAGCATTCGCGTTTGCGTTATTGATGCGACTACTGCCACGCGCGCGCATACGTCGCGTCTCGAACGCGTCTCGTTATAATGTCCTGATCGTAGGAGCCCCGATTACGTTACCTAAACGCGCGTTATTACACGCGCGCGTGTGCAGGTCTCATCTTGAAGGGTGAATCGTCGAGAGAACGATGCGCGCACGATGCTCACACTCGGGAACATTTTTCCGAGCGCGGGAGCGTCGCGATATCGACAAACGTCTCTGGTGACTCATAGGCTGCTTGAAAAAGTCGTCAGAAATCTATCGGAGGTATGAATTTCATTCATATTCGCGAGAATCAATCGGCGTTCAATCAGTCGCGCACAATTTCGCCGGGGAGCAATCGGCGTCAAACTCGTGCAGAATTTTCGACGTACGCGAAGCATGAGCGCGAAAAGTCTAACAGCTTTGATTATAATAAACAAGTCGTCCACCGCGTCATTACGCGGTAAACCAATCGTCATTGTGAAATTACCTAATTATCTCGCAGAACAATGCCTCTGTTTGATGTTTTTGTAATTTCTATCAATGGCAATCACCGTCAAATTGCGGCGTCCGCGTATTTAATGCAAAAACAATTCTTGATTACTCGCGCGGTTCGAACCTCATTTTCCCCTTCCCCTTATATCCTCTGTTGCATTGTCCTCTGTCAAAAGCGATATTAACGTTAAAATAACGTTATTACCGCAGAAAAGGAGACATTTGAATTTCACGATTCTCCATTACCCTGCGTCCTCCTGTCCATCGCAACATGTAGCTTTTGGATAGCTTTCGCCGTCCTTCGGTGCCGACAATTTTATCAGGAACGCGGCGCGTGCTCGGTGCGCTTTGAACCCTCATATTTACAACGTTACCTTTATGCATACAAATTATGAGACCTAACTTGTTATTGCGTTTTAACCAAATGAGACGCGTCAAGAATTCCTTGGGAATATAGAATGGCTTGAAACTTTCTCAAGCTTCATACGGGCAGGTCGAGAGAGAGAGAGAGAGAGAGAGAGAGAGAGAGAGAGAGAGAGAGAGAGAGATAGCGAGAGATATAGACCTTTTAGTCTGGCGGATTGTACGAGCGACGCTACGTCGCCTAACGGCACCGTAATCGCGAGAAACCCAATTTATCAAGGCTCCCTTCAACCATCAAGCATACTCCGCATCGCGTCTCGTCGTTTTTCTTTATGTCACTCTGCGTTTTCTCCCTCTTCATTCTTCCTTACCCCCGCCTGCACGAGCCGGGCCGACGGGCAACACCGGCGACAGTCGTCGTTCTGTCTAGGACTTTTACAATGTCGCGTGGTTTACGTGCCCCTCGTACCAAAACGGCGATCCTAGACGTCAGCATTATTTTCCCCTGTCGTCTGCCACGACGGTTATTATTTGTCTCACGCCGTTTCCCCCTTCACTCTTCTCCGTTCTCTTCATCTGATAAGCAAAGGGAGCGTGTGTGACGGGACGCGACGTTCCGGAAATTCCGCGTTTCGCATAGCACGCGATATTAATACGCCGGCGTACGATCGCCGGATCGATGGACATCGTAGCGGACACCGCGATTTAAAGCCGCGACACCGCTTCAAGTGCACAAACCCGCAGCGAAGCGCGATAACGTTTCACGTTCCAATTTCGCTGATACGACGCACGATCATTGCGCGCTATTTGCCGCAACCCGTCATTTCGCGACATCGTGTACGTGCGTGTGCAATTAAACTCGTACCGTTACCGTTACCGTTACCGGCAAATAGAGGCGTTAGAAAATGCGCGTGCGCGCGCAAAACGTTTTTAATCTCTAAAGCGTCAACACATACCGCTCTCTGCTCGGATACGCTTGTTACGCTTTTAACATTGTTTCCTAATGCGTTTTAGTCCGGGCATATTATTATTTTACAGTGGACCTCTGTTTACGCCGCAAGGACTGCTTGTTTGTCTCTTGCTTTGCCAACTGTGACACGAGGCTATGAGGTCTGCAGTATTGCGAGGTATCGCAAGAGAAGACACGTCTGCTTCTTCTTCTTCCGCGTATACGCGAGCTTTACCGCAAGCAAAATACCGGCTTCCAAGTATTAGGCAAATTTTGAAGGTATCTAACAAGACACATCCTATTTCACGGGACTTAAATTGTCGTTACGGTGGGGATTGGATATTATAGTTAGCTGTTAGCAAACCAGATTTCGGTGACGGCGGAGAAATGGGTACAAGCAATGAAAAAGAATATAAAGGCCGCTAAAAGCGATCCATCAAGGAACTACTCTTTGATTTACGAGCACACTACACCTCGCAACATTTCGTTTCATTTATCTTATTCGTAATATATTTTCTTTATGGCTGACTGTCCCAACATGCGCGCGATTCTTCCAAAAAGCTCGCGATAAAAATTTCACATCCGCATGTATCCGTGTGACACACTTTTTTCTGCAACTTACAATTGCTTCCAGTGATTTTACTGAGATATATTCTTTTCGCGCACTCTCCTTTGACATTTATTTCATGTAAACGGAGAAACAGCGTTGCAATGTTTTTCATATTTTTCGTCACAATTTTCGTTCAGAAATTATTGAAATTTCGTATAATCAGTTCTTTGTATCTTGAATGTTGCCAGGGAATATATATGTACGTGAAATATCCCTCCGTTGATTATATTATAAAGGCATATAAAAGGCATTAATAAGTTTATCCAAACCATATGCTGCACGGTCATAATGGATAATGACATTTCGTGCTCATGCAAATTTATTATTAATTAACTCGCTATTGATTGATGCGAAAATTAGAGGGAAAATTGTCACTAGATTGCGCAAGTGACATATGTGACATCGAATTATTTCTCGTTCATCAAATGTTATTTTTGACATGTATACATATGTAGCACTCTACACATATACCGGACAGTATTTTCATGTGAAAAGTTGTCTCGACATTTGACAGCAGAAGAGAGAAAGAGGAATAAAAGCAAAGAAACAGTAAATGGAAAGAATAGCTAGTTGAAAGTGCAACGTTGCAATAAAGAAGATACTAACGTAATTTATTTATGATGGCGAGGAGTCAGTGCCGTCATGCAGAGAGAGTCTCTGTGCCGTCTACAAAATCGGACATTAAACGATTACCTGGTTTAAGGAACTAATTTGAATGTAATTAGTTTGCTCCACATTTTCTACGCAGAGATCTCCAACTCCCACTTATAAATATGCGTCGAATTAGGACAGGGTTTATGAATGAACGGGAAAGAATAGCATTTTCACGAAGTATCCGTAATGGATACTAGATATAGTTTAGCCTTGTATGTTGCGGTCCTTTGGCCGCCTTTTTTCAGATGCGCTTTTGATCGATGGCCGACTTTCATCTACATGAGCGGCTCGTTGTTGCTCCCGGACACACTCCGCCTGTATCATAAGGAAAGTCCTTCGGACGTATCTCTCACAGACGTATGTTGGAGATCATGCTCGCGTATTACGCTCCGAATACATCCGAAATCAGTATTCGCATCACGCGTCACGTACTTCGCCTACGTAAGAGTCGGCCGGGTCGGCCGACGAGACGCGTCGCGTCGGATTTCCGGATTGAGCGCGAAACGAGCGGTAACTCACGCGCGATTTCGCCCGCGAATTTTCGGTCTTTCCGTACGCGCACGACTGCGAGTATCAACTTTCAGACGTTACTTGCCGATGCCTCGATAATGCGATCCCGCTTTCTTCCGAAACTTTTCTGTCCTCGGCCGCGTCGCTGCGAGATAAGAAAACGCGAGAGCCGTCCGTATATCCGACGGTCCGTGCCAAGAACTTTTCACGCATCGGAATTCTGGACGCTCACCCCTGGAAGAACTCAGCGCACACGTATACGCTTCGCTGACGTTTCGAAAATTCCCTTTGACGTTAGAGAATTCCCTTTGACGCGTGTTATAAATCCGCCCTTCCCACGATTATCGACATGTAACGAATTCTCCGACGTAAGCCATTGCCCGGGGATCCGCCGTGGCGAAAGAAAGTCACGCGTAAAGCAAGTCGGAAGCTGCGAGAATTCGGAAAGAGCTGAAGGCTCCAACAACGCGATTCATTCCAGACGCACTTATCAAGCGCAAAATTATATTCCGTATGTAGACTTGGTTGAAGTACTTGCTGTACGTTTATCACGCTCCCATCCGTCGTATCTTTGGAAGCGTATGCATGCTTACATCTCTCCGAGACAACGGCGCGCGTTTCTTGCCCCGTCCAAACAAGTAAATAAATAAATAAATAAATATTACGTGAATACGCATCAACGATATATAAAAGTTCAGTTTCCTCATCGAATAATTATGTCGCACTTGGGCCCCACATCTTTTTAACCCTTTAACGCCTACTGGTTACTACTATAGTTACCAGAAACGCATTTAAGAATCCATAACTTAGTCAAGAAGGGAGACATTTTCTTTTTCTTTGCATCACTGTAAAGGTGAATTCTTCTTCTAAAAAATGGTAGATTCGGTTTAGTCTGTTTTTAGCTCAGTTTTAATGATAACATGTTTTGTCAAATTCCAAGTAGGCATGGTTAGCATTGTTACTGACATCTAAAAGTGCACTATAAATGAATAGATTGGTATCTGTTATAATTTTATACATTTGGAAGCTTTCTCAGATGCAAAATGTGAAATTAAAAGAATATAAAAGAAAATTGAAAATGGCGAATCCAATATGGTGGACACGAAAATCAAGAAATCAAGCTATTTTCGTGAAACCTCGTGACCTACGTCTTTTATACGTTTTTTATGCGGCGAAAAATGAAGGGACGATTGACTATCTAAATGGTGATCTATTAGATCTTGTTAAGATATTATTAAAACTAAAGAAAAAAATTTATCCGATCAGGCGTATTTTTCGCTTCTGGAAGCAGTTTCTGCTTGGAAAGGTAGTTATTCGTAGATATAAAATTCTGATATTTTTTTGTGGTTATCACTACTTATAGTCTCAGTTTAAAAAAACTCAAATTTTATTCTTAAAACACTTATAAAAAAATTCGGGCGTTAAAGGGTTAAATTGCACTTGTGTGTTTGAGTACGAAATCAAGTGTGACAGTCGGCTAACCTGTATTGTCATATATATAAAGGGTGTCTCAAAATTCACGCAAGATTTGAATTTTGCGCCATTTGTGCGGTAAAGTGTTGCTAAAAAAGAGACAGCGTGACAGCTCTGACAATTCAGGGTTTTTTAAATGGAGTGCTACACGAAAGAACAACGCGTTTTCATTGTTGAGCAATATTTTAAAAATAATGAAAGTTTGGCGAACAAAGTCATCTTCAGCGATGAGGCTCATTTTCATCTTGATGGCTTGGTTAATCGACAAAATTGTCGCATTTGGGGTTCAGAAAATCCACGAGTGATTGTTGAGAAACAAATGCATCCACAACGTGTCACTGTTTGGTGCGGATTTTGGGCTGGAGGCATCATCGGACCATTCTTCGGAAGAAAATGCAGCTGGTCAGGCAATAACAGTTAATGGTGCTCGCTATCGCGACATGATAATCCAGTTTTTTGTGCCTAAATTGCAAGATATGGATGTGGACGACATCATGCGGTTTCAACAAGACGGTGCCACATGCCATACAGCCCGAGAAACAATTCAATTACTGCACGAGTCATTTCCTGGTCGTGTAATTTCCCGTTTTGGTGATCAGATCATGCGATTTAACGCCGTTGGACTTTTTTCTTTGAGGTTTTTTGAAGTCCAAGGTTTATGCCAACGAGCCCACGACCACCCTAACCCACGCCTTGAAGGAGGAAATTGAGCGCTGTATCAACGAAATTCAGCCACATTTATGCAAAATGGAAAATTTCAATAAAAGAGTGCATATGTGCCAGCAAAGCCGTGGAGGCCATCTACCCGATATGCTATTCCGTACATAACCCTATACTGTATACTTTATGAATCGAAAAAAAATTTACAATTCTTAATTATAAACCTGTGTTTTCTATCAAAATTACTTCTTGCGTGAATTTTGGGACACCCTTTATATGTATATGTATGTACATTCTATGAATATGCATAATCTTTCATAGGGAGACGGCGTCTCTTACGCGAACCTTTCGCTGGAAATACAATTTGCTCCATTTCGTACGTGACTGCGCATCTTCTGGCGCGCTGAACTATGCGTAGGAATGCTGGCGGAATCTATTTTGACTGCTCGAGAGTCTCTTCTATCCCCAAACAAGTCCTCACGTCGTAAATGCTGAAAAGTCGCGAATCTTCAGGCTTATTTATGTCGAAGTGAAAAATGAGAAAAGTAACGTTTGTTCCGGTAACTCGGCGTGTAACATATGTTCTTGCTCGCGACAGAAATTGCATTCTTAGGCTCGCGCACATGTGCTTGTGTGTCTCGGGCACGTGAGTGCTGAGGAGCGCAAAATGCTTAATAATCGAGAGATCTCGAAGGAAATTCACGCCCAACGTCATCTTGCCCGTAATACACGGACCGAGGTTTGTCGCGGTGTTGACGGTTTCCATAACAATATTAATACGCTCGTCGAAGGATTACAGCCGCTATACAAACCAGGAATTAATCTTGCCACGTTGACCTCGATAGTGGCGACTGGTCTTCAATATGTTCCGCTGAAACTATGACCCTCTGGCTCTGCGGCTGCTTAATCTCCCGTTTCCCGAAGGAAAAGTTACTACATAGCTATACGGTTAGCAGCTCTATGTGCACAGCGGAGATCGTAAATTTCAGCAACTGTTGTATATCACTTAGAGAGAAGCCGCGGAATATAGGATTCTTTCTTCTGCGCCGGAATAGAAGGCGATCGTTTACATTAAGCTGCTACATTAAGGTGTAACTTTTGATTTGATATATTTCAAGCCTGAGATGTATCTTCGCGCAACCCTCGCCGTCGTCGTGAGCGCTTTCGAGCCTCCGAGAGTCTCTGTCCTTTTCTTTCCTTTTGTTATACCGTATACCAATGTACCAGCTCGGCGACGATTTATCTCAACTAATCACCCACAGCTAACATATGTGTCGACCGATATCCTCCTTTCGGACCTCGTACGCCCACTCTTGTTAGATTGTAGCCTCTTTCATTATGTAAACGCACACTGCGGCGCGAGGGGATTCTGACGGAGTGGGTAAACGTGTAAAGTCAATGAGATTCCTTTTCGCTCTATCTCACTTTCTCGTTATGGTACTAAGTGGAGCACCTATCTCCACGGCAGCCGGCTACCGAGGACAGCAATTAAGCACTTGCCTTCGTCCATCGTCGTTTTCCCTCGAGGACTAATCATTGTCTAAACGGACTAACTGTTTCCGCACACACCGGACGCGATGTTCCATCGCACAACAGAATATCCTTCGAACTCGCCGATGCAGCACGTCGACAAACGAGGTCCCGCCGCCCGGAAGATTGTTCACGTCCCCGGCACGGCAGGAATTTTAGATGGCAATTTAGCCGCCGTCTTCCTTCATTTGTTACGGGTACGGCATGCACGCGTGAAAACTTTCGCGCAGATAAACGCGTTCGCTCCTCCACGGAAAATATTCTCGCTATCTCGTCGGCGGAAGATTGATATTTTTCGGAGTCCTCGATTCGTAGTCTCGGGGCGCGTTTAGTGCTACATCTATCTGTGTGTCCCCATTTTGCGTGTCCGAAGTATAAAAGTGATACATTCAAACGGATAGACGAAGTAGTGGATCTCTCTCTCTCTCTCTCTCTCTCTCTCTCTCTCTCTCTCTCTGCGAACTTCCTCACGATACCTAAATCTTTCAAATTGTTTTCGTAAGAATACATTTATCGCAGTGTCGAGATAATATTTTTACAAGTGATAATCTTTTTCTAACGTGGGTAATTTGTGGACGATTTTCAAACGGCTATCAATTTTTACATCACGGTCTCACGCGATAGACAGTAGTTGGACATTCGATTTTATAGGAAATAAATTCCAAGGAGTGTCGAAAAATAAGATGTTCGTCCTTGTGACAAACGGGTGCGCCGGCACGGCGACTCATGATCGTCGCAGTGGCGTCAAATAACGCATGTTGAAAATATTGACCAAAGATATGTGCCCGAAAGATAAAGGGAGGAATAAGAAAACAATTTTTATGCCGGTTGCGAAGAAAGTATGCAATTCGAGAAACTTTACTGTTATTGCGGCGAGGATGTGACTTATGTTCCAGTAAGGAATCTTCAAGCGGGGAATTCGATATTTCGCGGCAAGACAAAGGTCTGACCTTTCTCTTTCTGTTTCGCCCCCGCCTCCCTCTCTCTCTCTCTCTCTCTCTCTCTCTCTTCTCGTGTATATGCGCGTAATAATTTCGAGATTGCATCTTCAAAGACCACGAGGGCCGCATGGTCGAGTGCAATTATACCTCCACGGCGTAGCGCAAATCGCGAAGCTCGATGCAATGATCGCGCAATTATGGTGATTTTCATCGTTGCCGTCGTGCTTCTTCGTATTTGCGCGCCGCCCCTCGAGAAGCGCACAATCTGTTTAATGCGTCTCTGCCGCAGCGGCCGACTCGTTTATCAGAGATCCAAAAAAGTCGTATTTCCATAATCGATGTGTACCTTGAACGGCGCGCCGTTATTCCGCGTTACGATAGACGTAGTGTCGCGCTATGGAAAACTGCGTCCCGTTATTGTGGCGAGAAATCAGTTCGACGACATCTGCTGAAAAATACCAATGACTCGTGATCGATCGTTACGAGAGAGAGAGAGAGAGAGAGAGAGAGAGGGGGGAGTTGAGAAAGAGAGAGAGAGAGAGAGAGAGAAATAAAGAGGAAGGGATAGGAGCGTTAGGAATGCAAATGACGGTTCTTAGGAACTTTTGGCTTTTCTTTCCTTTCTTCTTACGCGTGGCCCTTTCTGCTTTTCCATTTTCATCGCAAAGAGAGATGTTTTCATGCCAGTTTTTCGCTGTTCTCACGCTTCATCTTCAACGCTTTTACAACTTCGCGCAGACCTTGTTAAAGATTTTCTTTTTTAACTCGCGTGCTGTAGTGCGCAAGTTAAAGAAAAAAGGAGATCAATAGAGGCACGGATAGTCTTGACGAAGAGAGTAGCATGCGGCTGATCACGGACATGGTGCGCGGCTTCAAGATACAACGAAATATCTGTTTATGGCAGTCACCAAGGCTGCATTATAAAATGCTGAATGCGTCCCACGTAAAGAGAAAGAAGCATCCGATAGACATAACCGTCAATGCGTCAGTGGCCACATTCGTCGATTTAAATGACATTTCGATGTCGTAAATTTACCGATCCGCATGTCACGCGGATCGTCAAAAAATGAATCGCGCCGCAGTGTGGCCGACGCGAAATTTATATTTCTACGGTTTACATCGCGCCTGTGTGTACGTGTGTGACTATATATGTAAGCGTGTGTAAGCGCGAATGACTGCGCGGCGCGTTTTCTATTCGCGACAATGGAGAAAGGCAGCCTTCGCGTTCATAACGCAGGTAACATTGTGAAACCGCGCGATGACGCGTTCCATAGGCCCTATAATGCCGATAACTCGCGTGTGTGTGGCTACAATAATAAGCGCGTTCATCTTAATCGCGCTCGGACACAATGCGACGTCGTCTCATTCAAAAACTTGACATATCTTGGAAATTCAGATGCGGTATCAGCGATCGCGCTGGAAAAAAGCCGATAGGAGAGAGCGCCGTTCATAAGAACGTTGGCGCGATTTTTGCGCGGATTTTGCCCATCAGACAGACTTCTCCCCGTTATTACTTTTACCGCGAGCGGAGAGATGTATTTTAATTAAAATACATCTTTTTTCTCAGCACATGTTGAACTGTCACACTGAATTCACGCGTGAGGCTCCCAGCATGCTCGATAAATCTAACATGTTATTTTAATGATACATATCCTATCGTTTCTATTACAGTATTTTTATAGATATTTGAACGGGAACCCAAGCGGGATCTGTCAGCGTAAATTAACACATTAACACGTTATTGTATCACAATGTTCGATTCGAAAATATATTCGAGCAGATAACAAAATCGCCTACTCTGATAAAGCGCATCGTTTGCGCGATATCTCACGCAATTCGATGAAACACGACGACATTAGTCTTTGCAAATCCCAGCGATTGACTGAAGAGTCAGTCCATCTCGCGCGATCCTCGAATTGCTCAAACACATCCCTTTCAACCTTCCTCTTCGGTAGCCGACGTAATGCAAAGCGATGTTGATGATGATTCGCACCATATCGCCGCCAGTCGCGCGGTCATCATTCAGAGCGAAAGGGTTGACACGCTGCGCCGGTCACACAACCGTTTCAATTCTCAGACCGATATCCCGAGTGTGACGAGAGACGAGCGGCGCTTTTCATTTCCCGCGGAAGATTTATGACGAAGAGCCGAGTGCATAAATCCCTTCCCTCTCCCTTTACCTCGGTGACGTGTGTGCGAATACGTACCGCTGTTCCGTGTCCGAGCCGACCGTCGCCGCGTCTTTAGCATTTTAAATAGCGCGGTCGGCCCAATTTGGCCGCGCCGACTGATAGCAAATCGATGATGACTGCGACGGCGGCTAACACTCATTATTCAAAACACGGTAGAGGCCTGTTGTTGGTTTACCAGCGCGTTAGCCGTCTTCAATGGAATACATTAGCATCGTGCAAAGCGAAAGTGGGTCCCCCTTGCGAACCACTCGGCTCCACTCTGTGCTCCGCATGTATCGCGCGACTTGTTATAATCTCTCTCTCTCTCTCTCTCTCTCTCTCTGTGTCTTCTTAGTTCATCCAGCCACGTCCTATGACCGCCAACTGTCCGCGTGAAAAGCTCCCGCGAATGTAGGCTGTCTTTCCCTCTTTTCATCATCGGCCATTACTCCCTGCCTCACAATCTCCGCAGTGATACCTCTCGCTCTCTCTCTCTCTCTCTCTCTCTCTCTCTCTCTCTCTCTCTCTCTCTCTCTTTTTAACTCTCTCCGCTGCCAGAGCTTCATTACTTTTTGGTAAATATTTAATCGTATACATCGGACTGAATAGGGCGTCTGGTCACTTGCCCTTGTGACCTCGAAGCCGCTGCGGCGAGAGGCATCGTGATGAATGCTGGCGGTAAGATGCGTTACTTCAGTTTCGATTTAGATCCACGCGAGAGCCTCGAATTAACACGCTTTCACTTTATCATGTAAAATACGCGGCCGCGCAGGCGTTCACAGAGAACTCGATGATACTGTCCGTGTGCGGGAGCGCAGATTTTTAGATAAATAGTTATTAAAATTTTCAACTCGATCCGTGGGAGATTCTCTCCCGAGGTATGCACTGAGATTTATATTTTCCTACGCTCCAAGAGCACGCCGCTTTCGCAGCTGTATATTGCGAATTAAACTTCAATTTCCGCAGATAATGTCGATATGTGATATAACGTACTCGTAAGAAGACTTTGCTCCTGCTTCTCCTCTTCCCTTTTTTTTTTTCTTTTTCAAGCCGGTATATATGAAATTCCGTATTATAAAACTTGCGGTTACGCGTTAAACGCGACGAAAGGGACAAAATTCTCGCGGGATAAAATCAAAAATTCTACTTCCTCGTCAAAATTCATATCTCTTCTTCTTTAACGGGCCGAATGGGCTCTCTGCGCGCGTGCGAGTCTGTGTGCTTTTTTCTCACCTGACACTGAATTTCCTTGCACCCTTCATGCGGATCATCGTGCGAAGGGGATCCGGCCTTTTCGAAATGTTTCAATGACTGCTCGTCTCAGCTGCCTCTATTGAGCATGATTGTGAGCGTGATAATCCGACCTGTTGGGACTTTTTGTACACGACTGCTTGATCCTCTAATCTTTGTCCGTCGCCAAATGATTAATCGATATCAAGACTGGTCATTACTACCTCTGGGGGTCATTAACGATACGGATGCTGCCACGAACGTTAACCGATATTGAATACGGCTTAATCGACGGCGGTGGGTGATGGCTCGTGGTTACTGGCACGGAAATGTTTATATCTGTTTGTATCTCGTGTGTAGGTTACGCTCTTTCCGAAAACACGTTGATGTACTCGGAAATAGCCAGATTTTTTAATACAGGTAGCTCATAAAAATTGTAAAATTCTCGTTGCTATCGGATTTCCATGTACCAATGAGCTGGCTTATGCACTCGGATTTTCGACGTATATTATGAATGACTATCTCCCCAACGTTGTTTGCGATATCGAAATGTTGTTGAAACGTGTGCGTGTGTATGTGTGAATCACGTACACGAGAAGAAACGATACCGTGCGGCTTTCATCGCGGTGTCTATCCGATACGAATTGGCTCCCGATTTATGGAAATTTTGATTCGGGCATCGTTGAGCCTGTTTTACGTTTTAATTTTTGCGTTTGCACTTCCACGTGCTATACGTATGAAATGTCGTGTACAAGCGCGTGTGTACATTTTTCCTGGCAAACAAACCGAATAAACCGGCGATAACAACGCGTACATCGGGAGAAACACTCGACCTAAATCGAGAGCATTCGTAATTGACATTCATATTTAAGAGAGTGCGGCGGAAAGATGCGGGACTTGATGAATCGCTCCATAGGATAAATTCACAACGACAACTGCTTGGCTGCTTAATCAGTAGAGATACAAAAATGATTTTAGGGCCCAAAGCCCGAAGGGATGTGAAACGAGCGACACTGGAGCGAAACGCTCCAGCGACATGGGGGAGATTAATTGAAAAAGGGGATCACTGATAAAGGGGAAATGGCTTGGCGACAACGACGTGTCCTTGCCCTTTAAACGCACCTATGTCATTTACATCCGTCTATTTCTCTCTGATAACTGTCATACCTGTGCTAAGCGGGCTTGCATGTATTATTCGCGTGAAAAAGAAGTGTCGAAAACGATGGAGATTGGTATTGTCGACGAAGTCGTATCGAGAACTTAACGATACATTCGAGGATATAGCGCCGTGGCGTTCGCTAATGCAATATTTAACCTCCACGCGAATATCGATCCGCCTTGTTTTGACTGTCGCACATATTTTTCAATTTTCCGTCTCCGCGACGCGGAATAAAATTCGCACGCGGATTACCTTGTCGCATCAGCTTATGTCATCCCGACGGAACCACTTGCCGCGCTTAGTATTTGCTCGAGCAAAATTTCCGACGGCAGTCGATGTTCAAGAAAACAATTTACAAGCATTCATCTCGACGATAAATCCGTAGTCCTGCGATTATTCTTCCGAGCGTTCACTTTTTTCTCTTCCTCTCTCTCTCTCTCTCTCTCTCTCTCTCTCTCTCTCTCTCTCTCTCTCTCTCTCTTCCTTTCTTTTTCCAACACTCGCGCATGACACGATACGCGTAATGTGTTGTCCTCACATTCCGCAAGAGCCTCGCACGCATTCGCGAAAGATTTTTCAATTTGGATTTCGCATTGTAGCCACTCGTATAGAACGCGACACTCTATCGTGGCAAGAATGTTGGTGTTATCGAGCGAGCACTTGCCACAAGTAAAATCGATTCGTTTACGTTTGGATGATGTAGAGAACTCCCGAGAGGGGCTAGGTGGCGGCGGAATGGCGTCCTCAACTTTCGCTCGCCGCATGTTAAGACAGCTGAGGCCTAGCGCGATGTTCGAATTTACTTCTAATTCTCGAATCCACCTCAGCAAGAAGTGAATTGGCTGGAGTTCACGAACGGATTCACAAAACGAACGAATTCGTAATGTATTAATTAGCCCAAAAGGCTAGACACGACTAGGAATATTTAACGCGCTCGTCACAATTTGATTATTATATTACTCAACGCGGCTTCGCTTTCGCTCACTCGCTTGCTCTTGCTGTTTACATACCTGAGATACACACCTGGAGCGTCTTCTGTGCCCCGTGGCGTCCGCGCAGGCCGAGGTGAATTATTCAACGGACATTTCGACGCTGCACGCAGTCGCAGCTCGTTCTAATTAAAACACTCAGGATCAACGGGATTCCGAGGGGGGATTAAGCAGCGCACGAGGACGACGACGGCGGGGAATCTCTCGCGTCGTGCGCGCGGAAACGGCTGCGGCGATGTGCAAAGGAAATATGATTGTCCTTGAAAAGGCTGCCGTACGGCGCTCGTCGCGTCCGTATTCAAGGTGGGCAATATGCTGTCTCCTTGTTGTTGAGCGGGGGCGCGATGTAATTAAAGCCGTACGCTCACGCGCAGCGCGCAGGTGCACCGGTCGCGTGCATATTTCAACAACGACGTACGTACGTGCGTGCGTGCGTGCGTGCATTGCCTAAGGCACGTTGCGCAATACGTAGCGTAATGCGGAGGCGTGTAATTTGACCCGGTGAGATTTAGAGGCGCTCTGGGAGAAAGCGCGAGCTCGAATTGATCGGCGGCCAATTAATGCGCGCGCGCGCGCGTTAATTGGCCGAAACAATCGTGGCCGCGGCGAAGATCTCGGCGACGCGACCGCGACGCGTACAAGTGCAGATCTACGTGCATACGTGTTTCTTCGCTCCGCTCTGGCTCCGTCTGGCGGACGCATCGACGCAGACCGTCCGGCGAAACGATGTGTGCGGCGCGCGACTGCCGCTTCTCATTGACAGAAAATCGTTAACGACGTACGGCGCGCCATGCAAAGGGTTGCCGGCGCTCGATGACGAGCGAGCCGCCCGCGCCGCCGCCGCGTTCCTGGGAATTAATAAAGTTCGGCATTGAGCTCGTTGCTCGGTATTAACCCAGATACGAAGGGAGCCGCGGGCGCGGTGTTGCATTTCGCCGGCGCGAAGTGCAGGATTTCGGGATCGTCAGCAATCTGACGGAGGTAGCGGCTGCAATAAGACTGGCAACCGCCCCGCGCTGATTAGAACCTCCGGCCGGCGGCGGAGGTGGAGGCGAAAGGTCGCGGCCCAGAAACAAGATGCTTCTCGATGAGACGGAGGTGAATTTTAGGCTCTTCAGTCGCTTATGAACGCGCGTCCTTTCGCGCGTTCTCTCGTGCGTCACGACGCGCGCGCGCTCGTGAAAGCGCGCAATTTTTTTCGACAAAATGCCCTCGACCTCGGGGCGCTCTCGCTCGCTTGCGTGAGGCGGATAAAAAAGCGCGCATGAAAGGATATCGATTTTTCGATCTTTTCTTCGGAAATCTTTTTATACGCCGTGATACTTCGGAGTAAAAAGAAGGTTACGTCACAGCGTTCTACGCTCGGATAGAAGCGGCCCGGAACCCCTCTCTGTTAGGCGGCAAATTTTCTATAATTAAATATCTCGAATAGCGCATGGGATAGTTTGGGGAATTTTGTCGGAAAGATAAAGTTCCGACTGCTGTTTTTCGACATTGGATATATTCTTATGAGGGTCTCTCGCAGAGACCCGGGGAGACGTGTATACAAATGCGACTCTTTTATATCAAAATATCGCGCGTCCTGACTGCGATATTACTTTCTTCACGCTTTAACGCCCCGCCGTCTTCCTCGGATCTATTGGGTCGGAACACGTTCAAACTACGAATAATAAGCGCCGATATTTCTCCGAAGGAAAAGCGCTCGGCGATGATCGCGATCGGAGATTTTATTTTAATTAAATTATATGCCGTTAACAAGATCGACACACACACACACATACACACACACACACACACACACACACAGTCGAGAATCGGAATTCTATTAAAATCTTGTAAATATTTGCACCGAGGTGCGCGCTTGATGAATTCTAGAATAGTCTCTTGTGCTATTTGTCGAAGTTGGCAAACTAAGTTTATTTCCAAGATGAAATAATTCTATGACTACGGATGGTACTTTAGTGTTGAGCAAGTTTAAGAGCCATTTATCATTAAAAGTTCTATCTTTGGGCGTCATGTCCTTGTTGAAGTTATATCATCTCGTTGAGGTGATATAAATTTCCCCAATGAAGATATTGAAAACGGAGGTGGATTATTTGAGAATTTTGCGACTTGAAATTCTTTCCTAGCAAGACTCTGAACCGTCATTATAGACAGTATCATCTAAAGACATCACTTGAGCAATAATACCCGAAGCTTTACCTTTACCTGGTACCTTCGCAAATTGCCATTGTGAGCTCGCCTTCACCACTTTCATCAACAAAGACATAATACGTATAAGCGATAAAACGATTCGATACTCCTAATCTACGCGAGGTAAATTAATTTTTTATTTTATAACATCATTCTCCACAATGGAGGTCTATTATTTCCCAAGCAATTGTTAATTCATTCTATCACGGTGTTGAATAATTTTGCATCACTTGCTCCGGCGAAACGTGCATAGAATATCAAGTTTAGTTTCATAATGGATATATGATTTCGCTTTTTTTTCTCCACGCACGACTTTCCTTTTTTTTTTTTTTATTATCGACAAGTACGGGATAAATTCACGCGTTTTGCCCGATCCCATACACAAGGAAGAGCGAAACAATTCGGGCGCAGTGGCCGGAATACTTTATCTCCGATCGAGTGGTAACCGAAAATAACTCGCAGCGATGCAAGACGAATGTGAGCGCGCCGACGAATAAAGCCGCGCGGCAAGCTCTCGCGAGTCGCGCGATAGTCGGAAGTGCAACCTTCTCTGGTAGCGCGCTTGTTGATGAAAATGGAATTCATCAGTTTGGATTACGAGGCTTTTCCGAGATAGGAAATGGCGCCATCTTTTACCGGGAGATCTTCCGCTGGAACGAAGTAACGGGCACTCTGACTATTCCTCTTCGCATGATCACCGTATTTTTTCATATACCGAGAGAGGATTATCATAGCTTTCTTCGTATGAAATTCTTTTCAATTTCACTACTCTGGTCTCCCGATGATACAAGATTACAGGATGTAGTTTATCTTGCTAAGAGACTGATCGCGATCGATCGAAGAGGAACAAACATTTCGACAAATAATCAGTATCGAAAATAGTATCTCGTGAAGTAACAAGTTTTGCTGTAACATTCTCTCTGTGTGTTCCTATCGCGCTATATGAGACAAAGTTACACACATCTCTACGTTTGTTTGCTGTCTAAAACGAATAAGTCGTAAAATCAGATTATCGACGGGCTTTAACTGAGAATATTAACGTTAGCGAATCTCGAAAGACAGACGCGAAGCGTTGAATTATGCACAAAGTTATCCGGTCCCAAGACTTGCGTGATCATCGGTTATGCAACCGTCACCTTACTTGCACCGCATGCCGGCAAATGTATTCATGGACAGAGCGTGTTAAGGTACGCGGACCGACTGCATACTGCAATTGGTTAGTGAAATCGTACACATTGCAGCGCACCGTGAGAGAAAGAGGCAGAGAAGGAGAGAGCGACGAAGCTGAGAATTCGACATAAATTATTGTTAAATCAAATTTTTAACCACGTGACACATTCTAGAGTAATAAATGTAATTTTTTTCTCGTGCACTTTTTTTCCAAACATACTCCATGTCCGAAATATTTCGAGCTCCCAACATTTCTCCTCCCGTCCTGTACGTGTTACATGTTACATCGCGAGTACATGACATGTTCGTCCATCGTGAAGTATCTCGTGAAAATGTCATCGTGGCTGAAAACCTCGTTAAAAGGTGGAGTTTGTTGCGCCAGTCGGCGCGATATTTTCGGGATTAGTAAAAACACTTGTCACATTGAAACTTGCTTGGAGCTTTTCGCACGATGCGCACGTGCCCCGTGGGACAACGATTCAATTAGTATACTAAACGCAAATAGAACGGAAGATAAACCGCGCAGGGCGCTACGTACGTTTTCGTTTTATGTACGGGCCGAATTTCGCCCGTAGGAAATTCGCGTAACCGTTTCAAGGGCGTGACTCCTAATTAAAAGCGCCGGTGACAACGACGTTCGCGCTATCGTGCCGGAGATTATCCCGCTGGTAAATTTCGTCCGGCCGAAACTTCGCGGGCACAAATTTCGCGTAGCTGAATATCAAATTCCGGAGTTAAATAAAATTATAGCGGGTTATACGAGCGTTCAGAAAACTACCAAGTCCCGCAACGAGTCTCCGCGTAACCGCGGTCGTTTGCACGTTAAATACTTCATAGGCATGCGTGTAAAATGTAATTCGAGTATTTCGTATGCAGTTACATGTGCGAGAAACAGTGCGAGGTGACGCATTGTCGTCGTTGTATTTACAAATAATGCAACATTTTGCAAATGCAATACCACCTATATCGATATATATTTTTATAAATCCTGGTATTTTTTTAATATATGCGCGCGCACACGCGAGAGAGAGAGAGAGAGAGAGAGAGAGAGAGAGAGAGAGAGAGAGTGAGTGAGAGAGAGAGAGTGAGAGAGAGAGAGAGAAAGAGAGAGAGAGAGAGAGAGAGAGAGAGAGAGAGAAGGGGGAAAGAGAGAATATTTTTCCTCTGTTGTTACAAACGCATATGTATTATTTGATGAAATAATTTTTTCAACGAATATTTATAGCGCCCGATTCTATTTAAGAGAGAAGAAAGAGAATTAAATTATTTCGAGCTTGGAATTTTGTTAGCTCGAACGATATACGCTGCTCAAAAGAATTATGGCATAGATAATTTATTGCCGAAAATTGGCCAAATTTGACTGGCGATTACTTCGCGAAAAATTATTGTAGACTAATGATTTTTTTTTTCAAAATGAAGCTTGAAGTCTCTTCTTTAAGAATGTATCTTCGTTTTTGCATGCGATGCACCCCTACTCCTGTAACCCCTGATATCTGAGGGTATGTTTGGTATACTGAAAATTGCAAAGTTTGACGGAATTCACGGATGTGGACAATTCTTTTTCGGGAACGCCGTTTACATCGTCATAAAATTCAAATCTTTCCTTTCAATTTGAAATAAAAATGGAGTCGCTACAATTTTTTTTCGCAACGTTATAGCCCTTCAAAAATATCGTTGTTTTTGGCCTTCGGGCCAAGTGTGCACGCATGTGTGTGTGTGTGTGTCCGTGACAGAAGAGATAAGAACCCCATGGTTCGTCAATTCCACAGTCAATAATTACTGTGCCCGAAGGCCAAAAATAACAATATTTTTGAAGGGCTGTAACTTTGCGAAAAAAAAATTATGGCGACTGCATTTTTTTTTTCAAATTAAAGGGAAAGATTTGAACTTTATGACGATGCAAACGGCGTCCCCGAAAAAAATTGTCCACGTCCGTGCATTCCGTCAAACTCTGCAATTTTCAGTAAACCAAACATGCCCTCAGATGTCAGGGGTTACAGGAGTTGGGGTGCATCGCATGCCAAAAATGGAGATACATTCTTAAAGTAGAGACTTGAAGCTTCATTTTGAAAAAAAAAATCATTAGTCTATAATAATTTCTCGCGAAGTAGTCGCCAGTCAAAGTTGGCCAATTTTCGGCAATAAATTATCTATGCCATAACTCTTTTGAGCAATATATATCCACTCTACCTTATAAACGTCATTGTGCGTAGTACGCTCGAGAATTGATAACCGAAAATAATTGGGGTAGCAGGTTCAGTTCGCAGAATGAGATTAGGGTGGTTTCGCGCGTCGCCCACGCGTTCAGTTCAGTAATATGCAGTGTGCGAATTGATGTTCAGCCGGATTCTACGTATACTATTACGATATCCACGAGGTCGCGTGGTTTTGGGAATTGCGTGGGCAGCTTCCCTTTACTTTCGATCTGAATTTCCATACACGATTGAACGGCTGATGCCACCGGCGCGATAACAGAGCAGTTTCCCACGAAGCGGCGAGAATCTATGTCGCGGACTTCGTCGTCGAACTGTGATTCCCGAGGATCGGAAAGTGCCGTCGCACGCTTCAGTTTATAGCCCGCGGAATACGGTTCTGCGGTTGCCGTTCGCTGACAACCACCCGTTGGAGGAGTCATTTAGTACTTCGTACAGGAACTTCAAAAACGACCATCGAAAAGTACATCGCACTCACATTTTCACGTGACACGGTTTCGACATTGCGCCGCGTGGGAAATTCGCGGATAGATAACCGAGACGTGAGACCTTGACGTGCACATCAATAGATGCGATCACGAAACTCGTCCGATTGTTCTCACACTCTGCCGTCTAGCGGCTCCCGGGATCAAAAGAACTTGATACGGCGGACTTATACGGGAGTATTTTCATATTTACGGAAGAAATAAGGAAATACCAATCGCTGACGTGTTTGCACGTCAAAGATCAAAAAACTGCGACAAATGTCGCGGCTCTCGATCGGCAAAAAGTCACTTCAGTCTAGATTTACAAAAACCGTGTCTCGAGGATCCTGTAAGCGTCACGAAGACGAATTGTGCGGCTGGTACCGATGGGTGCTCCGGCGGAGGGAGTGCGCGGAGGGCTTTCGCCGGAGTGGCTGGAGACTCGCGGGATGGGGTGAGTGGTGTGTTGGTATTGCGGAGCTTAGGTGCTGGCTACACCCCAATATGTATGTCTTTATAATCCCACGGCTTATGGACAGACAGAAAGAGAGAACGAGCACAAGGGGTAGAGGGGTAGAGGGAAAGGGAGAATGGGGGTTAAGGGAGAGAGGATGCTGCGATGTTGTCGTCTGGAACGGACGTGAAAAGGGCAGGGCCCAGTCGAGCACTTCCGTGCGCACGGCAACGCTCGTGGCTACGACGCGCGACGCAACGACACGTAAACCACGAAATTGCTCGGATTGCGGACGATCCGTCCGCGTGGTCCGCAGGCTTCTATTTTCTTCGCCTTGCCGGAACCGCGCCGGATCTATCTATCAATCGGAAAGACGCGCGACGGCGAGCACGCTCTCGATTGCAGCAATACAACGTTCGTTTTTCGTCGCTATATATATACTGGAAAGTGCGACGGGAAATTTTCCCGTCGGCTAGGCGTGGCAAGCGAGGACAGAGAAGGATTAGCCGGCAATCTTCTCGATGCGACTAACAGTCCAAGTACCGTCGATACGAGACGGGATGAGACGGGTGCGCACGAAATGGCTCGTAAAGTCGAGGGGGTAGAAGTATCGGATGGGAAAGTGAGTTTAAGGGACGAGAGTATTAAGCGTGATATTAAAAAAGGAAACACATGTTGGGCGCGCATACGCTGCCAGTTTTTGTATTTAATAAAATATTTTATCTATATGGGAGATATTTTTATATTATTAAATGTAAAAATGAGCGGAGTGCACAGAGAGAGAGAGTGAGAGTGAGAGAAAGAGACCCGTGGACGAATGCCACTGTCGAATGTTTTAATACGTCCTCATCCGCGCGTTCCCGTGAATATCGATATAATCCTCGAGTATTTGGCCTCGTATACTAACCATACGAGCGCTCGCGCGCGAACATTAGCAACTTTCGCATCGAAACTACATTGTCCGATATTTCGTGCAGATTTGACCGTTACTTCACGTCGGATTATAGCCATTGACGTTCACAGTACGGACTCGCGCGATTAAAATGATCCTCGTGTTTTCAGGACTCGCCGGTTGATAATAAACGCGCGCCGCGCCGGCGAACGTGATGCGCATGTAGCGACTGACTGTTCCGCCATTCATTGATAAATCGATCGCACCGTCCTGGTTAAATCTGTGTAACAAATAATTCGCTCGATTCTTGCTCCGAGCAAAACTCGCCGGATTTTAGCGCGTTTTTTCACGTATCACGGCTGACTGACGCGGCACAACCTCTAAAAAGTAATGGATTAGTGTCCGCATATTGACGCGGAACGAGCTCTCACTCGCTGGATAACTCGTAATATCCGCAACGTTTTACTCGAGTACGTTCACCCGCTGTATTTTTCGGCGTTTGTATTGGCTGAAAAATTTACTCGTTGCGATAAGACCAGATCGACCGCTGCAATCTTGCCATACCGACCGAACATTTCAGGCTATGCACATTTTAATGACTACTATCGCGATTATTGTTACAGATGAAGGAACTGAATACGCTAATTCGACCTGGTTTAATCTATCTGCGCGATAGTTTTCGCTCTAATCGCACAGTGACGGCCGACGATATCGTGAGAAAAATACAACCTGAGAGCACTCCGCAATATCCGTCGCGTCTCGCAAAGAGGCCAGCCGCTCGGGCGAAAATGTCCGTCAGGAACGACGGGCCGCGGTCGGCCTCGTTAATCGGTGTAATTATTTGTCGGTGGTTGATATCAATGATATAACACGTGGTCGAAGTGCCCGACGATCGAGCGTGACCAGCGTCCGGGCTGACCACAGTCAACCCGCTCTCTCGACCCTGACGACCGGCCAGATATTCGGTCAGCGCATTCCCTAATACCATCCCATGGAAAATTGAATTGTTCGAATCGTCAACGGTCGACTGAGTAAAGCCATCAGTGTGGAGGACTGACCTTCGGCCAACGAGGCGTTAGCGCCGCACGATACTTCAATGACCAAATTTAATTTACGTTGCGCTGCTGAATAAACCTTCTTGAGGCGAAATTGGGAAAGCCAATATGCCCGGCTGTCGCGTCTTACGAGAAGAATCGGCAGGATCGCACGATCTTTCGCGTGGTGAGCAGAGGAGGAGATGTTTGAGATTTGACAGATGTTTTCGCGGTTTTTGCTCCTCTCGATTAATGCGTGTTCATTTTGTTCATCGCCTTCGTGGTCACCGTTATATTTTCGCGACTGATATTTCTCATATCATCGATTATGCGCCTTTACTGAGGGTATTTGACCCTTTCGTAATTTTTAATTAATTCTTTTTTGCAAGCTCAGTTGATCCCGGCGAACGATTGTTGCCGGCGAAATCGTGCGACTCGAGGTACTTGTTTGCCGTTTCCAAATCACCGCCAGCACTCATCGTTATCGGCGCCGTGCCTTTTGACAGCGGTGCGCGAAGTTTCGCGAACGTTCGGCTCGCCAAATATTATTACAGTCTCATACACGCGATCGATCGCACCGCACGCGCGTGTTCAGCTGTTTAGCTCGTCTCTCGTGTACACGTGGCTAAATGCAGATTAATTTAATTAATCGTAACGGCATGCGCGCATTTTGTGATTCCGGCAACGCTACATGTTAACTACATATAAATTGACCTTAATGAAAGCCGCAGAACGAGCGCGTTTCTTTGAAAATTAACGTATCATCGGATCGGCAGGTAATTACTAATTTGATCTGACGTGCCATGCAACGCGATATGATCATTAACATTACGAGTGAGATATTTATCCTTTCACTTTTAAACGCTTCCGTACTGTATTGTAACATACCGTTCCATCTTGTCCCGCCGTTCCTCTCTGGAAAACTGGCATTGCGCAACAAAGGTATCGAGGAATTTTTTTTACCATTTCACGGGAGAATTCATAATATTGAAGTCGTAAAAATTTGAAGTCGTTCGGAAGTACATCGGACATTATTAATCAATGAGAGCCATTGGAGAAGGTAAGGTGACAACAAAAAATTGCACCATTGAATGTAACATCATGCCACATTTCTTTACTTTAAGTGTGCCTCGACTCATTTTACGAATAGGTAACTTCGAAACGATACGCTTCGCTCAGAATTGTCAGAAAGAATTATGTCTACAAAATTGTCAGAAGAAATTAAAAACATTTATAAAATGTTTCGCCACGCGGCAACCTTCGTGGGAAAACTAGCGATTTGTATAAAATCGGAGCTGTAATGAGAGACTACGTTTACGTCCCTTCGTTACCGAAGACTCCGTGTAATTACAGCCTGTCAGATGGAGGAAGTTGATGAAGCGGCTTCAGAGCCGAGGATGAGGACAATGAGGATGTCTCGCCTCTGCCGGCGCAATTAATATGTATCAAGGATCTAGGTCCGTCTACTCGCATCAACTGCAGAGACCCTCTCTCTTTCACCGGCGAGCATCGCGACCGGTAAAAACGACGTTTGAAGAGCGGAGAATGTTTAAGAGAACCTCTCGCCTCGTGAATCCCAGCCGCGCGCGCGCACACTCATGAGAAAAGAGAATCTCGTAAGACGCGACCGGGGGGAGCGAATTTGTAATGTCGAGACGCGTCGACGCGTTTCTCCTTCAGGCGAAAGAGGTGCGAGGGAGGAAGACTGAAGGAGCGGTGACCTATAATACCGCGGCAGAAAAAGATGCAATAAATTCGGGCAGGAGACGGTGAAGGGTTCCAGCGCGCGCGCGCGAACGCGCGGTTTTATCCGCTTCGAAACAAAATAACTCGCGGTTGCACCCAGATAGGATAGGTCGTAAAAAAACACGCATTTATTCCGCCCCCTTGTCTCTTCTCTTCACTGTCGCGCGCGATCTTTCTTTTTTTGCGTTCGATCCCAGGTGCTTTCCCGCACCTCATTTACCTTCCGCGTTCTTTCTCCTGTCTCTTTCGGTTCTCTTTCGCTTTTATTTTCCCTTAGTCTCTCTCTTCCTCTCTTCCGTTATCTATTCATTGGTTTTGCTCCGCATCTTTCCGCAGAATCCGCGTTCTGAAGCCACACGCTGATTCGGTGGTTACATCTCGGCGCACGCGACTTTTATCTCACTTCCACTTGGAAAATTGAGTCGGTAGGCGGCGAGTCCTGAGGGCACCAGAGCGTAATGTAACGTGTCCTGAAAGCCTCTTTCCCTCTTCCTTCCTTTACCCCCCCCTCTCTCTCTCTCTCTCTCTCTCTCTCTCTCTCTCTCTCTCTTCCCGAGTGTGGTTTACGTGGAAAGTTATGTGTCATCTCGAATGCACACGAGGCTTTGGGTGGATTAACTCAATCGATATATCTTATCTTTTTTTCTCTGTGCAGTTTAATCCCCTCGTACCGGTTAGGAGAATTCTATTTTCATTGTCTTCGTAAACCCCTAAAGAGACACGATCGATATACGCGTCATCGTCCGCGTATAGTTTCCACCGTTGCTTTTCTCTCTTTTTTTCTCTCTCTCTCTCTCTTTCTCTTTGCACGTCCCAGTTAGCACGAGCCAGAATGCACATCTTTGCGCGCACTCTCTCTCTCTCTCTCTCTCTCTCTCTCTCTCGTGAATAGAAAGTTTCGAAAAATATTTAGTAAAATTGTAAGTAACATAACAATATATATATGTATATATACATGTGTATATATATATATATATGTATATATATGTATATATATATATATATATATAATAGTGCCAAATTAGATGTGTATATGTGTGTGTGGGTAGGGGTGGCAGAACTTATATAAAGAATTTTCTGCATTGCCCAGTCTGACTGCCAGAAACACATATATCTCGCGCGCGTTCCCTCTTTCATACATTGAATTACTTCAACGATCTGGAAAGATGAAATACAGTTCTCGAGCGACTACAGCAATGCGCCGAAAACAAATTTGAGGATCGTGTTATCGCCGACAATTTATGATCTGTATTTACTGCGGGTGTGCGTTGGAGGTTTGATATTACTTTTTTAAAGGTACCTCATGCATAATACCGACGGTGCAAACGTGTCCGAGATATGCCCTATCTTCTACGCTCTAGATTTTCATTAATCTTCATAATTTTTGTCCTTACAAGTGCGTCTGCGTTGGAATACACGTCCTTAGCTTCATTCCAATTTAAATGCTAATGACCATATTGGTCGCCGAGGTTTTTAACATTTTTTTTCCCTATTCTTTTATATTTCTGCTATTTTGAGACCGTAACACTGGCGTGACACATCGGTGCATGCCGACAACCGACGTAAAATCGATAACGCGAATGATCGGGACGGTAAACAATTCTCGTTCTTTCCTTTTAAGCTTCATTACCCGAGCACTATGTTCCATTCAGTGCTTCCTTTACCTAAGGGCCCCTCGTGTCCATTGCGCATCGGATCTTTTAACGTTCATGTTAAATCCTGATAACGCTCGAATTAGATATCTTCTAAATGCCGCGACCTTAATATCCCCAACATCGTGATATATCGCTAAAAGAAAGAGAAACGGCCCGCGATATGAAATTAAATTCGTGAAGAATTGTTTCTTGCCTCTTTTATTTTTCATCCCAGATGGTCTTTATATGTACCGATGTGCGATGCGGTGTGGTTCTTCTTTTTTTCAACGACGACCGCGGGGATTATAGAAGCCACTTCATAACTCCGGCCATGGATATATCGCTATCCAGCGCAACTTCTCCGTCGGCAATATTAATCGGCTATGAATATAATATCTGGCGGCGTCGATTCTCTGCTGCACAGTCGGTCAGCATCCTTCTTTCTTCTAGTTTTTTCACTCCTTTCTTCTTCAATTTTCTCCTCTTTCTTCTTCTCTCTTTTTTTTTAGTACACTGTTTCTCATTGGTTGAGTTCTCGAGTCCAAGCAGTCCCGGGGAAACGAGGAAGACGCGCGAATGTAACGTTTAACTCGCCCACAGCCGATCGTTCTCCGCGTTAAATTGTATTAAAGTCAGCCACCTGAGCTTCCAAACTTCGCGATCCACTTCGACGAGCGTACGACGGACGTACGCGCTCCTGTTCTGATCCTTAAATCCTGCGCTGGATCGTAGAAGCCATCTTGCCAGGGATTTCTCCGGTGGTAGCGAGTATAGTTTCTCTAACAATAGCCGTCGCGTAGCGCCCGTTACATGGGGTCGATTGCGGGGATTCGATGTTCTTGTGCACGATGTAACCGCGATTAGTGCCTCGAGATCCTACCTCAGCACGGTCCTTTGTCGCGCGATGGCGCGAGTTCGAAATTGACGGCGATCTCCCCCACGTAAAGAAAGAGGGTTTTCCACGGGTTCATTAGCGGCTGTCGCGCTCACCGCGAACACGCGGAATTTATCGGCACCAGGGACGCATTTCGCGCACGCGCGCGCGGTCGTTGTTTGTATTTTCATAATTAATACCTTCATGAATTAAATCGAGCAAATGAGCCTTCTGAAGCGATCGAATTAGCTTAAAACGCGCTAAATTAGCGAAGCGTGCCTTTCCGCTTTGCGTCCGACGGGCTCCGTGAAAATAACGTTTGGTATAAAATTATCGTCGCGCGCTCTCGCATGTTTTGCGAGCACGCGGCTTATTATACGACTCTGCGGAAATACCGTGGGACATGGCATCAGAATTTAATTGGCGGCTAATTACATGCAGCAATCTAAATCGATAATTTCACATTTCCACGTAGGACGCGCGCGCATGAAACTTAACGACCTTATTCTCTAAATTTAGACTGCCCAGAAATAGATATCTTTTCCTTGGACGTCCCTTCTAAGACGCGCTCTCGTTCGAAGATACATCGTTCGTAATTTTGCCTTGAGTCCTTACACTACACTGCGGCCCGTTCGTATAATTTTTATCTTCAGTCGTCGAATTTTTTTCACCTCTTATACCTGTCGATTTTGCGTTATTATAAAGAGTGTCCCAAAATTCAGGCAAGATTTGAATTTTGTGCCATTTGAGCGGTAAAATGTTGCCAACGAAAAAAAGAGAAAGCGTAACAGCTCTGACAGTTCAGGGTTTTTTAAATGGAGTGCTACACGAAAGAACAACACGTTTTCATTGTTGAGCAATATTTTAAAAATAATGAAAGTTTGGCGAACAAAGTCATCTTCAGCGATGAGGCTCATTTTCATCTTGATGGCTTGGTTAATCGACAAAATTGTCGCATTTGGGGTTCAGAAAATCCACGAGTGATTGTTGAGAAACAAATGCATCCACAACGTGTCACTGTTTGGTGCGGATTTTGGGCTGGAGGCATCATCGGACCATTCTTCGGAAGAAAATGCAGCTGGTCAGGCAATAACAGTTAATGGTGCTCGCTATCGCGACATGATAATCCAGTTTTTTGTGCCTAAATTGCAAGATATGGATGTGGACGACATCATGTGGTTTCAACAAGACGGTGCCACATGCCATACAGCCCGAGAAACAATTCAATTACTGCACGAGTTATTTCCTGGTCGTGTAATTTCCCGTTTTGGTGATCAGATCATGCGATTTAACGCCGTTGGACTTTTTTCTTTGAGGTTTTTTGAAGTCCAAGGTTTATGCCAACGAGCCCACGACCATCCTAACCCACGCCTTGAAGGAGGAAATTGAGCGCTGTATCAACGAAATTCAGCCACATTTATGCAAAACGGTCATGGAAAATTTCAACAAAAGAGTGCATATGTGCCAGCAAAGCCGTGGAGGCCATTTACCCGATATGCTATTCCATACATAACCCTATTATACTGTATACTTTATGAATCGATAAAAAATTTACAATTTTTAATTATAAACCTATGTTTTCTATCAAAATTACTTCTTGCGTGGATTTTGGGACACCCTTTATTCACAAACACACCGTTTCTTACCATTCTCATTTATCAAGGCAAGATATTGATCGCAATCAATCATGTATGTCGCGTGGCGCATTATTCTACGGGAGAAAAGACAATTTTATATTTCCAGTAGTAATACACTCGAATGGCCCGGCGTAAATCGACGAACGAGTTCATAAGGAACAAACAGCGATCGATAGCGCGAACATGCCGCAGCGGGGATACGACACCCTCCGCGACACGTAAGTCGTCCCGAGAACGGGCAGTAGTAGAAAGAAGACGAGGATTGAAAAAGGGGGTCGCGTGATACGGGCACGAGGCCTGTTAAACTATAAAATGTTCTATTTGCACAGCTAGCTCTGCTTCGCAGTATCTCTCAAATACCTACTTTTGTGTCACGTCCAGTACATGAAAGAGAAAGAGAGAGGGAGAAGGAGAGGGAGAGAGAGAGAGAGAGAGAGACAGTGGGAAAAAATAAAGTTTAAATTGTAGCTTGATAGGGGCATGATTTATATTGCGACAAAGTTATTGAAAATATTCGATACAACGACCATTTGGAGGATTCCGCGCTCCGCAATTCTCTCACATCGCCGATAAACTTTCCATTTGCTGCGTTTTATCACGAAAACAGAAACATGCACGCGCTTATAAATAAAACCGTTTGTCAAAAAATAACGCTCCGGCATGCGGTTTGCTCTTGGTGACTTTTCTCTGCCTGTTGTTGTCGCAGAGGAGAAATGAAAGCAGCTGACGGAGATGTGCTCGACGATCGGTTTTCTCGGCGATCGCGCGTCACGCTCAGTGGCTGCTATAGATTTCCGTTTGTTAAGCATTAGACGCGAACGGGCTGTTTTATCACGCCGCGGCTTCGTCGTGACTCATAGAGGAGATCGTGACAAACGCATCGGGCAAAGGGTTAAGTAACGGCGATAAGTAGAGCAGTATCGCGCGGATACAATTCGTCGGGACTGCCTCGTGTCCCCCGAGGGACTCGGCGGGCTCTCGGTCTCGGCGGCATCATTCACGATTATATTCCTAATAGTCTCGTCTCTCGTTTCTCCGTCTTTCGACCGCGTTCGAGGAATTTCGCAGGGACGGACGATCATTTACCCGCGGTGGACCATGCGAGTGGAAAATAGTTGGGAGTTATCGCCGCACGGATCTAATCTATTCATTTCACGAAAACGCGCACTCGAGCTCGCTGAAATAACGGGACCGACAATCGAACGGCGACGCGACCCATTAAGGATCAAGGTGCGCGCATTCGAATTCGAGGTTTCGGAATTACGCTCTGAATTCGCCTGACGCGGCGTGTAAATGAGAAGTCCGCTCGCGCGGAGCTGGATATCATCGTGCAGTATCGGACGTATCGCGGATTCGCGGGATATCCATGAATATGTATATACGTTAAATTCGATGGGCTTCTCCCCCTCTTCCTCTTTCTCTCTAATTGGAATGAATCGAATCCGTTCGTTAGAAATACGAGGAAACATTCCGACGTAATAAATCGCTCTTTAAGAGATGGGGAAAGAGAAGGGGGGAGAGAGAGAGAGAGAGAGAGAGAGAGAGAGAGAGAGAGAACGTGTATTTATTGAAAAAATGTCGCAGCCTATAACTTTTCTGTGGACATGCCTTCGCACGAGCAAAATCGCACATCGAAAATATTTTGTCATATCTCACTGGTCGATCGATGTGTAAACCAGGACTATATATAATATTTATCGAGATCTCATCGCATGTATATTGCACTGTCGGTTTCTTTAGATTTATGGCGATATATATATATATATACTATATATAAATGTGATTCATACCTGACAAGGTATATTTTTATATGTGTGTATATATACATATATATGTATATGTACAGGGTGATCCGGAATAACTTTCTGTCCTTGAAATGACATGTTCTTGAATGAGTTCTAAGACGATTGGAAAATCTTGCAAAATGTTATACGAAGCTTAGCTTTTAGATTATAAAGATAAGTAGTTTGCCTGTTACGAATCGAGTATAGAAAGTAGGAACAGCATAACTTAATTAATGCCAGACGCAAGCGCTGACATTGTTTTGATAGCTTTCGTTAATGATCATGCGAATCCTCTTGAATGCCGCAAGGGGAGCCTACACGCGAAGCCTACACGCATTTCTCTTTTACGCAAACGCGAATGATTACACAGCGAAATGCAGTAGTTGACGGCGATGTTGGTATGAACAG
Organism: Harpegnathos saltator; assembly: GCF_003227715.2. Classification (NCBI taxonomy): domain Eukaryota; kingdom Metazoa; phylum Arthropoda; class Insecta; order Hymenoptera; family Formicidae; genus Harpegnathos; species Harpegnathos saltator. The sequence goes on from NW_020229918.1 coordinate 1,161,572, forward strand.
CTTAATATGATCGCCAAGCAGCAAGAATTAACGCGATCGTAATGACGAATAAAGTGTTTTAAATTGATAGAATACGATTATAACGTAACGTTTGAAGATAAATTATTTGAGTACTCGAGCATTTCCAAACTGGAAAATAAATTTTGAAAATACGAGAAAGATGAAGAAGATGGAGTGTTAATCACGGTTTAAAAAGCATAAGATATTCTTACTTTTAAGAAAAACTGATGAATTTGTATTTGTTCGTAAAGATCAATTATTTTGAAGATGACAGCTTTTACCACTTGTTAGTGCGCGTTTGTTCCTGTAATATTAAAAAGTTTTATTTTCAAACAATTCGATACATTCAGTTCGATCGTGATAGACTTTCCTTCCTTTTCGTAACAGGCACACACACACATATATATTTTTTCCTTTCATTTTTCGTTTCGAAAGAGAAGCGCACATAGAATTCTATTACTTTGGCGGCTAAGAGATGTAGAAAAAATAACTCACGAATCTCGAACCGCTACGTGCGTAAAGAACGCACGGCCGCCAATCAATATTTCATCGCTGATTCTTGGGGTTCTTCTCGATTTATAGCGCAACGTGGCCATGTGCGATCAATATTCCTACAAGATACTTTTTCTCTGTGTTGCTGCGCAACACTTTCTCTTTATCTTCGCCTGCGTTGCGCGATCTTGAGTTGCGTCCTGTTTATGCGACACAAAGAATTTATACGTGTGCTTAAATATACCGAATTCGAAGGAATTCGAAATGCCTTGCGCGAAAAGCTTCTTTTTCCCCCACTTCGTAAATATTAATTATCATTTCGTCAGACGAGAGTCGGTGTTTGCTTTTAATTTCACTCACGTCCCGGCCGGGTTATTTGACTTTCCGCCGCCGCTTATGAGAGTAAGCGCTCCTCCCACACCTTAATATTTTTACATTTTTCATGGGCGTAGGGCGGAATCTCTGCTAGCGACTGGAGTAAAGCCCGTCGACTTATCTTAACGGGCAACTATTTCCGCTCGCCCAAATGCTGCCGGCATTTCATACATTTCGGCTAATTCAGTATCCACGGCCTTCCGTCCGCGTGGCCTTTTTTATCGTAGTTCAGCGAGAAAATAATGCAAAAGGCGGAACGCCAGCCGTTGCGTAAGCCGACCTCGTCCGCGTGTGCAATTTGAAAAATTAATTGTGCAAAGAGGGTCGCGTACACGAGGGCGCGCGCGCGCGTAAGCGGGGGGAACACCCGGTATGTGGTCGGCGTGCGAATTCACCCCTCGATAGTCCGCAATGCGGAATCCCCGGGTTCGAACGTGCACGCGCAAAAGGAACACGCGGAAAGCCCTCCGAAAACTTATAGAACCATTTCGAAATTGCATTAACTTTTCCATCCAACTGCGTGCGGGAGTGTGTTCATGCCAGTTTCCCGGCCATGGTGGATCAAAACACCAAGACGACATTAAAACTTTCGATGTTGCTTTTTCCACGTGAGCGCCGGCGCGGCGCACGTCGTGTATATGTATATAAAGCGTTACGTTTTCTAGCGAATAGATTTTCGGAACGATGCTTTAATTCGTCGATCTGGCAATCGCGCTGAAATACATTACGGAAGGATTTGTCGGCGTGCTCGTTTACACCGACTTGATTGATTGGCGCTCGCGTGCTACGATCGCGCGACTAATGAAAGCTCCGTCTCTTTTCTGTTACAGGTAAGTCGTGCATTTCGTCACTGCGAGACTTCGTCGAGTTTGCGCGAGCATTTATCAGGTAACAGTATCTTGCATGCGCGTGATTTAACGTGAAATTGTAAATGCTGAGTTTATCGCGACTCGAGCTAGAAAGAGCAATACACTTTCTACGTGTAAAGTGCTGATAATTAAATTTTCCTACGACAAGGAGAAGCTACTTGCTTTTCACTCTGCTCCCGCAGAGTTATGACATACGACGACATTATTGTATATAGCACGCATGTTTATGCGTATCTCCTTGTTACGGAGATTTACGCGAGGCGAGATACGCGCGATGAGATATGTACGACACGATCCATCCAGCTGAGTCCTTCGCACACTGCTGCGGCGGACTTTTAAATGTTAACACGGTCGAGATTATAATATTATAAAGCGCAATAATGATTATAGGGTTGAAAATTGCTAATTATCATTTTCACATCGTACTTGTTCCGCAGAAATACCTTTCCGTTAGAGATTATGATAAAGACTTCCGATTCCCTTCCGATTGAAGTTGATGTTTTACACATCCATTGATTTCGACAAAATGTTAACCAATATGTTGGAAAGTCAATTAAAATATATATATATATATATTCCTGTTGAAAGCGGCTCATTCGCTTACGCTTTGATTGTTTTTCGGATTTGAGAATATATTTTATATATAAATATGTATATATACATATATATTCAATATGTCTGAAATAACGCCGGGAATGTAGTCAAACGAGGAACGGTATCGTTCGATTTAATGGACAGTTCTCGCAGCAAAAATAGAGCTGGCTGCATCGCGCTTTTATTTGTTTATACGAGATTTTTATGACGATTTAAAATAATTACGATTCAATATAAAATATATCATCAAATTCTCTTTAATAATCATAGGAGATAATGAAAAAGAGGAAATGCCAATATCGAAATCAAATCAGATCTGCACGATCGAAACAGCAGTTTATTTATCTGAAAATCGCGCTCGTGAGAAGTGAAAGGTCTCCCTTATTATCCGTCGGGTCATTGTCCGTTAATCGAATAGTGTCAGCTTTAATATTTTCCGTACGTACTTTTAAACAAACTTTTAAACAAAAGAAAAGAAAAAAAGGCAAAAGGACAAAAAGAGAAAAAGAGAGAAAGAAAAAGAGTGAGAGCGCGTTCGGTATTGATGCTTCACATTGATACTAAATCTTGCATATGATGTGCGTGGTTGGAGCTTTTTTTTACGCAACCGACCGTTATTATACAGCTGGAGAAGCTTGTCTACTGTAGTTTGCTGTAGAGATTCAATCGGGCTATCGTCTGTCTGACATGAGTTTCCGTTGTGTTACGATTATGCGATTCATTTTGGGATAAGTGCTGGGATAGGCCTGGCATGCTCCTCGCATTCCTCGTTTGCACGAAGCTACCACTGTGCGCTCTCGTTGATTGGCTCTCATTGATGAATATTCTCGCGATCTATGTCGCGTCCCATAATGACCACAGCTTGCTTGTTACGTAGGATTTTTTCTCAAAGATTCATTAAAACCTTTTCCATTCGGGTCGACTTTTTACGCGTCCGCAAATTTTAGACGGTCGACGTATCGGCAGGTTTCAACAAATGGTTAATTATCGGGGCGAAATGAAACATTCAGCACGACCTCTTCCTCTTCCTCTCCTTCGATTATGTGAATTAATTACCAGAGAAAATCGGCTACAGTTCTCGCTGTGCACCGCTGTGTTCAAACGACCTGTTAAAAGATTTCGATGTGTTCGCGGTGGTATGCGCGTATATCCAGCCACGGCGATAAATTACGTGGGAAATGAAAGTGCGAATGAAATATACTCGGCGCGTATATCCAGCTAATTTCATTGCGTGTCAGTGTAGACGTCAATTAACGGGGGCTGAAATTGGAAAATGATAATTCCAAGAGGCAGATCTCCAATTCTTAATATCGAGGCGCAGAGCGAGCGCGCGAAAATAGAATTCTCTTTAATCAAGCGCGATTATATTAATTTATGTGTTTCAATGTAGTATTTAATGTAATTCTTTTTCACCGTATTCCTTATTGAACGTTTTAATGGGTTTTGTAATTTACAATCGTGCGCGCGCGTATGTCTCTCATATTCAAAACACGAAACGCGCTTAAAATGACAGTGCAGATTTATCTACCGTTATGGCTAATAATAATTATTATTATTAATATTAGCCCCTTCCGAGTGAGCGATTTTAATTTAAACTATATATAGCGCGACTGCCTTACCCGAGGGCACTCGCATGAGAGTCGGATGCAACCGATGCATTTTTCATTCTGGCTTTCGTGATTAATCCCCTATTCCGAACGAGAGGAGGATTAAGGAGAGACGTTTTCTCGCAATTCGTACAATTGAGGATTGAAAGTAACATTAGGCACCGCCGTTTCTACATCATGTTACGTTGCGGGGAAACCGTTAAACAAAGATTTAATCGTATGTGATAATACGAAATCGCAAGCACCGGTAATTTGCATCAAAATGGATTCCTGAAAGACGAAGCGCTCATTAAGCAACTTCGTTAACGGCGTATCGCGCCGGGCGATATTACGTAATCTTTCCACTCGCTACTTTATTACGGCAAGCAATTTTAACGGGAGCGACAATGAGTTCGTCACATAGCCTTAGCCTGTTTAGATCCTCGGCGGAAGGTAAGCACACAGGCGTGCTTGCCATTCTGATTTTTCGCTTTGCGCCAAAGTTCTTTATTTGCTTTTGTCGTGAAATTGCTCAAGATCCGCCAGAGCACTTCCTAAGGCTTCTCGGAACAATGTTGAACTTTAATCAAGTTCCTAGTTTCTCACTTTTCGTTGGCTACCGCTACTAATTAAAAGATCACAGATTCAATGAGTGACTCGAACCAGATAAAAGTGAGAAAATCTCGTTCCGAAAAGGAGCCCGGTTGGCGCTGGTTACGGCTTGGCTTCGCAAATCTTGCGATGATACCGCGGCGATCGCCATTGTTCGTGGCACGTTGCACTTGCACGAGATCGTGCAAGTGCAACAAATTTCTCCAGCTTGAAATACTGTCAACTATTCTTCCGACTAATCACACACAAAGTTACGTGTTCCAGCTTGTTGTCCCCACAAATCGTACGCGTACACACGCTCGGCAGCGTAATTCTATTACGCAGAAGCCATTACCATTGGATATCGCGGAACCGAAAACGAGTTTCTTCCCAAGCCCGGCGTAATCCCGCCTAGCATTTAGCTTAATTGAGTCTCTAACGATATCGCCCCAGGTTTTATTATTTTTTTTTTTTTTTTTTTTTCCTTATCGAGAATAATCACGACGTTTCACGAGGTCGAGACGAAAGACTCGCGTTGGATGGATCCAAGTAAATACTCCCATTACTCCCGTTTGTCCACTTTCGCGAAGTAAGATAAGAAGATCGATAGCGGAATATAGGCTGTCACGGTGCAACGTTAAGAAAAACTAACGATAGGCCGCTCTTAAGATGATATTGATTTATCATGCATCACGATAATGGGAAGAAGTATGAGATACTGATCTATTCGCGAAGAAAAAATACCATTCTCATAATTCCTCCTGTGCCATAACGTAACGGAGACGTCGATCTTTCAGCATTACATATATGTATATATTCAGCATTACATATACATATATGTATATGTATTTATACATATATGTATATATACAGGGTGTCCCATTTTAAAGGACCCACTCAAATATCTCAAAAACACTGCGTTAAATCGAAAAATGTTTCAGACAAAAGTTGTTTGGCTTGAAGGGGACATAAGACAGCGATAGCATTTTTCTTTATAGATGGCGCCACTTTCGAGATATTCACTGATCATCAATTTTCTTAAATAGAAATCTCAATCTTTTATTATATCATCTTTTTCTATCAACTAATTTGAACAACTTTTGTCTGAAACATTTTTTTATTTGTCGACTATTGACTATTCGTCGAAGGAAAGAATAGTATTAAACTTTTTTACTTTATTTACTATCAAGAACATATTACTATATAATAGTGCCCTAACTTTTGTTAACTTATCGACCTTTGGAAATTTCAAAATTATTAAATTAACAAAAGTTAGGGTACTATTATAGTAATATATTCTTGATAGTAAATAAAGTAAAAAAGTCTTATACTATTTTTTCTTTCGACGAATAGTTAACGAGATATCGTGAGTTAAATGTCGAAAAAGTTACCAAGTTTTCCTTAAATATTTCAAAAAATATTAAGCAAATAAAATAATGTTTCAGACAGAAGTTGTTCAAATTAGTTGGTAGAAAAAGATGATATAATAAAAGATTCGGATTTCTATTTAAGAAAATTGATGATCAGTGAATATCTCAAAAGTGGCGCTATCTATAAACCAAATGTTATCGCTGTTCCCCTTCAAGCCAAACAATTTTTGTCTGAAACATTTTTCGATTGAACGCAGTGTTTTTGAAATATTTGAGTGGTTCCCTTAAAATGGGACACCCTGTATATACATATACATATATATATATACCATATACGTTATTTGATCATAAATCGACGAGAAGATTACGTACAGCTATGTCAGCGGCATCATGGTGGCTTTTTGTTATCAAAAATAAAGGAGTACGTGCGTGTGTATATGTATAGTGCATGTGTGTGTGTGTATATGTGTGCAGTGAGAGCGATAAACTTCGCTCTCAGCGGACGACTACTCCTTGACCTTTTCTGCAATCTCAGCTACTTTCGTAAATTTTCTGCTTCGAAAAGCGTTTTCGAGTACATCGAAAATATGATGTACCGCCATAAATGGCATTGTTCGTCTCCGAAACTTTTCCGACAATGGAGAGACTCTGAAATTCCCTGCGCGTCACGTCGCGCGGTCCTATCGTATAATGCGCGTTTCACCGAGAAATTTCTCCAGTCAACCAAAAATCGCATATCAGTCGGCGATATTTATCCTGTGAACGTTCAAATCTCGCGCAAACTTGCGGAAGAAGCCTACGAAGAAGAAGTTGAAAATTTTATAGTAATAATTCATTCTCCGTGTGAGGCTCACGTCTTCATCTCTCGTTCGATCATCCACTTCTCAACGTTACATCGGCTCAGAAAACAGAAAACTGAACTAAAGAACAACGGAAATATGAAATTAATTTGTCTGTATTTGCCAAGCGTTATTCTGCTTCCAAAACAGCGGAAATGTCCTTCTTCGCTCTGCGACGGCGAACGATTAATTCTGTCGACGCGTGACATAAGTCACTTCGCAGTTTCGCGCATCTCTTCCGGCCATCTGATTGACGATCTGCCGCTTCTTCTCGTTGAACAAGAGAGGCCGTCATCCGGCCGGCGGCGGACGATTTCCTGATTGTGGACGTGTCGGGTGGCCACGAGTGTCGTCGGACCGGCCCGCTAGCAGGATTTATCGCGTCGCATTAATTGGAATGAACGTGTCTGCGCCGCCTCTGCTGGCGTCCACGTGAAACATGAAAATCCTCTTGCGCCCCGCAGTGTGAATAACGACTTCGGATGCCGACACGCGGTCTTCCACGCGTACGGCACATACAAATGTCGACGGGAGGCAAATCGCGCGCGATAGCGCGAGATAAACTTTCTTACTTCATCGCTGTGTGTGAAACTCGAGCGTTTCCTCAACGCTTTGCGGTCTGATCACGCTGATACGTGCTCCGGATGATCGGGAGTTCTATGAAACATGCATAGCGAGTCATAACTTCTTGATAAGATATTAAATTTTCATATTTCGAACGCGAAAGTGTCTGATGTGCGAATATAATGCGATTAATCATGCAAGAGATCACACAAATATAATTTTGAATTTTACATCTGTTAAAACTCGAAATATTCTGAATTTTCTATATATGCCGCAGAGTAGCTCTTGAAGGGTTAATGAAGCTTAAAGTACGCAGCTGATAATAATCAGCTGGTGAAATTTTTAAAAGCCTTAAAACCGCGAAATTATGTCAACCGCAAAAAGGTGGCTTTATCGAGACGGCGAGATCGCGATTTCGTACAGACGAGGTTGGAACCTCGCAAGTTCAGAATTAAAAATTAGGACCTTTCTCTCCCCGTAATCTCGCACTTTTAATATGCTCTTCAGCCGCTCAGCGAAGCCGAGGACAACGGCGCTCCGGTCTTCCAAACTAGTCCAGAATCTCATCTTAAAGATATCACAAGTGGCGCAGCTTGGCCCCGGTCTACTTAAGGTTCAATTTTCAAAGCTCCCCGGGATCACCATCTTCGCCATCAGTCTATCTACGCCCTTCCTCCTCCGTTTTCAGACCCATCGAGTTATAATTCTTGTCTCAACAAGGCGCACCACGCGCGCTCATAATGCTTTTCTCTATTTTAACACGGTTTTTATGTGATATTAATTCTAAGATTTTTTTCGTTATATCCTTTTTGCGATTCTCGCGTGCTTAGCGAATTGCTTTCCCTCGCGCTTTATAAGTGAGCTCTACCCTCAATGCATCGCATCAAATCTTATTGGGTGTACAAATTAGTTCGGTCCGTTTTCAAAAGATGGCTCCGGCTGTTATGAATGGTGACTGCCGATTTTGGCGGTTTCAGAGAGGTTAGACATCTGCCAATAATATTCAGTTTATATCGCTTTGAGTTTCGTACAAGAAACCTTGCTTTTTACAGTGTTGAAAATGTCGAATTTTGTGTTAACCAAGCAGCATTTGCGGGAGGTTTTAATTTTCTGCTTTAATTGGAAGAAAAGTGCAGCTGAAGCCCATCGAATGCTTGTTGAAGTTTATGGTGACGCTGCTCCAACTGATAAATCATGTAGGGAATGGTTTCGACGTTTCAAGGATGGAGATTTGAGCGTCGACGACAAGCCTCGCTCTGGACAGCCAGAAAAATTCGAGGGCAAAGAATTAGAGGCATTACTCGAAGAAGATCAGAGTCAAACGCAAGAGGAGCTTGCAGAATCATTGGGAGTGACTCAACAAGCCGTTTCCGTACGATTGAGAGACATGGGAATTATTGAAAAACAAGGAAATTGGGTGCCTTATGAACTGAAACCGAGAGACGTTGAAAGGCGTTCTTCATGACAACGCTCGGCCTCATGTCGCAAAAGTCGTAAAGAAATATTTGGGAACGCTCAAATGGGATGTTTCACCCCACCCGCCGTATTCTCCGGACATTGCTCCTTCTGATTACCGGGATTGTTCCGAAGGATGCAGCACGATTTGGCGGGTCACCGATTCACTTCTTTCGCAGATATCGAAAATTGGCTCCGAACTTGGATCGCCCCAAAAGACGAGTCATTTTTTCGAGATGGAATTCGAAAATTGCCTGAGAAATGGGAGAAAGTAGTAGCCAGCGATGGAAAATACTTTAACTGATCTGTTCATTCATTTTGTTTTGAAATAAATACATCTTTTAACACGAAAAAACGGACCGAACTAATTTGTATTCCCAATAATTGTTCCTGATAGCTACATTTATTATGAAAACTATTGGAATACACGGTGACTCAACTGAATAAAATTAAAAAATTTTTAAAACCCTGATATCTTTCAAAGACTGAAAATTTCACAAACCGCCGAGAGATTTTGAATACACCGCTGCGGGTATCGCATAGTGAAAAAGTCCTGACAGTTCGCGACATGGTTACTCGTTCAAAGCGTCACCACGAGGACGACGACGACGACGACGACGATGACGATGACGACGACGACGACGACGACGACGACGACGACGACGGCGACGACGACGACGACAGCGACGACGACAGCAACGACTACGACACGCTCACGAAATGCGACATCCACACGGCATTTTAAAGTAACGTAACAGCGTTCCCCGCTAGCTAAAGGCAATTTGCCTGGCGACGCTCTTAGCTTCGTACCCTCGAAATATATTAAGCTGCTATATAGGTTGTCCAAACGCCCACCTCGGTTGACGATTGCGTTACCGCTATCGATATTCGATACGGTGTAGAGTCACCCGATAGAACGTTCTGGAAGGACGAAGGGCAGACCTGTGTGTAGCGTGTCGGGAGATACTTTGAACTCCTCCCGTAACCATAATTCGTCGCCTTCGGCATGGCCATCATTTGTATCACAGACTCTCTGGACCGCGTAGATCTTTCGTTCGCGGCCTCTTCGACCGCTCGTTAATCTCGCTTACGCACATGCAGACGCAATTAATCGCGGTGCGCGAGGCCGGTATAAAACTACTGTGCACCAGCGCCGAATGGAAGATTCAGCAGCTCCGATGGCACGGAGAATCAGGGATTGCGGACTAAACATTCCAGAGGCACCCGAACGTACACTGCAAGGCGCGCGCGGCACTACGTCGGCGAAGCCAATCGTTCGAAGTTGCTTGGATGTCGGCCAAACCCCGTCTTGTCTGCAGCCGCATATCTCTGACTGCTGGCGAATGGAAGACGACGACGCGGGTGGAGATAAAGAGCAGAGGAATGAGGAGAGTCGAGCACAAGGGGAAAGAGAGGGGCGGGGAAGAGGGAGCTTCACCGTCGCCGTGTGTTTGGACTGGTGGAAGCTGAAAGAGCGGGGGAGGGGGGGGATAGGTAGCTCGGCAACTTTATTTATTACTTTGCACCCTGCAGCAGGCATTTCTGCGGGATAGCGATGCTTCGGCAGCGTTGCCTGTTAAACGCAAGCAAGCAAGCAAGCCAACAAGCAAGCAAGCAGCGAGCAAGCGAGTTGCGTCGTCGTGACGATCTCTTTTGACGCGTACTCGCGCTTCGCGAGGGGATGCTCCGAGGAAACTCGTCTCAAAAGGGGTCTCTCGGCATAATATGACTACTTTTATGTACTCCGTGTCCGAGAAACTGCCGCCTCTACGAAGCCTGCATTAGAAGTCACTTGCGTTTTCTTACAGCTTCGGGATCCTACGACAATCGTAGAACTGGAATCTCTCGATTCCGAGTGTATCCCATCGGAGGTCGATCCTTTCTTCCTTTATTCTGTTTTGCTTAACGACCGGTATCTCCGAGACGAGAAGTCGTTTTGTGAATTGGTATTCGCTCTTGAGAGTACGGGAGATCTGATTTCGTTTTTGTACGTCGGACTTTGGCATTGGCGAAAGTGCGGTCTCTCTCTTTCTCTCTCTCTCTTTTTACCAACTGCTAGCTACATGCGCGAGTTCTTAAGGTTTCTCTACCGGGGAGTGATTTCAGTCGAGAATCAATATCTCTTGCGATTTACGTTACTTCCCTTAAGCGAGAGAGGGATACATAAATGCAGAGAGGTGGCGGAGAAACCGCGTCAAAGTGGAACTGAAAGAAGACGTGTTTGCGCTGATATTCTTGCGGAATCAAACGAATACAGATAGAGCATGCATTTTTATAACGGCGCGAGTCAACGCGCGCGCACGTAACCCTTCGGTAAATCATCTTTAAATAAATATCTTTTCCCACGAGACGACACGACGCAAACGAGAATTCTTTCCGGCTCATTTTACCCACCGATGAGCGTATACGAAGACGCGGTATTCGCTCCACCATCCCCTCCTTCCCCCCTCCCTATCTATACGAGTGGCAACGCGATTTCGACATATCTGGGATTGTTTTACAGTGGGGAGAACGTTCGCGCGCGGGCGCCGTCGCTGGATCGATCGTTGCCCGTCGCTCGGATTTAACAGCGAAATTTTACGGCGAAAATGGTTTCCAAAGCGAATTTTGCCGGGCGATCGGTGTAATTAGAGCCGCGCTAAGATTCCCTGCCCGCCCCACGTCATCTCGCCTTCTCATCTCCTCCATTTCGCGCAAAGTGTAGCTCAGGAGAGTCAGGAGGGTAATACTACTTATACTACAGGACGTAGCTGCACGAGCTGCGCGGTTCGCTAAACTCGTCGTTCTTATCCTATCTCGACCCTTCATACCTTGTCTCTTATCTCACTTGTTTGTACCTCGAGCGCCGGTCCGCGCTTCTCCTCGTCTAGGCGCAAACGAGATTGCATTTTTATGCTCTAGCGTCGTGTGCTTTGTAGACGAGAACGTTTGGGGAGCTTACTCTGTGTTACTACTCACGTTTATGGCAGCCTTACATACATCCCTCTTTGCTCGGTGTCGCAGAGCGCGAAGCGACGGCGATACGTCCCCGGCGTGATTCGTCGACAAACGAGAATTGATCTCGACCGAGTGTACTCGTACACACTTTGTTTCGAGTGGACCTCGAGGACATATTGATACAATAACTACTATATCTCTCTCTCTCTCTCTCTCTCTCTCTCTCTCTCTCCCTCCCTCCCTCCCTCCCTCTTTCTCTCCCTCTCTCTCTCTCTCTCTCTCTCTCTCTCTCTCTCTGTCTCTCTCTTCCTCCCGCTGTCACTCTTCGAGCCACATTCTCTTCATAACTTCACCTCTGACATTAGATCGCGCATAAAATGCGCACAAAATACATACGTGATAGGTACACGTGCGTACAGCACCTCAAATGCTCGCTGAAAAATCTTCCTTTCGAAACGCTTCACGGACATGGCCTGGTTTTCAACGAGGCTTTTTAGTGAATCACGATCTCTTTTGCGAACGAACGAACGAACGAACGAACGAACGAACGAACGAACGAACGAACGAACGAACGAACGAACGAACGAACGAACGAACGAGTGAGTTTCTATCAAAACGCGGTTTTACACGTGTACTCTTAATTCAGAAAAGATACAAAAGGTTAGTGAGTTGAGCTCCTCCTCTCTGGTAAAATACGTTCGATTCTGAACGATGTCACGCGGTTGTGTGTGTATATGTGTGCATGTGTGAAAATCATTATTTTGTATTTTGCAGCGTGAATGCGACACGATTCCCCCTTCGGTGGCGACGATTACCTGTGATCAAACAATCCGATCTATTCAAAATATGTCAAGCTCCGCACAAAACTGGCCGTTTTGTTTAAAGTGACAATACCTTGACGATTTGCCGATGCGTTCCACGCCCTTATTCACGAGATATTTCGTGTTTTCAGTTTTAACGATCGTCACCGCGGACAAGTCACGCCGAGAGTTCAGCTACCATCTATTTTCATTCCGCGTCGTTGAAACCGTTAGTTTAGCGAGTCGCGTCTAGCTTTGTGTATTTTTACTCTCCCCCGTTCTCTTATCTGAAATTAGTTTCCGATTAAAGGTTCAGATAAATGTTTGCATCGCGCGAGAGACGCCACGGTGCGCGGCGCGAATAACGCGTTAATATATCTAACGGATACGCGCCGCATTTGCATCTGCACATTAATCGAGTCGCTTTGTCAAACGCAATTTCTACAATTTTCGAATCAATCAGTCGGTCGAGAAAAGTTACGACGCGTGTGCATATTTCGGCGCGTTAACGTCGTCGTCGTCGTCGTCGTCGTTACCGTCGCTTCTCATGGCACTGGTTTTTGTCTCTTCACCGTCAACTCAAACGAACCGCTCTTTCTCAAGCGTAATTTTTATAATTCCCTAATCAAGCTCTCCGTCGGTGAATCATGGCGCTTGTGCAAGGCCCAAACACGTGCACGTATCGCGATATACGCGAGCATCGTGGTCGTTAACGTCGACTCCCATCGCGTCTTGTTCTTGTTCTTGCTTCACCGCCAACTTTTAGCCGCCTCCTTCGACTCAGCGTCATTCGCGGTAATCGAACTCTTTCCGCCGCACAATGGCGCATCATTTTTCTCTCATATGAAACAGCTTCGGGCGGTATTCCCGATATCTCTCGCTCACAGAGATATCTCACTGCTATCGCCCCGGTGGCAAGAAAAACCCGCTTCCTGAGGGGGGTCCTAGAGGCTTCGAAAATGACTATCGCGTACGCGCTCCGTCTCTATTGTTTCCCTTTATGAGCTGACGTACCCCGTTTTTCGTCTCTCTCTCTCTCTCTCTCTCTCGCTCTCGCTCTACTATCGGTCGTGTAATGATAAACCTGAATGTCGGGTCTTTGTGATGTCTCTCCGGGGCTACAAATTACATCGCGGGGGTGTCTCTCGTTCTCTTCCTCTCCCGTGCGGCAAAATTTAATATGGCAGAACACTCGGTGAGACGCTAATAAAAAGAGAAACGACATTTTCAATCTTCTCAAGAGCTTACGCATTATGGACGATGGTTGCTCTGTCTTTGTACTTGAAGACACGACGGAATATAATGTCCGGCGACATTTGCAGCCGCGGGTCGCACGAAATGATTCGACGAGTCTTCGGTAGCCGTTGCATTGCGAGTGGTTGATTTTCGAAATTGTCCAATGTTTAAAAAATAACGGATGCAGAGAAAATAAAAATAAAACGCCACTATTGTCTATCGAATAACTTTTGTTTGTCAAGCAATCGCATTTAATTAATGAAAATACATCGAGTCGGACGTTTCGATGTATTGAAGATTGAAACGAATCAAACTGATAAAGTAATGACGTTCGCAATGACGAATGAAACATGCGAACAATAATATACTTGTGTAATTGGCTTCAGCGAACGGCGGGAGGGAGGAGCGAAAATATTTGTGCTGGGAAGTACACCCGATCTATTGAGCTATCGCCTGTTTAGAAACTAAACTGACTGCGATGTCGTTTGAAAACTGCGGAAATATCTGGTCGTATTGTGTATCTTGTATAACGAGTGGGATGAGTCGAAGTCTCGGTCATACGAACTTCCTTAAGAGGACTGAAGGGTCAGATTGCTGAAAAGTCGTGCTTGTTTTTGATAATATTTTGTGACGAACTGTGAATAAATGTGCAAAAATGAAAATTTTACGTATAGTTATACAACATATGAAGAGTAGAGAAATGTTGTTCATTAACAAATACCCGTATAAATATACGATATATATATAGCTGAAATATATTCTCTTTTTTTGTCAAGTTATCGTTTTTGCAGTAATATCTCGGCTCTCGGTGGTTCGATCAGAGCGAATTTTAGCTAGAAATCTTGAGGAGACTTATCATTGTCCGGTGAACCACTAGAAAAAAAAATCGAACAAAATTAACAAAATGGCAGTTATTATTAGGAAAAAATTCAAATTCTTCAGTTCTTTTACAATAAAAAAATTAATATCTCGAAATGAAATATTAATTTTGACGGAGTTGTCCATGGTTCACCTGAGAGCCACATGAACAAGTATTATTGCTTTAAAATTTCAAATTGATACGAAGCTCAGTTTCAGAGAAATCACTGCAAAAAGTTGAACAATAAAATTTCGAGAAAAACGCGTTTAAAATTTAACGTGGACATATATTTATGAGTATTTGTTTAAAAACAAAATTTTTCTACTCTTCATATGTTATATAAATATATGTAAAATTTTCATTCTTGCACATTTATTCAGTTCGTCACAAAATCATTGTCACAAAAAAAGGACGATTTTTCAGTAATCTGACCCTCCAGTCTCCTTAAGTTCGGCCCAAGTTGCGATGGAACATTATGGAGACTTCACAATTATTAGAACTTTCTTGAGAGCCGCGGCTTTCTTGCGGTCTCATCAGCAAATAACCACATGGATGCGCGGTAAAAGCATCAGCGGAGCCCTTACAATTTCGCGTCACGTAACTTCCGCGGCTTGACACTGTAATGCAGTTTTTTCACTTAGCTTGAACGCAGATATTAAGGAAATAGCGACTTGTCGTACAAAGAAAGCGGATTTCGCGTTTTAGCGATGCTAGTCACGCCGCGGAACGTTCATTCCCCCTTTGGAAAGTGCCCTACCCGTGCACTGAAGTCAAAAGAGAGAGAGAGAGAGAGAGAGAGAGAGAGAGAGAGAGAGAAATAAGGAAATGCATCGAAATTTCACAGCACGCCATTCTCAGGCGTTCTTATATATTATTATTTCGGGTAATCGTCGATGCGTGAAATCGCGCGCGAAACGGCCGCGCCATTACGGACGTGCAATTTATTAAAGCCGCAAAAAACCCGCACGACGCAAACATCACGGCGATGGATCAACTGCAATGTGCATGCGGGACACCCGAGCACAGGTGAATGAAACGCGATTCTAAGACGCACATACGAACAATACGCCCGCGACGACGTAGAAACTTGAGATTGCTTGCGCCACGGCAGCCACTAGTCAATGTCACGATGAGCCCCGATGAGTCTATTAGACATCGCCGGCAATTGCTCGAGCAGTTTGACGGGTTGCACCGAGTTCGACACCGGCTCGGCCAAGTTGAGTAAGACCTCCGCTTTATCGTCGGGCTTTTTGCAACGGCGGTTAATTATGGCGTGATTTATTGCCACGCGAATGTGCGACGACGCGATTGCCTTACTCGTTGCGACGACGTTATCCACTGCGAATCATAAAAGACTCGTTAGTTACATCGCCCCGCTGTTCACCGGCCTCAATTATCCGCGTGTAATCTTTTTATAATAGTCCGCCCGACGCGCGTACGCATCAAACACTCGCGTTATTATGAGAGATTCATACGGACACATTACGGCGAGGGCTTTGCCGTTAATGCACGATCGTGTGCAGACTGTCGCGTTGCGTCGCACAGTGGAAAAAGCTACGCGTTCTCGGGCGTTGAACGCGTCTCTCATGTGTCATATCGGCGGAAGGTATCCTATTAACGAACTCGCGGTCAACTTTCACCAGACGTAAAACGCTTAAGGACGCGTACGGAATTCACAGATTTTCCTGATACACGTTCGTATTAGTTGCGGCCGTTTTTTGATTAGCATTTCCGCACACACGCCATGTGCAACGAGGCAAGTGGGAAAAAGTTCTCATTAATCTGATATTCGTGCGAACGCGGAGGTACAAATGCGGAAAACTTTGTGGAAATCATAAAGAACCGCACCGACGGTGGGTGACATACCGTGTACGCTTCATACGCGATTCGAGGGGTTAGATGTATGTATGTATGTGTGTGTGTGTGTGTGTGTGTGTGCGCGTGTTCGTTAAATTCACACGGATAACTTAACCATTTCGCGGAAACCCGACATGACAAACGACATCAGAAATATGAGAGGAATCATCCGACCGCCCGCGCCGCCGCGGTCGCACGAACGCGAGAGTGTGCGTGCGAGGAAGGGGTCGCCCGGTTCTTCGTGGGGGAGAAAAAGGAAAAAAAAACGAGCGCGGTAATTTTAATCGGATTAACGGCCACCCTAAATCTCCCCGGAATTAACCATTCGACCCGAAATTATTGCCACGTGCAGCCGTTTCAGCACTTTACACGTAAACGTTATAACTTGCAACTGGCGTCGCTTCATTCTAATACGGACGAACGACCGCGTTTACGTGATCGCGCCGCCCGCATCCACCACGGCCCGCTACGGCCACCGCTGCCGCCACCACTAACCCCCTGTGCGCGCGGTAAGAACAGGGTGTACACTTGAGCACACCGATGCTCGCGAATAATGCAAATAGCGAGTGAAAAACGTAGCGCGGTCCGGGCGGCTTTAAGTGCGCCGCCAAGAAAAAGCTCTTTATACGTACCATCCGACCCGTGCGAGACGTCGTCTCAGCCGGCTGAGAAATTCGGTTCAAGTATACATGTACGCGCGCTACGAGCAAGAAATCCGAGGGAGCCGATAAATTCGAGCACGGCCGCGAGGGTAAATCCCGCGAAATTCGCCGTTTCTTTCGTCTATTCTTCACGCGTAAATTTCTCCGTCTCTGTGTCTCTCTCTCTCTCTCTCTCTCTCTGACGTGCGCGCGCGCGCGTTTAGTCTCTATTTTTAGAACGCACACGAAGGTAGCGCACGAAGAAAGACGCACCTGCCTCCCACGTACTGCGCGTCCGGACAGGTATGATGGAGCACGTGTCTCGTACTTCCTCCTTACCGTCAAATACGCTGCATGCGCAGCTGCAACGGCCGGCGCATTCCGCCGGCAAAATGGATCGTACGCCATTCAAATGGTCTCTCTGTCTTGCCGTTCGAGCTACAAACAAATTATAATAGATCGCGGGTGATCAATTATCCGCGGCCGAAACCATCGGAAGAACGCACCTGGGAGCTCCGTCATAATTGCGTTACATGTTTTCTCGACTATGTATTGCATGTAATTGCATTATTATTATTATTATTATTATTATTATTATTATTATAACGCCAGGTCAGCCGGCCAGGCTGACGCTGTTTAGTGGAAAATCGTTGATACGAATACGAGAATAAATAGCCACCTCGAATTCGAGCTGGCGCTTCAATCGAGTGACTCTCAAGCACTCACGCAATTCGCGATGCGATGGAGTTTTCGCAAATAACCGTGACTGCCGGATCCACCGTAGGCCACGGAGGGCGCGTCTGTCGGTCGATTCGCTTGGTTTAGTGTTTTATGATCGCGACGCGACTCGAATGTGCACGCGTGCGAGATAATTCGAAGGTGTGATGTCGTGCGCGCGCGTTCCTCTCTCTCTCTCTCTCTCTCTCTCTGTCTCTCTCTCTCATTCGCTCTCTTGCCGGTCACTCGATTTTTCACGCCGTTTCATCGATCCGCACAATGTAACGTCGTTCGTCTTCATTCTCCTCGATGACTTCCAAGCGTTCCCTCCGTCCACCTTGAAGAATTCCCCTCTCTTTCTTCTCTCCGGCTTCTACTCTTCGCGTGTAATCTATCACTTACCATTCTCGTGAAAAATCGATCTTTTCACTTTTCGTATAACTACCCCCCCCTTTATAACCGCGCGACGGACATTCGCAGCGCGGGAGACCTGGAGAATTATTGTACGCGAGAGCGGTCCTCGTCTGAATTTCCGAACGTGTATTACGATGCGCTAAACGAGTATCGTACCGGCGCAAAAATTTCTGCGTGTTATTGTGGATATGGGAATAAGTTTCCACCCGTTTTGAATACAAATTATCATCGTTTCTTTAAACAAAAAGATACAAAATGATTTTATTCAAAGTGCGCCCCATTGGAAGTGACAACTTTCTCCCATCTTTCAGGTAGTAAACGGATTCCTCGAAGAAAAATATCAGGTTCTTTTGACTCGATCCATTCATTAAGCCATTTTTCGATACCTTTGTGAGAAGTGAGAACCGCTCTCCAGAAAGAGCCGACTGCATGGACCGATATAAATGGAAATCCGAAGGAGCAATATCTGGTGAATACGGCGGGTGAGGCAAGATTTCCCAATTCAATCCTTCCAAGTATTTTTGGACCGATTTTGCAACGTGGGGCCTAGCGTTGTCGTGTAGCAGAATCAGCTTGTTGTGTCTATTATCCCATTCCGGTCCTTTAAAGCTCGGTTCAAACGTATTAATTGCAGTCGGTAACGATCCCGAGTGATGGTTTCGGACGGTTTTAGAAGCTCGTAATAAATAACGCCCTTCTGATCCCACCAGATGCATAACATAACTTTCGAACCGTGGATATTCCGTTTTGGAGTTGATGGACCTGGTTTTACCATGGCCAATCGCCCATTATTTCAGTTGTTTGGGGTTATCGTAGTAGATCCATTTTTCATCGCCAGTGACAAGTCGATGCAGAAAATTCCTTCCTTTTTCTTTTCTTTGAAGCAGCATCTCGCACGTCACCTGACGTCTTTCAATGTCTCTCTCCTTCAATCGATGTGGCACTCAATTTTTGGACCATTCCCAACGCATGTAAACGTTTGCCGACGGTAGATCTATCAACATTTAACTCGTTTGAAAAATCTTCGAGCGTTCGACTCGGAGCTTCTTCGAGTAAATCTTGCATCTTGTTGTGCATCTTCGAATTTTTTAGGCGCCCCTTCGCGTTCTCGGTCGCTCACGTCACTTCGAAAACGCCGAAACCACTCTTTACACGTGGTACTCGACGGAGCATGATCGCCGTAAATATCAACAAACATTCGATGCGTTTCAGCAGCACTTTTCTTCAGAATATCGTAATGGAGTAACACTTCCCGCAAATGCTGCTTCGTCGGAGTAAATGTTGCCATTTTTGACGCGAAAAAACAAACGATGTTTTACGCTTCAAACGAATGTCTACTACTGCGATTCAAAGCTCACAAATACACCTTCGAAACACAAGTAGAGCCGTTCCAACAAACACGAAATTCGTACCACTTTCTTAGTATCTTTCTGAAAAGGGCGGAAACTTATTCCCGTACCCAATAATTCCGCGATGTATTATGCATATTACATCGTAATCTCGCCGATCGCCGTGCCATAATATAGCATCGAATCAATAATAATCTAAGTATAATCCGACATATAATATTCATGTCAATTTAATGGCCATTAATTCACCAGCAATTGTTCCGACAACCATGTTTCTTGGTGCTCGGGGAAGAGAGATTCCCTTCCCCAGATGACCCTCCCCTCTTTGCAGAGTCCGAAATGTTGAGATTACAATTTACCACGGCAAATATCGAAACAGCTTCAAATAAAAACCAGATAACGATCGTACGCGCTCTCCTTCCTTAATGTTTCTAATGAGTCATCGAGAACATTATTCGAATGCACGCTCGTAATGCGCTGTAATGGTATCGCGTTCCGCGTTGTATGTTACCGCCTCGCTGATAGTTCGAATTTCTCTCGCATGAGAATATCGCTGGAAAAAATTTCGCCTGTAACGATATCGCGATATTGCACGGGCAGTCGACGGTATCTCTTCTATTTTCGCCGAACGTGCGACCTACCTAGGTTAGCGAGCTACCAAAAGCCCGACGAGCCCGCGCTGGTCGCCCGTCGTCGGCCAGCGCACAAATTATGCGCGTCATTTGCGGGGAAAATTTGTCCATTTCGTATACCGCGCCGCGTGCCGTTAACGACAACGCGACTCGTAATGCACAGCCCCTGCCGGCCACAGGACGATGCGGAAACCGATCGTCAACGTGACGGAAGCGCGAGTGACCACGCGAGCGGGAAGACACATGCTTTCACCAAGTATATACATATATTTATAATAGATACCATGAAGTAAAACGTTCATCGGTTATCGCACGAGCTGAAGTGCTTCCGTTACGAAAAAAACGATTACGAAAGACGCGCAAGTATATTTATTATATTTTTGTCCGTCGGTGAAAGTGTATTTAAAGAGCCGACGTTTACACTTCTGTGCACTGTCATTCCGACTTCTGTCGGATAGCCCGTTAACAACGGCTTTCAATCGTGATCATTTCGTGTTCTCTATTTTATTGCATGTACACCATTTGACAAGCGTGATTAGCGCGATTCACCTAACGCACGAAGTTACAACATCTTAAAACCTTCCGTAAGGGAGGCATTAACAAGCGTAGCTCGAAGTTATTTCGCCGACCTGTGTACTCCGGCAGCCTAGTGGAGACGCGATTCTGCGTCTCCGATAAAAGGCGACTCAATTCGCTGATCCGCGCCCGGAGCTTGACTCGTCGTCGAGCCCGCACCGCCGTTGCCGCTGCCGCTGCCGCTGCCGCTAAAACAATCACAGAATGGTATCCGGAGCTGAACGAGGGAGTCAACCGTCACGTTCCGACGTCGATTGCGCCGTCTATTTTCGTTACTCCGTGCTCTGGTCGCGCTCGACTAGGGATAGAGATGCTCGACTAGGGCGCGACTATCGCCGTGCTTCGAGCGCGTTTAACCCCGCCGAACGTTTAAAGCGCTCGACGTCGATCCGAACGGTCTCGGCGGGGGAGTTTGATTCCACGGCGAACTCAAAGCCCGGACTCGCGCAACGGGATTCAACGCACGTCGGCTATCGCGCGCTGACTGCTTTCCTGCGTTATCGCGCGGGAACTTTCTATCGACGCACCGTTATCGCGCGGATCGGAGGGATCGCGCGATATAATTTATCGCTCCGTTCACCCCTTTAATTCAGCAAGCGGCCGAGACTCAGGGTGTAATCGCGGTGAAATCGCGCGAGATATATGAGAGAGAGAGAGAGAGAGAGAGAGAGAGAGAGAGAGAGAGAGAAAGTGAGATACGACGGAGTAATCGATCGGTCGAATTTATGGGGGTTGATTTATCGGGCGCTATTTCTTATTCCTACCCGCCGCGCGTTTCTCGCGTTCTCTATGACGCAGAATGGATACGCCGGCTCGCTGATTTCTTGCTTCTTATCTGTCCCGGTCTTGTCTACTAGTTTTAAATTTACGAGATGGGCCGACTGCAACGAGCTACGGGAAACTTTCTCCTTCGCATGCGAAAAAAGAGATAGAGAGGAGTGAAGAGAGAGAGAGAGAGAGAGAGAGAGAGAGGGGGAAGAATGCGAAAGAAAGAGAGAAGAGAGAAACTTGTCTTCCGCGATTCTTACTGGAACAGTTACAAATGCCTCGTCATGGTGTCGCCATTCGCTTAATCTCTCAGCGCATAAAGTTTCATGTCGATATTTTATGTGGATGTCCCCAAACGCTCAGATTACTTTCACTCCAGATGCTACGTAGCTTTTATTAAGATCCGCATAATGAATAAAGTAAATTTATTCCTCTGATTATCATCGTTTCCCTTAGGTCACGGCGCTCAATGAAATATTTCGACGGTCTTAATAAACGAAAAAGTCGCTCTTCCCGAGCGAACGTATAATTTCATTCATGAAAAGAGCGCATTCTTCAGCCGCGCGGTATATAAGTTGAGGCTGAACTTTATTACATGACCACACGTGCAATCACCCTTCGATATAAAGATGTCACGGCGCGATAGACATTGATGACTTTACGTACTTTACGTACGTAGCTAAAAACACAGCCGAGTGAGCTCGAGTCGCATCGCGGGAAAATCGCGCGCGAAATAATCAACGCGTACACAACCGTGCAAAATCGAATGAAAGTTATAATCGCGTGTGCGTGTCGTTCGCAGGTGCTTGAGGGGGAGCGAATTTATCGTAATCGAAATACCATTTAACACGACGATGGAAAAGAAGTACCGTTATCGCCGGTTATCTGACATTTCTCTCGCGGCCGATTTCAGCATATACACAGAGAGAGACGCGAGATCTCAAATTAAAAATCTGCATTTACCAGCGAGCGAGATTATATTGTGCCTCTTCGTGTGTATACATGCTACGGCTTGAATGGCGACGTACTGTTGCACTTACATAGCGAAGATCTATTGTACGAGCACGCCTGTGTGAAACATCACGACGCGACAACGGCTTTTAAAACATATTGATCGCGCGGACATTTTTGATTGCGCGATACTTAGCGCGCGCCGTCAAAATCACACCATCCCCAACAGCCATCGCGATAGTTCCGGCTGAAAGGTTCCACCGGGTATATAACGGACGGGCGAAAGAGTAGAAGAGTCGGTAGAAAGCGAACACGCTGCGCCAATAAAAGCAGGAAAGTGTAACGTTTCAAAGAAAGTACGAGCCCGATAGAGCGGAGGCGGGGATTTCAGCGCATGCGGGATATTATATATATATATATGCATGTCGATTCGCCTTGCAAAGAAACAAATCGTCCTCCTAGCGCGTTACCGGAGACGCATTGTTACCGGTAAAGTCTTCGCTAGTGTCTGTTTAATGATACTCGATCTCCTTTGTGCGTGTGTAACGCGCCTCTGTAACGTATCCCGCCACGATACACCGCGGACGCTTCTCGTTCTAACTGTAGGACGGATAATCGTAACGATGATTTCACTTAAGAGCATCGTGCAAAGAAACAAATAACAATGCGTATTATCTATTATTATTAATATACGTCTGTACAACTCTCAATCAAATCAACAACAACAACAACAATAACAACAACCCGGTTACTACCTCTCTCGCTTGTTTTCTCTTCTTTTTTTCTTTTTATTTGAGTGTCCTCGAATGATCCGATCTTTAAACGCATATTGCACTCACATTATTGCAATCACGCGCAATTCGAATTCGTCTCGTTAATTCTTTTACATAAAGCACACGGGGTGTGCCATGCATTCTAAATCGACGCTGCGTACATCTTATTTCGAAAGTGTACACAACCTCCGGTGAATGGTGTGAAAATACTTTCCTACGCTTTTCCAGCTATGCTTAGGAGGTGATCCTTTGATCGCGTGCATCTTATTGCATTCGTTCAAAGAGGCAAGATTCTCTTTTCAACTTTTTCCCAATGTGAGCACGCGATCGCTTTTCGATGGAAATTTAATTAGAAGATCAAGCTCTACGAGAAACTACGGTGGAAATTACTTTTCTTTAAATTCTCTATACTAAGGATGTTAAAGATCCTTTTGAAATTTGCCGTGAAAAGAGTGCGAGGGAGCTTTTGTTGTTCGTTTGCCGGAGTGTAGAATATAGAGGGAATGTAATCAAAGAGATATTAACGCGCAGTTTGCGGAACGGTAACCCGAAATATCGCGATCGTTTACTTTATCGGCACAATTTTTCAACGGCGCTATTTAGACGCGCATGTAACCTCGCGAAAATTATTGCATTTGGCGCTCGCGCTGCCGTCGCTGCTGCTGCTGCTGCTGCTGCGGAATAAATGGCGAGATCAATAGTGAAACAGGAAAAAAAAGATAAGCCGTGCGGTACCCAGTAAGCGGAAGCGAATGAAGGAAATGGGTCGTGGATTTGCCGTAGCAAATAAGCTTAAACTTATGCGATTGGCACTGTTCACCAGAATGCGTGCGTCCCGAACGTTCTTTGGCCATTATACTTCCGGATTATAGGAACCACCGCGTTATGGAGCTTTCGCGGCGGACAGATCGAAACCGTCGCATTCTGCGGCATCGTCGGCGAAATTTGTTTGCAGTCCGGAATTCATACGGAATCCTGCGTGCCCCATAGCGATTAAATTTTAATGGTCTTCGCTCAGGATTGTAATCCTGCGCGTAATTAATTCGTGCGCGCTGTTCGGTCAAGGAATGTAACAGACCTCTGAGAAACGATACAGTCCCGCGCGATTTATATTCCGCGCGATAATTATTACTTGCGGCGAAAAATTACGAGAGAGGGACAAGAGATTGCGCTCTCCGCAGATGCGGCGTACGAAATTACACCTTCGTGTCGCCGCGTTGTGTCTCCGCGGGAATAGTTTCCAGCGCGAACCCGCGGTCGCGTCACCTCCGATCTATGGAAGATACTCGCGGATCTATGGAAATATCGACGTATCGGCGTATTTCCGAGGCAAGTCGCCTGCGTGACGCGTTTTTGTCAATATGGGATTTCATTAAGGAAATACGGACTCGAGATTAATCAAACAATGCGCGAAATAATAGCAATTTTCCTGCGACAGCCTGTCGACATTTATCTGCCGTCTGATGGATACGTCGTTCTATTATCACCTCCCCCTTCGCGAATGAATATATGTATGTGCACGTGTGTACGCGTGGCTGTTTAATAAATCGCATAAATTTAATCCGACATCGCATCGAATTGCAATAGATAGATTGCCAGACACTTGCAAATACCAATTTATCTCGTCGGCGTGTCAATAAACTCACGGAATCCCCCCCTCTCTCTCTCTCTCTCTCTCTCTCTCTCTCTCTTCCTGCAGTCTTCCGAAAAAGCTCGGGCTGCCTTATAATGCGATAAATCATGAACTGCATAGACGGATTTTCGATGTGATCGACTCCGGGAGCGAGAGAGGTTCGCTAGGAAATAGCTCCTTTCAGCGCAGGCTCCGCAGTCGAACGTAAGTGATGTGGTCGGTCCAAAGTGCGGGAATGCATCGCCATTATCTGAGTAACGAGGCATCGATTTGCAAGCCGCCGATGAGTGGAATGAAGCGTAAAACAGATTTACGCGCGGGTACTGCGCCGCGAGTTTCATTCCCGCGTTTCACGAGTGTATCAGTGAATTCTTGGCGTTACATCGGTGACAAACTCTTCGTTCTCTATTGGAGAACTTTCGATTGCGAAGGTGCTTACATCGTCTCGCGTGTATAACGACGTATTATGTATACGCGGCTTGTCTTCGAGCGAGTTACTCTCGTGCAGCCGCACGCGCGCGCAAGTGCGCTTCGTTCAGTCTCGCGTTCGCACGGCGATGCCTGCTGCGAACATCTGCGTAACGGACTAACTGGCGAAATTACCGTTAGGTTACAACTGGTTGATACTCCGTTAATTAAAATGACTCGACCGTACTGACTCGCGCGAAATATCTATTTGCCGCTGCGCCGCTAATTCGAACACGCTCGGCTCCGAGACTGCACGCACGCAAGTGATGAACGAACCCTGTCGTCATTAATGATATAATGCGGAACAGAGAGATGCGCTTTCGCTTTATTCCCTTCGCTTTCTTTTTGCGTTGTTGCAACCAGTTGTTGCGTAAGTTTTCGTCAAGTTAAAACGAGTAATTTCAGCTTCGGGGTGTGCGCGAAGTGTGTGTCGTTTACCGATGCGCTATTACCTGTCCAATGTAGACTCCGGATATAGATCGACCGTTGAACAAATATTGGTTTTAAGTTTGTGTTTTTATATTTTTTCAAGCGGTTTTAATATTCCTGCGAATTTCGCTCTAATCTAATTTGCCTGCGGACCATCAGAACGCGTCCGTTTAATCTCGACGTATGCGCAGCGTTGCGCAAGAAAATCCAGTGTGTGTGTGTGTATGTATGTGTGGGGTGCTCCCGTCTCTCTCTTATTTATATCCGCAGTTTGCAGTAATATTTGATTGTCGCTAATGTTGTATTTTTCGCGCGGGACTTCCTCTTTCCGAGCCGTCTCTGTCGGCCGTTTGCGCATCGAGCACGATGAAACAAACGGACGAGCGCGAGAGTTCAGATAATGCCGCTTAAGAAGTTAACGAAAAGTGTTTAATGAAACGCTGACTGGTGCATAATGTATAAAATTGATTTAGGCGCCCGATAATCTTTGACTTAAATTTCCTCATAATCTCTTCGTCTAAACTTCGCCGAGAAAGTTGCCGGGCGTCCTGGATTTTACAGAATTGCCTCGCTTCCAGACATCTGCTACTATAACTCGATTTAAATGACTCTTCGCCTCGATTTATCACATTACGCTGCTCGAAAATTGGTACGTTTTGCTCTATTTCACGCGTCTGCGCTCACTCGAAACAGCAAGACTTCCCATCGCGAAATCGGTGATTATATACTTTCCTTATCGATTGAAAAGTGTCAATATTTGCCGGAAAGTTCAGGGTAATTAACGATTGTTTGCTGCTAGCCGCGCTTACACGTCGGATAAAGTGTAGCAGTGTACGCGTAATGAGGTATAAGCAACTGCTTGATCCAGAGGAGATCAACTCGGCACAGCGTTTAGCAATTTTTTTCAGCTGTCGCGCCGCAGTATAGCTGCGTGCGGAAGCTCATAAGTGGATTCATCGCGGTAAGTGGAGTCATTAGCACGCAGTTTGCGGCCGATTCGTCTAACGAAAGCAATTACTCCTCAAGTTTATCCGAGTCTGTGTGCGTCCTCCGCTCACTAATGCCGCCAAACGTGTCCGTGAGAGCCTTAAAAGTTAGAGTCTCTTGGACACTTGGAAGCTATGAGGAATCAATTTTGCAAGCTGCGAAGCGACAACTTTCCATCTTCTCTTCTCCCATTTAATGAATTCTATCTGCATGCCTATCGATCTCCTCGAATACTGCTTCACCATCGGCACCGGCGGACTAGTCTTAGACAAAAGATCTTTCGAATATCGCATTAAAAGTTCCACGGTGATAGAAAGTTAGAACTTACTTTCTGTTATACGCCGATATAGATCTGCGAGAACTCCGACAAGGCTACTTAACGGGCAAACGAGAACGCGGCTCGCGTGTCACAGAAAAATTCGTTAATTCTCAATGGCATTTCCCCAGGTAGAACGAATCAGTCGTGTCGAAAATGCGCGAGATCACAGTATGTGGTCCGTCGTATATTCGCGTCACGCGTTCTGCAAGTTCGTGTCATATTTGCCAGGATATTTCATTTCATTACTTCGTCCCTTAGTTCTTCTTTTGTCAGCTACGAAAATTACAGTGCGGCGATCCTCTATCACACATCGAGAGACCGTCGATAATTACTCGAGATGGCTCCTCTGCTTTTGACGGAGAAAACGCTGCTATAAGTTGACATTATTTGATATCGGCAATAACGATCTTAACGATATCTACTCGTACTGTCGCAACATGTTTCGAACATTCGTTTTATTCAACTATCGGTACTATCGGTAGTCCGATAGGGATGAAGAATATCATTCCGGCTCTTTGTACTGCCTCGAAAAATAACATAGTAATTTTTTAAACTGTAGAATAATATACAATTATTACAGTGAAATAGGTTTCCCTCTCTGGGAATTCCTATCTCGTTCCTTTTCTCTCTATCTTTCTCTTCCTACGATCACTTAACGACTTTAGTAATTAAAGTCGATTGCATTTATTTCCCCAGCGACATGGATAGTTTCAAAACGATGTTTTCTAAATATATAAAAGATGAAGTGAGTGAGTAAGAGAGAGAGAGAGAGGGGGGAGAGAGAGAGAGAGAGAGAGAGAGAAAGAAGGCCGAGAGAAAAGGTGAGGAGGAGAGAGGAGAGAAGAGAAGGTGAGAGAATCTCTATCTGTTCAATGCAGCGCAATATTCGCGAACTTTGCATCGCGAATTTATAACTAGGTTGCTATTACGCAATAATGCAAAAGTAGTAAAGCAAACTCTGCGCGATAATAAGGATTAATAAACATTCGCTACACTTACGGCAGCTTGTCATATTGCAGTTGTTGAGCTACGTTTTGCCCTCGACTATCTCACGTTCACGGAATTCTGAAATTCCAACGGTTGTGGATTTATCCCGCAGTTCGAATATACGTTGAATGCGGATTTTCAGATTATTCTAGTGTAACGTATAAAAGCGCGGAGCACACTGCCGGTTTACGGATGGCTTATTAATTTGATATTCTTAACGTCAATTAGCACATCCGCTTATTCGTCAAGTCAAAGCTTCTTTCGCAGCGCATTCCACAATAATCTATCTATTTCTATCCGATTATGTCGGCAAGAGCTCGACAAGAGACACTCAGGCGCGATAGTCACGTGAACGTTGAAAAATCGACTGCGAAATAGCGTGAGCAGAAAACGAGTCTTTTGCGAGGAGAAACGCAAAACGGTGAACGGTGCCGGATGGCGCGGGAGCTACCTCGAAATGATGTATACGAAACGATGCGCACGCTGCACAGAGTCCGGCGAATTGTTCAAGAAAATTGGAACACGCGCCGCGCTCTATGGAAACAAAAATCTGGAATTCTAATTAAAGGCAACGGATAAATCGCCTCGGTCGCCGCTCTGTTTCGTGCGTGCGCGCGCGCGCTCATGGAATTGTACACGTCCACAGGTCAGAAAACAGCCAGCTCTGAATTCTTTTGTTGCAGCATCCGCTCACGGTGAAACGGTGAATCGCGTGGAATATAGGCACAAAACTTCATTAGCACAATTGTTGGCAAATCGCACAGATGCCTAATCACAGATGCCGCGTTTCTACTGCTTTCCGTTGATCGTTAGTCGCTTTATTAAGACGAGCTACCTGTGCGCGAGCATGCGCGACATCTGTTTTGTATCGAATAACAATATAAAATGCAATCTGTCGTGCAATTAATATCTCGACATCAGATGTCCCGTATTACATTTCGATGGAACGTCGAAACGTTGAGAGAGAGTGGTTCCGGACGGAGAGATGGGAGCCCGCTCTCATCGAGACAACGCTCACATTCGGCTGACATGGGTGAGAGAATTAACGAAACAAACTCCGAGAAAGCGCAATTACATTCCCGAACAAACGCGAACGAACGAAAGAATCGGTATTCACAAATTTACCTCTCTGTCTCTTTCTTCCTCTACTCTCTTCCTCTTCCTTCCCCATCCCTGTTTCCTCTCAGGCTCATCGACGGGAACTTGGAACGGGAAAAGTTAAACGAAATGGTCTCCAAACGGATAATCAGCTTGCTGCTTGCGAAGGAGCATGCAGGCAGGCAGGCACGGCAGTGCTGTACACATCAGACGGATATGCTCGCGCGTAATGCGAATGTACGCAACGACGCAAAATTCTGCTCTAGTTGCGAAGGGACAAGCGGATACGAGCAAGTGCTGTTGAATTCGAGGGCGGATTAGCAAGCGCGGTCGGCTGCGTTCTCGAAAGTGGCGTCAGGTCGACTCTGCGAATTTCCGCGATGTTGAATCGCGCGAAAGTCATCGTCCGCAGCTCCACGTCCATTTGATATCACGGTCGGCATATAGCACACATGGGCGAAATCAGGACGACGAGTGGTCCGCCGAGGAATTTCGGGAACACGAAAGAAGAAGACGTCGCGTGAAAACGCCGCGCGTTTTCTGGCACGAAACCGATCTCTGCCTTTGCTTTAGTTGTGAGATCGCGATTGCGGTTGTTGGTGTTCTTAACGGGTCAATCACCGCGTTCGCTCGCTCGATCGTTCGCGCGTTGCGCGCAAATAACATCTTATACTCGCGAACTACCCCATGCGATGAAGCGCTAAAAGTGACGCGCACATGTGCGACGAATCAACTTTTTTCATAATTCCGCGCATCCTTCGCAGGATAGAGGGGAAAAGGGAGATAGATAGATAGATAAATGTGTATATTACTTCTGCATTTATTATTCTAGGGTCAACCCCTTAAGAGCGCTACAGCGAGAGCAAAAGTTAAAGATTAAAGAGTACAATGATAAAATTGAAAAAAGGGGAGAAAGGAATATACGATCATAAAGCAATGATTTAAACGACAAGTATAAAAATACATACGAGAGAGAGAGAGAGAGAGAGAGAGAGAGGGAGTGAATGGGCAATGCGCGAATCGATTCACGATTAACATTGTGGCGTTTTCAATTTCTCAGCGGCTGCCAAATAAAATAAAATAAAAACGCCACGAATGTTTGAACGCAAGATAAACAATGTAGATGGAAACAGTTATCAGTCCAGACATAACAATATCGAGCTCCGAAAACACTCCACTTGTGTCAACTCGATACTGGAGTCGCTAACGGTTATTACAGCGCTGGATGTTCGACATAGAGCTTCACCGCGGTATAACCGTTTGAGTTTAATGCGCTCCGCCCCCGCTTCGGCGATGGTGATAATTCACGAATTAAACTCTTCAACGTCGCGGTTATATTTGCTCCTCTTTTTATTTATTTTCCCCGTCGATTAGTATTTTTTGACACGGCGCTGTTAACTCGTCAAAACCGAAGCGGAACGCGGCTGCGCGCGGGGTGAAGATTTATGTTCTCTATGCACAATAGACGAGATTCCATACGTCTCAATTAATTTTCATAAGCTCCGTTGCACTGGCTCTCTCTCTCTCTCTCTCTTGTGCGCGCGTGCCCGCGTTGGAAAAAAATATGCCGCGGGAAAAAACTGCGAGAGAACGGAGAAAGGCTGATAATTACCGTTCGTGCACGTGCAGATTTACCGCGCGCGCCCTCGCCTCGTTTTACTTCGCGATATGAAATTTTCATTTCGCCCGGCTATATATCTCTCCCTGTCCGTGTGTTCGTAAATATAGTAGTTTCAGGCTTGTTTGCTACCTATAAACTGGGAACAGCACGTATGCTACATTTGCTATAAACAAACGGGACTTTCACCGACGCGCACGTAACCCCCGCGCACAATACAGCTAATGCCGCCGTGTTCCACATTGTAGAAATGTAGCGGGCGCGTGTGATGTCTGGGAAACATCTTCGTGTGATCACAAGTAGATCGCGCACACCTCCGACGATAAATGCGATCACAGCTAATTATCAAATATCCCGCGTATCGAAGGGGTTAATTTTCGTGAATGTTCTCGACGCTCAAACGGTGCTTGTTTCTTGTCGCGAGTCACACTCACGTAGACGGTTCTCTCCATAATTCGTAAAGCAATCTCGCAGGAACGTAAAGAATACAGCACGAGATTGAAAGCCGCCCGCGAGCACGGGAGCGGCGTCCCATCGCGAACGTCTGTCTCCTCTCCCTCCCTGCCGCCGTCCAGCGACCGCATTATTAATCGAAGCAAGTGATTTTGAAACCGAGCGGAAAAGAATTTGTACAACTCGCCTTTATACAACTGATCTGTTACTCACACATATGTTACATTCATACGTATGTTACTGCTGTCCGGCGGAGAATAGCAGCTCGAGTGAAAATCCGTGAACGATCCAGTAGTAACGACGGAGATGTCTCCGCCAGGCGGGCGCGCACTTCGGGATGCAGCGATTTCTCAGAATATCGATAACGGTATTATCGTCATTCAGAACTATCGATAACGATAATATCGATAATTTTGAAAAATATCGATTTTTATATCGATATTTATATAAAAAATGTATACATACAGGGGTATGCGTATAAAGGGTATACACGAAAAATTTAAAAAGCTCTTTTAAAAATTTTTATCTTTATGTAATTTATTGTCATATTCTTATTAGAAAATATCTAATAAACCGCAGTCGTTTGCCGCATACATGGAATAGGAGATCTATTACGGTTCAACGATCGAGGTTAAAATGATAAAAATTAGCGAATTTACTAGACACCGACCAATTACATAATATATATTCCAGTGAATTCACTCACTTTTGTAATTTTCATCTCGGTCGTAGAACCGTAATAGGCTCCCGTAATAGGCTCCCATAGAGCTGTAAGTGAAAAATACGAAATATCAGTAAAATTCATATCGATATGTCGATTTTATCGGAGACAAAAATTATCGATGAATATCCGATATTTGTCTCCGCGATATATCGATATATTTCGATATTATCGATATTTATCGTTGCATCCCTAGGCGCACTATGTTACTTTACCGTGAATAAGACTATCGGCGCCGGTATTGTCGGCGCGGCAATGTAAAACTGGTGTTTTAAGGACGACGCTATCGATCAGACTAACATACGTCGGGCGCCATCACGGGAGTGAACGGTCCTGTAATATCGTTGCGTGTAACTAATTTACATGTGAAGCGTAACTAATTGCACATAACAGTTGCATGTGACAAATTAAACATGCAGATAACCGGGAACCAATGAGACGAGTTAACGAGTGTATACATCAAATATATATATATATATATAATATTTATCTTCCCGGTAATTCAGTTGAGCATTGAAATAATCAATAAATAGTGCAATCATATATCGGCTCGATCTGACGTGGACGTGACCACGTCGGATTCTTCCTGAAGGTGTCCACGGCTCGATCTCGCTTTGTCGCGATACATCGAATGACGAAATTGCGAATGAACACGTGGAACATCTCTTTCGTCGGCGACACGTCGTTATCAAATATCGGCACGCCGTTGCGTCAGCGTTGGATTGCCGCGCGAATTGAGTTCGCGCGAGTTCGCTTTTAAAACGGGACACCGTGATCCCAGTATTTTAACAGAAACTACATGTAATGGAGCCTATTACTGGGCGCAGGCATTGCCTACCGACTACGCTTTGACCGCTCGCTATTGAGCCGATGACATTTCGAAGCCGTTTAACGACATCGGCAATTTCTCCGGGTTTATTGGGAGAAAGAAGACTCGGCGGGTGACCGGTGCGCAGGCGGTCGTTCGGTCGCCGGCTACGTTTGTGAATGTTTACACAGGGCCATGCTGCAGAACGGCAGAAATCACGTCTCTATAGAAGCACTATAGAAGTTCCCCTTTGTGGGCCTTTGAACGCGCGTCCCCTGGTTGACCTACTTCCTTGCAATACAGCTTCAAATATGATATGAATTTAGTTGCCGTCTGTTTCGAGCAAGCGTCTTTGAAAGAGACGGCCAATTAAGCATCCCGTCGCGTGAATCGCGGCGCATTCCGGCGCGTCGATTGCACGATTTCCGTCTCCGACAAGAGCGAGCACGCACACACACACACACCCACACACACCGCGCATCTCGCCGAAGTGTGCAAACAGCAAGGGGCAAGGCGTCAATCGCCCGGCGGTATGCGAGACAGCGATTTCGCGATTGGGAAAGGGGGATTACACGATGCGACGGGACTTTCGACGTCCTGTTTCCATGAGAAAGAGCATGTGTGCATGAGAATTCGCCGGCCGCGGATGATACAAGTGTCGAGTGTACTATTTTACAACCAACTCTGCGAGCTGCGTAAATTGTACACGTCTTTTTCTCTTAGCTACTTAAAAGCTGTTACAAAAGTTTCAGCGAGCAAACGTAAGCTCGAGCAACTAACAAACTCGAGCGACTGAACTGCCCTGAACTTTGATGGATAACCGTGGACTCTTAATGGACTCTACGTTGCAACATAGTCGTGAGTCTGAAATCATATTTTCCGGCAATATAAATCTGGTTTCGCAGGAAGTTCCGTTCGCACGTAACTCACGAAAACTTTTTCACTTATCGAATTCTGCCGGCGATTCGCTTTCTCCTTTTTTTTTCTTCTCCCCCCTCCCCCTCCCTCTGTCTCTCTCTTTCTCTTTTCGATGTCGAGAGCTTAACGCAACGCCCGACCAATCAACTGGACGCTCCGATGAAGCGGAACCCCATTTTTTCTTAAGCGAGATTAACTTACAACAGGTCTATGATTTGTTCTTTCCAGTGTAATTATTTTCGATCGACTTGCTATAAATTGAGCACGGATTGCTCAGTGCGGACATCAATTCGCGACGCGTGTATAATTTTCATGTTACATTTCGTAAGTTACGACGCGTGCGATCCTTCACATGTATTAGTTTAATTTGCTCCTAGTTTAATTCGCAAACGGACCGTTTATATGTACCGTTTATATGTGAATTTGTACAACTATATAATTATTGATGTGCGGTAATCGCGTCCTGAATTACACGCTATCGCGTCTATCGCAAACACGCGCAAACTGTATACCGTTAAATCCCCCTTACGAGTTATATTTTTAACGAAGTAATCGAGCGGTCGAGAAGAGCAAGTCGAGGCAAAATTCCAAATGAACCGCTGCCTTCGATGAATTTTACGCTCATTTAACCGAAAACGAGGAGAACCGCGTCTCGATTCGAAGCAGAAGAGCGCGCACATTTTCCGTTCGTAGGCGCAATCGTCGTCACTTGGAGAGTTACACGCGCAGAAGCAACGAACGAATCAATAATGTCAATTGTAGACGCATACAACGCGTTCCATTGAAATATGTAGTGCAAATTTCAAAGCGCTAATTAACCCGACAACAACATTCCGCGACTCGAACAAAAAAGCCCGAGTGCGCTGGGGAGACGCTCGCGTTATACTTAAGACCGTTATTGTTGCACGCGAGAGACTGTTGTAACAATTACCGAAATATGTGGCTTACATGTGAGTACATCGCGTCATTTCCGAGAGTCACCTGATTACTCTTATTACACGATGTAATTGCAACTCAATTCGAGGCGCCAGTCTTAATGGCTATTACGCATAATTGTGCATTTTAATGTAATTATGCTAAGCACATAAGTATGTTATATTCAACGACAATGCCCATGCAGCTGCCGCTCCTCTAAACTGAACCGGGTCGGACGGTTATATTAATCGCATTATGCCAAGATCTTAATTGCGAATGTACATCGCGATCGATCGTTAACAATCTGCAAACTTCACTTTTGTGCAAATATCCCGATAATCTCACCACTGTGAGAAACTGAACTCGCTGTTTATTTGAGAGATCAGCTGTAGTATCAGTCATCTTCGCTCCGAATTGATTCCTTCGAATAAACAACTTAGAAATCGTACAACATTAAAAAGGGGAATGAGGTGCGGGATCGATAGGAACGGCAGAGCCACGTAGGACGCACAGACGCACACGGTTAAATGGCTGGATGGTGAGACGAGGCGAGGGAGCACAAATGCAGCGGATCGTTCTTTGCACCGGTTAAAAGGCCAGGCCCTTCCTCTAAACGACCGTCGCGAGAAGAATCTTCGTCGTCGTCGTCGTCGTCGTCGTCGTCGTCGTCGTCGCCGTCGTCAACATCGTGCGACGAACTCGCTCGCTCTCTTTGTAGTTTTATAAACGTAGTCGCGAATATAGCCAGAGAGGGAAAAAATAGCAGAGGGAAACTAAATCCGTTACTCTAGAAATTTAACTGAAAAATTCAAGTCGCAAGAGAATTTAAAGTGTAACATTAATATATAAATATTCGATTACGCGCATGAATACGTAGACGGATTCCGTGTACTCGGAGAGAGGAGGCGCCGAAATTATTTCCGATATTTAAAAATATTCCATTTACGCAATAATTTCGTTGGATTTTTGCTCGTCGGTAAGAAACTAAAGATATTCCCATTGTATAATGCACCACGTTTGAAAATGTTTGGCAGTATCCTGTTCGCTTCGCTCGCACGTTTAAAACTTATTAAAACGAGGAAATTAACCCTTTAACGCCCGATTTTTTTATAAGTGTTTTAAGAATAAAATTTGAGTTTTTTTGAAATGAGACTATAAGTAGTGATAACCAAAAAATTATCAGAATTTTATATCTACGAAAAACTACCTTTCCAAGCAGAAACTACTCCCAGAAGCGAAAAATACGCCTGATTAAATTTTTTTTTAGTTTTAATAATCTTATATCGTACCTAATGGTTGGAAAAATTCCTCGAAACATAAAAGACATATTCAGAACTTGATCTTTATTTACCCGGAATGGAATTGCATAAAGCATCGAGAGATGCAGAGGGGAATTTTACAGGTTTTGCAAATTATTTTTGTCCTGCTTTGTTTCCCTTTCGAGCTGCACAATTGACAATGTCTTTTACCACTATAGCCAGACTATGTTCAAACTATGTATATCGAGACAAACGAAAATAGTACAATCTAGACATATATCTCTTTTTGAACAAGTGAACTTTTTTGTAAACAGAACTGTAGAGATGATGATCACAAGGACATACAGCGTTAGTTATCCAGATAGAAAAATCGTTATGCGAACAGTTATATGAAAAACGAAAACTAACAATCGACTTTTGAACGGAAAATGTAAAGTAACAGTCTACTTCTGAACGAATAAATTTGTATTTTTTTTTGTAAATATAACGGTAAAAATGATAAACATGGACACACTCAGAGATGGTTATTCAGATGGAAAAACCGTGAAACAATTATATGGAAAATCAGCATCAATCGTTTACTTCTGAATAAATGAGTACATGAAGTTTCCGCTTTTCATTTGTTGGTTTCGTTAGTTTGGTACTTTTAATCATTCGTTTTTTGTTTATTGGTAAATATGACTTGGATCCTAAAAGCATATACGAAATGAGCAACCTATACCGAGAAAAATAAAGGGTAATCTACTATACGACGTAACTCTGATAGTCAGCTTGACATTTTTGAGCTGAAATTTTACTATATTTGTAAGTGAAGTTTATCATTCAGAGCGTCAAGCTTATTATTTCAGAAGAATATCTTATAGATCATTTAGATAGTCAATCGTTCATTCATTTTTCGCCGCATAAAAAACGCATAAAAGACGTAGGTCACCAGGTTTCACGAAAATAGCTTGATTTCTTGATTTTCGTGTCCACCATATTGGATTCGCCATTTTGAATTTCTGTATTCTTTTAATTTCACATTTTGCATCTGAGAAAGCTTCCAAATGTATAAAATTGTAACAGATACCAATCTATACATTTATAGTGCACTTCTAGATATCAGTAACAATGCTAACTATGCCTACTTGGAATTTGACAAAACATGTTGTCATTAAAATTGAGCTAAAAACAGACTAAACCGAATCTATATACAATCTATATACCATTTTTTAGAAGAAGAATTCACCTTTACAGTGGTGCAAAGAAAACGAAAATATCTCCTTTTTTGACTAAGTTATGGATTCTTAAATGCATTCCTGATAACTATAGTTACCAGTAAGTGTTAAAGGGTTAAGTCGGCAGGGCACTCGGCGAATGTACTTTATTTTGCCCGATTTATATTTCAGTTCGCAACGTTACACTAGTTTATTGCTCCCTCGTAGCAGAGAAATTTTCAGTTCAAACGCGTGACTATTACATGAAACGTGCAATATGGGGACAATTAAATTTTCATGCCGACGATATCCGCGATTTCGACGGAAAACGGTGCAGATATCCCGACGGGTAGGTTTCGGCTTTCGCGAGAGATATCTGGTAGAAAATTTCGCGAGCGTCGATCGAACATCCGCGCGGCAGCAACACCGACTGCGACAAGTTACAAACCAGAACTTTGGCGGCAAGAGATCCCTGGAAAGGTCGCTGGAAACTGGGTACCGTCAAGTTACAAGAAATTCTAACTGGTACCTTGTCTTCGTGCTGTCGTGTAACTGGGTGATACTGGTTTCGCGTTGAAGTCGTCCGTACCGTTCCAGAGGCGCCATAGATTAAACAGAGACAGGGGTGAGTCCCGCGCTCACGAGCACAGCTGCGTGATTAATTTCAGGACATAATCTTAAAGGAAGCGACATATTCGCGCGGAAGTGTCGAGTCCAACGCTATACAACCGCCGGCTGACACATTTGTCAGAGTAACGTCCGTTGTCTGACCGTACTTGATCTCCTCAGCTACGTAGAGACTGCATATCTAACACTCGTGACGTGCACTTGCCGGCTTAGATTTCCGACTTGAATCCAGACGAGCCGGCAGCGTCGTTATTTTTTAATAACGCTCTCGCTTTAGTACGCGTTCTCGAGCGCGCTCCGATAAAACAGACAGGTACTCTTTTTGTTTCAGACAACGTAAATAAAAGATTTTACGAAGAACGTAATTTCCTCATTGACGTGTTTCTCAAAGAGCGTCTCGATTCGACAGACGGAAAAATGTATAGTCACGATTGGGAATATTGCGAAACGTAAAACTGAACATCGGGAAAAAAAATAACGTGAAGAAGAAAAACAGACGTGAGAGACGAATGAGAGGGGCGAAATTAAATGGAAATCGCATGTTTCTCATAATATGTAGTCTTTCTTTGCTTTTTTTGTAAAGTAGCGATAAACGCTCCTCCGCTTATGTGTCATCAATTATTAAAGGGCATAAAGCGCGCATACTGCTACATGCAGATTCGGTTTAACGCTTACGTTAGAGCAAATTGCGGGTTTACTCCGCTTTCCACCAAGTGATGTGGCCGCGGCGTGTAAAAATATCGCACCTACAAAGAGAAAACGAAACTACACGACGCGTGTGTACATGAAGGGAAGCATTTTAGCTGCTCTTCTCTCGAAGGTCTTGTAAGAAAACGGCTGTTTTGTCGACGAACAATTATCGGGTACACGACATGATTCGTTGCGAATAATTGCCAACGAGCTTCTTGCGCCTTCCTGTTTTCTCGCAAACGTGTGTAACATCAGCGACGTGTTCGCCGTTGTTCGACATCGAAAAAGAATTTAATGGAAAGTTACGTTTTGCAGCAACAAGCAGCAGGATATGACAAGCAATTATACTGACAAACACGAGACTACAACGTAGGAACTTCCTTGCGAAAAGACCGCGCAATTACTTATGTCACTAAAGCCATGATCGGGATGTTATTTTCCGCTATCTTACCAAGGCGGATATTGTTGTTTAATTTTCCGAAGGTTGAAGTAGAAGTCGATACAATTTCATAGTACAAGTTCCTTTTAAATTCTTTAGAGTGGGATTTCGCTTGAAACGGGTGAGAAATGCATCTTCGCTCGAAGCAATGATGAAAATATAGTGCCATTCGAAATCACAGGAACAAATGTTTCACTCGGGCGAAAGCGAAGCTTAGAGCGAATATGTTCTTCGACCGGTGGAACACATCGATGGATTCAATTTCGAGTGAAAATATTCACTCGACGACTCAGAATGGAGAATTCACTGTATAAATGAAAAATCGCTCGAAAGACTCGATGATCTCTCTACTTTTCGAGCGAAATTTCGCTGCAAGGAATTCAGGAGCGTGTATAAATCGGCGGGATTAAAACGTTATTAGATTAATCCTGCTTTGTTAATCAGGGCCGATTGAGATGCTCGCGGACAGCTGCCACTGACAGTTTGTCAATGAGCGCCCAAGATGCATGACTCTGTCCGTTTCGAGACGATTAAACATTACACGAATTGGATGCCATAAATTGTGCGCGCGCGCGTATTGATATCGCGCCAATTATTTCCTATGGGAGCTTATTTATGTAAATTAATTCTCTCTGCACAGAAATGGGTCGAGATTGCAATGTTAAAAAATGGATGATATTTTAACGTATGTACACATATATATTCATACATATGAATGTGTTACGAGTCCATACTTGAATTCAGTCATGTAATATGCAATACGCGGACAGAGTTCAATATATACATATCCGCAATTGTTAGAAATTATTTTCCTTCCTCCAAAAGTCACGAATCAAACTAGACAATTTTCAAAGATGCTAACGTCAGAAAGCAAGTTCTTGCTGTTATTCCCTCTTTTAAATCGCGCTTCATATTCGTCGAAGAAGAGAGTCGGATTTTTACAAAATCATCACCCCACACCTAGATTATTTGAATTTTCATCGGAAATTAGACTAAATATAGACTAGTCTTCATTTCGATTTGAGGACTCAACGTTCCTCGTCGAGAGAATCCGATTGCAACAATGAATCCTTGCTTCACGGAAGAACATCATCGCGCACTCATCAGAAGCATGGTAATTTTAGCTTTCCAACGATTTTTGTTTCGCGTCGTTAGGATTTTTAGAAAGGGAAGTGCGACGGTCGTACACTGATCGCGTGCTCTTAATCGGCGTTGTGAATGGAATCGGCGGCATCCGGCCCCGAATACCGTACGCATGTGGTAGCACGTATAGTACGTAGTAGCGGAATCCTACTATTACTGCCGCATTCCCAGGCGGACTTTCCAGAAATCCGTCTACGGTCTTAATCCTTTACTCAAGACGCGGCCTTGCCCCCACTATCGTGCGCTACATGTCCACATGGTCATGCATCCACAAGATCGCTCGACCACGTGGTCGTCGACTCTTTGAAATGTGCGCGTAAATGCACACAGAGCGCAGCAGCGTTCGCTGATAGCGAATGCACGGAGCGTTTAAGAAGCCCTGCTTGACGAACGATAACGCGGAGACACAAAATCAAAAACGAACTTCTTTCGACGCACGATTCCGCAAGCATGTTCTTTTTCATCGCCACTAATTAATTTCACCATTAACGATTAATATCAAGACTTTCAGGTGTATGATGATACGATCATTACGAAATTTTCAAGTTGATAATTGAATCGTCTCGTGTTTGATTTAATTGAGGAGATTCCTCGCACACGCAACGTCATCATTCGGATTCTTTCATTCCTCGATCGTAAGAGCAACGAAATCGATGTTATCGTCGTAAAGCATCAAGTTAAATTCATCATATTGCAGCCAAGACATATCGGTTTGAACGTTTGCACAAAATACTTAACACGAGAACAATTGACGCGTTGTTAAAGAGCGTAATTTGCGGACGGTGCGAGTGACGGATCGCACCAGCGAGACATTTAACGTCCTCGGTAAAACTCGTGCTCGTATATTCCTATCTAAACGATGCGTACATGAGCTGTAAATGCAGAGTAAAGAATGGCTGTTTCGCATTCTCAGTCGGGCGGCTGTCGACCGAAAAGTGAAACCATACTTCAACGCTTGTTCCCGTTGATCTTTCGCAATTTTACCCCGACGCTCTCTCTCTCTCTCTCTCCTCTCTCTCTCTCCTCTCTCTCTCTCTCTCTCTCTCTCTCTCTCTCTCTCTCTCTCTCTCTCTCTCTCTCTCTCTCTCTCTCTCTCTCTCTCTCTCTCTCTCTCTCTCTCTCTCTCTCTCTCTCTCTCTCTCTCTTCTCTCTCTCTCTCTCTCTCTCTCTCTCTCTCTCTCTCTCTCTCTCTCTCTCTCTCTCTCTCTCTCTCTCTCTCTCTCTCTCTCTCTCTCTCTCTCTCTCTCTCTCTCTCTCTCTCTCTCTCTCTCTCTCTCTCTCTCTCTCTCTCTCTCTCTCTCTCTCTCTCTCTCTCTCTCTCTCTCTCTCTCTCTCTCTCTCTCTCTCTCTCTTCTCTAATTAAACCCAAGGCAGAAAACTGATCGCGAAGATAGTAAATTACATCGATGTAATGTCGATGCAATATCAGATAACCGAATTTACATAGTGCTTGTCGTGGAGTATTTAATTATCCGTAATATTGCGTAAAAAGTCCGTGTTGGGACATATTTATCGATTTAACACTGTTAAACATACACGCTGCAAATTTCATTCGCTGTTTATACAGCGACTAACTGCAAGAGACGTTAATAATACCGGCGCGAAAGGCGATTATCGCGCGGCAAAAATTTTAGATAATTCAAGAGCCGGGCGAGTACACTCGCGGGGAACAGGAGACGCTTCGTGTGGACAATTAGTCATTCCGCCGTTAATCGTATACGTGATGTAATTGTAATCATTCGCGTTGACGTAAAACCAGATGGTACGGGATAAGATAAGAACTGTCAGGCATTTCTCTTTATTGGGATACCATCTAGCCCGGTTAATCAAACGCGCCTTCGCGGAAAGAAATGGACATGTTGAAAATTATCGGACCTAAACAAAGAGCACGGGATCGCGCCTGCCGAGGTGCAAACATCGCCGAGGTCACATTGACGAGGAACGCGGTCGCTAGTATTTTTGCTAGCTCAAAGCCGAAGCACGAGCATGAGAAAAAATATGTCGGTGTATATCGAGGAAGACTGCCGTAGCAGTGACTCGTTAAATTTTTTTAAATTGACACTGCGCATAAATATTATGCACAAAATATTAGATTAATATTCGTATAAAGTATTGCAAAAGAAAGGCAGCTTTAGTACAATCAGTATGATTTTTCATTCGTCAAATATATATCTTATGGATTATCATTCTCAAGGTTCCGCGTATAATTTTTCGCAGAATAAATATTTTCGCAATGATCAGAGAGGAAACAGTGCTTTTCGCAATTCATATTTTTATTAAACTATATGTGAATGCACATTATCGCGCACTATTTTCTATTATCTCTGGCCGAAAACCAATGCGATTTATATATGAGCATGCATTATAAAATATGACACTTTCTGAGCGTTTGATTTGCACACTCACCGATTTTCGTTGACTCCTGTGACTCTGCATCCGTCCAATCTCCTCAGCATCCAGGACGAGTTCCTTTTTTCACAATATTTTGTCGCTTTTTCTTTCTCTTTGTTTATCTTTTCTCTCTCATTAATTTCGATGGGATTTAAAGAAAAAGAATGGCGAGACAAAGAAACATATATGATCGCGCTCAAGAGATGAGATTTTTATCTCAAAAAGAAGTAAACACGATATTGCAACGTTCCGAGAATGTATACGTGAGACGCGATTTGCATAGAATCAATCACGAATGAAAATTATGACGTTTAGACAAAAGAGAAGAAACGAAAATGTTTTGTTTTGCGAACGGTAATTCGAAAGAAACGCGCGTACCGAATTTATCGGTCATTTCAAATGAAATATTATCGCTTCTGGACACGCGTGAAAAATATAGAATGTACGCGTAGAAAATTGATGAACTCGATAAACAGACATAAAATTTATCAAGCCAAATAAGATAAATAATGGTGAATTTCATGTGCGATGGCGCAATTCTGATCAAATTTTAACATTACACACTACTCGAAGCAGGAGTTATATTAATTGAATCGCAGCAAATAATTCCATATCTTGATTTCAATATAATAACAAACTAAAGCATTTATATCTGTATCTTCTAATGATTC
Source organism: Harpegnathos saltator (assembly GCF_003227715.2). NCBI lineage: Eukaryota > Metazoa > Arthropoda > Insecta > Hymenoptera > Formicidae > Harpegnathos > Harpegnathos saltator. Next base: position 1,204,587 of record NW_020229918.1, read on the forward strand.
AGAGTAAATATAAAAGAGAGAAATATATATTATATCTTAAAGATTCTCTTGTGTAATACGGTCATTGAAAGACACGATCTCTCGATTATTTCGAGCAACGTGTAAAAATAGTATAATTAAATCGCATTGATTTTCTCGAGATATTGCAAACACCCATCACCATAAAAATGTCTTTTCTTCTCTGACTCACCGATACACAGCAGACAGAGTCAGCCACGTTTTGCTGCGGATCTGTAACAAAAAATATAGTTTCGTTAGTTAAACCGTTAGGTTAAAAGTTAGATTAAGTTGAGTTCAATTCGCGGAAGCGCGCGCGCGCAGATACGAATGTTGATCCTTTGCCATCGTAATTCAACGGCTTTTATTCCAATCACTCGGTTTTCGATCGCAATGAATCAAGAAGAAATGTACAAACGATCAGTGAACCTCACCTTCAAGCCGACTCTGCTCGGCCCGAACCGGATCCTCCGGTGCGTCCGTCGAAACTGCGTGCCGGTAACCGTAGCTACCACGTGGCCGCAAACTCCAGCAGATCTGTAACAAAAAGCGAGTTTCCTCATTAGTATTGTAGCGACAAATGCGCCCCGCATCAAAAGTACAAAGACTCGAGATTACAAATTAGCTTCTTCAACTTAACCAAGTTAATCAATAAAAGTTTACCTTTAAAGACCATGAAACACTGCTATTGCTTAAGATGCTCCGGATCGTCACGCACACACACACACACACACACACACATACACACACACACGTACACACGCACACACATGCACGAATATTACACGTTACACGCGCGCGTATACTATGATCGAGCGTGAACATTCGGAAATTATTACGCGCGGCGATCCGCCGATCCGTCCGCCGCCGCGGCGTAAACAATAATGGAAGCGGTCGCGGCAGTTGCGTACTTATGAACATGTTGTTTTCAAAATCGCGCGACCTTGTCCCGCCGGGACGCGTCTCAGAGAGCTTGTAACATTATATAAAATTTACTTCTTTAAACAAAAAGGTAAAAAAAGGCGCCAAGTACACGCACAATACGTATTGTGTTATTTTTAGAAATTTCAAATTATTCTTTTTCAAGTTACATATGTTACATAAAATTTTACAAGTAAAATTTATAACTATAATAAAACTCTACAACACTACTTTGCAAAAGAAATGATACAAACGGCAATGTTTACGCTTTTAGTACTGTGCATCGTACCGCATCTGAGCGATGTATCTTTGGACAATATAATTTATTATTTTCGTTATACAAATAATAAGTTTGTACAAGTAAAACTTACATCGCTAACAATAAGTTCTTCTATTGAATACTATAAATAAAACTCTACAAAACTGTTCTACAAAAAATGATATAACAAAACAATAGCATCAACTGAAAAACTCTACTCAACATCAACTCTGCAAATAAGAGCGATTTGCAATCTGAAGATAAATGTATCGAAAACTCCCAATGATACACAGTCCGGTACTTCAAACACAGTGTCTTTATTATTTACTAAAACACTGAGTTTTATGGTTATTTTACTTGTTATTATAATAAATTAGTTATTATAACAATACAATAAAAAAGATTTAATGCAAAAAATCTTGGCTTCTCTCTCTCTCTCTCTCTCTCTCTCTCTCTCTCTCTCGCTCTCGCTCTCTTTCTCGCACATTTCTACTCCTGTATTCTAGCAATATTCTTCTCTCTCTTACTCTCTATCGCTTGCTCACTCGCACTCACTGCTCCTTCAGCGCGCTTGTAACGCCTCTGGTGTCGGAAAAGTGAGATGCACAAATCCTCTCTCCTCTGCGGTCTAGCGTTTCTTACTTTTTTACTGAATCGAAATTTTCCGTGATTTGGACATTATTTTAAAATATCTACATTCAGAGACAACGTACACAAAAAACACAAGAACACTTTTCTTTCTATTTTTTAAGGCCGAATCGATTGGGACTGAAAAAACTTCGATCGATTTAACCATTGCTGAGATATGAATATCTCATCTCGTTTCAACTCGCAGTTTCGCGTAATATAGGCCTCTACCGTGCCTCTTGATCCACGATGAATCCCGCACGATGTATCGCAAGCTCTCATCAGAAATCTAATAGACTACCATCGTGGTATCGTACGAACGTTGGAGAACTTCCGTCTTGCCGCGGACTCGATAACCTTTGTTCGTGGGAGCCTGTGCGATATATCGTCAGCCGAACGATAATTACGCTCCGAAGTCGCGGTGTCATCGAACGAAAGCGTTCAGGGCGATGAATTATGCACAACAGTTCGTCCCTACCGTTCGTGTCACCGCACGGTTTGTTACAAGCAATTAACTGTCACGTTAGTGTATCCGTCTATCAACCCCCGAGCTATATACGCCGCTTGAAAATCTAAAGTCAACGTGACGGCAATGCGCGCGGCCCCCGTAGATTGCATATCAGAATAACGCGCGCCTGCACCTAGAAAGGTTAATTTAATTAGTCCGTGCGCGGCCAAGGCTGCAGCGATTGCCTTCCTGGCGGATGGATAGCTACTCCCATTGGAACTATCTGCTAAAAACTTTATCCCGTCCCCGAGGTAATCCCCGGAATATGTAAATTGCATTTTGACGCGGGTCGATTATAACGAATATCGCCAGGCAGCCGGCCGAGTTTACGGACGGACCGTGACTATTCCGCATTAAACGCCGCATTCTGAATTGCTGTCAAGCGTATCGGTTATCCCGGGGATTTCACGGGCAAAAAGTGCACGCGTGTATGTGTATGTGCGTGTGCACCGCCACGCATCGTTGTGTTAATTGTATTAATCGGGAGGATTTCTATCTGGAGGATAAATCTGAAATCTCTGCTCGGCGAATTCTTTTGCCGCCGCGCGCGCTTTGCGTGTCCGTTTTTAACTTATTGATTTCGTTCCGCCTGCCGATCTCGTAGTCCGTACAAATATTTACGACCAACTCACCGGTGTAACTGCGGTGTCGCTCACGAACGCTAATTAACGAATCGTGAGTAATGACGGTAATTTCGCAACCGTCTGGCGGCGTCTTTAACGCCGCGGGGAGCGGTTTTATGTGTCAAGACGGGGCTTTCAGCAAGTTCCGCGGTAACGAAGCGTCTTAAATTAGACGTATGCACGCGGAACTGTGAACGGCGAGCCGACCTATTGTGTCTCGAAATTTCTATAATTACGGTACGCGTCTACGAGTTCCCTGAGTCTTGACAAATGCAGTAGTTGCTAAATATGAGCGCTCCGTGTTCTACACACACGGTGAGAGAGAGAGAGAGAGAGAGAGAGAGAGAGAGAGAGAGAGAGAGAGAGAGAGCGGTTTGCTTTCGCTCCGTCGCAGTTCAAACCCGATCCAAAGCCGCCTTTCGTTACCCTAACCTAACTAACTGATCATATTATTATTGAAAAAATCGCACACGCATTATCGGCAAAGCAATTCGACTCGCAATGAGACTCGCTCGAGGCTCGAAGCCTCGCCGGATGACTCGCGCTTTTTGGCCGGGACAATCAATCAGCTGGAATCACAGCTGTATTACCCACCCTAAGTATGAAGGTCAACGTCCACGGAAACTTCCTTAGCCAATCCGACGGATAAAATTAATAACTTCAAGGTTTCTTCGACTCGGCGCGGCGCGGCGGTTCCCTGAGAGCCGCGCGAACACAAACAGCCAAACTATTCCGAGCGACACGCAAAAAGGCGAAGTCGCCCCGTCAGCCCGTGCGGACGGGGTGGATTGTCGCGTCCTTGAACAGGCCATTTTATCCCGGGAATCCCCGCGACCGGGTCGCACCCTAAAGATATATGCGACGTTCGTGCGCCATCAGACGGAGGGCTATGGAAGCTTGCGAGAGCTACCATGCAAGGGAACAATCAATGCCCTCGGGAAAACTTACCCCCTAGCTCGCGACTACGGTTCAGCGACGTCGGTTTGCATTTACCGACCCAACCACTCTCTCCTGGATCCACGCGCATCCGCACCGGCTTGGAGTGCACCCCGACGGCCGTCCTCCTCCTTTCCGACCGCGGGGCTCGTGCGATCAATGCTTCAACGCGGAAACTAGCAAACGAGAGCTACTCATGCAACGAGCTGAAATACGAAATGCCCAAGTTTCGAGAGACTCATGTTGTTGCTCGTACCGTATACCCGGCCGTGTTTAGAGCTTTCGAATCGCGCGGCTTATTTCACCCGCGAGAAAGGGGATCGATAACTTTTCTCTGTTCTCTGAGTTCCATCGATTTCCACGTCTGCGCAAGCTGTCACCGCGACTCCATAACCGTTGTGCCCCGCATTACTGTGCAGGAAATGTTGAACTGCGACTTTTTATTCACATCTTCACGCGTACACGTACGTGCGACTTGTGAATCAGAATTGCGATCATTTGTTAAGAATCTAACAGTGCAAAGTATTCCGAGATTGTTGTGCGTGATGCTTTATTAATAGCGTATTCAGAGAATTTAATTATAGTCGAAGCCCCGATATTTTGCGAGGTCGCTTAAATTTTCTAATTCCAATATAAAGTTCATTCATAAATAAACTAATTCGCAATCAAAACTGGTCGACAATAATACGTAGATTTTGCACAGTTAGACTCGTAACTACGCATGCTTACCAATCCGTCATTCTTTATTAATTTTTGGCGAAATCTTTGATATTGATCTCTTTTATAGCTTAAATATGATTTTACTTGTTCTCATTTTTAAATAGCTATAGGCACATTTTAAGTGCATCAATTGATATATTAGTTTAATATAGATATCGAATCATATTATCATATACTAAATATATAGTAAATATAGCATAAATTGTCATAAAAAAAATATATCACATGGTTTGCAGTTTTTAAGACAATGTATGATTTGCAATGTATGACTATTCTAAACCCTTTCATTCGAAATCTATGCAATTTATTGCCCGCATTATATATATATATATATATGTATGTATATACAGGATGTCTAGGATCTTTTAGAAACGAAAAATTGTGAAAATGAATCAAGTCAAACTAAGAAAAAAAGTTATATACCATTTTGCAAAAATCGCATTAGTTATTACATGTTCAAAATTCAAAGTTCAAAGTTCAATATACTCATATCTATCGCTAGATACAATAGCTGTCATATAATCGTAAATTAGGTCATTCTGAACAAAAGAGATTTCTCCCATTTTGCAAATAAGTATTCAAATTTTCAAATTATCAATTAAAAGAGCTTCTAGATGTCGTTATTTTCAATCATTAATAGCTATTATTAATAGCTATCATTAATAACTATTTCGATTTTTGCAAAATAGTATATAACTTTTCTTTTCTGATTAATTTTCACAATTTGTCGCTTCTCAAAGATCCTGAACACCCTGTATATACACATATATATGTGTGTGTGTGTGTGTGTGTATGTGTGTGACATTTTGTAAGCGTTGAAATTCAACATTCATCATTTCGCGGTGAGGTCCATCGACGTCCAACGAGATTTAGTCAAATCCAGTATACCGTTCCGCATCCGAAACTCTGTAGAGTCTGGTCATGATCTCGTTCCGTCGTCCCGCGTTGATTGCGCTTTACTTCACAGCGCTTCACTCGCAACGCGATCAATATTTACATTATAACGACGTTTAACGAGTATCTCGACGGTGTTTACAGGTAGCTTTGATCTGTCTTCGTGTGAGATCTACGAGATTGGTTAACGAGAGGCGAAATTGTTATCGACTTTGCGTGTTCTGTTGGGTTACTATTAATTTCGGCATTTCAAGAAATACATCTGAAAAATCGTAAAACGAAAACCTCGATAATGTTTTTCTTCCACTTACCGAGTAATAAATTTCCCGTTTTGTAAATACGTGACAATGTTACTTTGACACATTTGCGGCGCGCTAATCGTGTCCAATCCAAAATCCAAAATCAATAATAAACATCGTGAATTGAAGTTCACAAGCAAATACAAAAATAGCAAATCAGAGGTAAATCGTGTACCGATCACGAAATTTATTAACCGAAATAATTAGTGAAAAATTTCACGTGTTATAGCACCGCAACGTTTGCACGACAATTACTCCGCGATAATTTTATTTTCATATTGTCGCCAATTTAATTTAACGAAAAATTCGTGTTCCTCTAAAGAATAAATCGCGACGTAGGTACATGTGTACGAACGAAATAATCATTCGTTCCGCGGTGGGCAGTATATGTTGCTTAAAATAATTAGAAAATTGCACTGAAAGAGTAGCTCTATCAAATAACTGTGTAGCTTAAATAATTGAATAATTGTCCAAATGTGAAAATGAATAGCTCAAGTAGTTTACGAGAAATATAATATTCATTAATTTAGATAATTATCCTTTTTTTAGTGCTACCAATGTTTATGTTCCGCTATTTGCTCCATATTGATATTTGGAAGATCAATAGGTATGAACGATGAGACGACAAATATTTCTTTTTTCAAAATATATTATTCTTCGTTAATGTTGGAAACATTGATAAAATTTAGTGATTTAAAAGGAATGAGAGGAAAAGAACTGTAACAATTGTATATCGGTTTTCAACAAATTAAGAAGGAACTGAAAAGAGAAGTCTAATAGATGCAATTCATCTTCGAGTCGACCCTTTTTTGCTCCAACCGGATCCTTCGGTGCTACATCCGCCAAAACCGCATCCTTCGGATCTGTATCTGCCGCAAACTTTGTCAGACCTAAAACAAAAAAACCATTTTCCTAATTAACTACAATACGTGCATAGATACAATATAAATATAGAAACATCACAATTACGGTAGATGGAAAGTTCTCTGGCTACAAAGTAGAAATATCGCGATCTCGACCGTAATTCCTTCTTCAAAATTAACAAAACTCGAATGCTGTGATTATCTCGTAAATCTCTGAATGCATACACTGCTCGCGAAGATCCCAGCATCAGGAAATATCGCATATTCGTCCGTACATTTTAATCCGAAAGTATCGAGATTAACGCGTATAACGTCTCCTAATCCTTTCAATCTTGCATTTCGGTCATTTTGGACTTGTGCGTTACATACGTAAACGCGCGTTGTTCCCAAGGACGCTTTGTTCCCTTCAGCTCGTACAGATAACGACCATAACAATATTTTTTGTTGCTACCCGCGTCGATAGATATTCACGGTTGCTCGGCACGATGAAACTCGCTAAAATTTCGTTCGATCAGCAAAAATCTTTCCCTTTAAATTGGAGCACCGTCGCGCCCTCGTAATTTCGGCGTCGTTCCACGGACGAGCGGAAACGGCAATTATGCCTACCGCCTCTTTCGGATCGGCAGATTCCCGACTGCGAGCGAGACGCTCGAAGAATGGGTTTTATTCGATTTTCTACTTTGTTCTCCGCGGTGACTTGCGCGTCACCGCCGCGAATATTCGCCGTTATTCGAATATAGCACAAAGTGCTTAATCGGTGCCGCGGTCGTCGTAATTACAGCGCGACGTTAAAAAATATCGCCTCGTCGTTGTTCCAATTTTTTAAATGGGTCAGAGATCGCGCGCGTAAATCCTGAACGAACGAGCGATCGTCGTGATTAACAGCCAACACGAGAAACTACAATAAATCGGCGCGCTTTTTATACCACTATTGTCGCACGAAGCGCGCACGGCACGGGAACACCGGCGGAACAACATTATTTAACTAACCCACGGTCTCGTTGTGCCTTTCTTAACTCCCAAGTGTCGCTGCAAGTTTTTAGAGTAATATTACCGGTCTCGGTAAGATACAGCAAGACGGAACACGCGGCGAACAAAAAGAGAATTCAAAAACAAACGACCGCACTACGGCATAGCCACGAGCGCGGAGTATAACCAGCGACCATACATACAAAGGCCGAGCCCGTAGACTGAAGCAAGCAGATCCGGCGGCAAGAAGTTTGAATTATTTACGAGGTGATTTTTCATGGCGGCTAATAATCCGCCGGTAAAACATGAAAATTTGGTCGCTTCGCATCGGCGAACTTCCTCGGCCATCGGCTTGAATTACACTGCGGAAACACCCGGGTGGTGTATATCTTGCGTAACAACGATAACGAGTTTTATCTTTCGATTAACTTTCAATTAAATGACGCCGTAACGGCGATCCGCATGCGAATACTTTAGCATTGCATTGCATAGTGTGTGCTGTTTTATTGACCGTTATTAATTATTCTCCTCTGTTATTTTAACATAAAATTCCTATACAGGCAAACTCATGTGTGTCGGTCTAACGAATCAAGTCTCAGCTTTTTATTCAGCTCAAACCTTGCGAGACGTCGCTGACGAATGAATCACTATCGAATTTGCGTCTCTTGCAGCTTCCGAGAGAAGTTATCGTGCAACGCGCGCGTGTCGCGTAACCTGCGCAGACGGTATATTAAACAACGCTTCGAAACTCCGCGGCGGGTTTCTTTATCCCGTTAAAGTAACTCAAAGTCGCGCGGTATGATGGCGAAAAAATTAGAGATGTAGCTTGCCGGTCGTGCTTTCGCGCCAGGCAGAAGGCGGCACAGGTGCACGCGCGCGCACACTCCTTCTCTCCGGCTCCGGTACCGATATAAAGGAAAAGTGTTTTAAACTTATCCTTATTCTACCTTTTTATTGCACTCGCGCCTTGGAAAGTTTGCGGCGACTGTAACCGTCTATCGACGTTCTCTCTAAGTGACAGAAAGTAGCGCGAATATCCCGTGGAATTATCCGCCTGGCTCCCATCGGCGTGTATACGCGTTAAAATTGTTCGGTTTATTATCCTGCCGAAGCGATTTTCGCGACTCGGCGACGACTCGAATTTCTCGCAGAGCTGTTACATCGTACTGCACCTCAGTAAATGGGGAAATGCATGGTGGAAGATCGCTTGTTAGCTGTAATTAACACACTCACTTAACAATTGGGGTACAACGATTATTATTGCGGGTGATGAACTCTCTTCCGCCTTCTTGGGATTTTCCATCAATTAACAGAGCTTGATGCGAACATGTTAACAGGTGATTTTATAGCATGACGGTTAAAACAGCATCGTCTTGTTACTTATCGCCGAGATAGAGATTTGTTCCCCCTCCCCCTCCATCCTCCGACAGACAATACAGCAGCATTTTACGCGCGACATGCGTCGAAATTGATGATTACTCGGTGATTTTAAAGTCGCGTTTACTACATCAATGCGCAACCTAACACACGTTGACGGCAGAATTATGGCCGCTGCAAGTAGTAACGGGCGTCTTATATCAGACGCAAGTGGTAGCGCCCGACTTTATAGCAGCGTTATAAGCGTTCAAACAATTCACATCTTTGAGGGCTTTGCATTTATGAATACAGTCGATATAATCGACTCGCCTTCTGTAGCTTAATAGTAATATCGCACGGAGCCACTATTCAAATATTATCACGGCACGCTGTCTATCTTTCTCTCTCTCTCTCTCTCTCTCTCTCTCTATTTCCTTCTCTCTGGAGAAACATTGGATCTCTCCTTCTGTCGTTCTCTACAACAAATTTCACACGTCCCTTGCAATCGGAAATGTTGCTTTTGTTTCTCACGAAACAACTGTGAGAAGCGCGAGTCACGCATTTCTCGTTCAATCAACGTATTCACCGCGCAAAGCAAAATTAAACGATGGATCGAACGTATTCATGCTTTTTAACCCTTTAACGCATGACTTTTTCATAAGTGTTTCAAGAATAAAATTTGAGTTTTTTTTTTAACTGAGACTATAAGTAGTGATAACCAAAAAAGATATCAGAATTTTATACTGGTTTTTCTTATCGTTCGTTTTTTGTTTATTGGTAAATGTAACTTGGATCCTAAAAGCATATACGAAATGAGCGACCTATGCGGAGAAAAATGAAGGGTAATCTATACGACATAACTCTGATAGTTAGCTTGACAGCTGTTGGAGCTGAAACTTTACTTACTATATTTGTGAGGGAAGTTTATCATTCAGAGCGTCAAGCTTACTATTTCAGAAGAATATCTTATAGATCACCATTTAGAAATTTAACTGAAAAATTCAAGTCGCAAGAGAATTTAAAGTGTAACATTAATATATAAATATTCGATTACGCGCATGAATACATAGACGGATTCCGTGTACTCGGAAATAGAAGGCGCCGAAATCATTTTCGATATTTAAAAATATTCCATTTACGCAATAATTTCGTTGGATTTTTGCTCATCGGTAAGAAACTAAAGATATTCCTATTGTATAATGTACCACGTTTGAAAATGTTTGGCAGTATCCTGTTACTTCGCTCGCACGTTTAAAACTTATTAAAACGCGGAAATTAACCCTTTAACGCCCGATTTTTTTATAAGCGTTTTAAGAATAAAATTTGAGTTTTTTTGAACTGAGACTATAAGTAGTGATAACCACAAAAAATATCAGAATTTTATATCTACGAAAAACTATCTTTCCAAGCAGAAACTACTCCTTGAAGCGAAAAATACGCCTGATCGGTTAAATTTTTTTTTAGTTTTAATAATTTTATATCATACTTAATGGTTGGAAAAATTCCTCGAAACATAAAACTCATATTCAGAACTCGATCTTTATTTACCCGGAATGGAATTGCATAAAGCATCGAGAGATGCAGAGGGGAATTTTACAGGTTTTGCAAATTATTTTTGTCCTGCTTTGTTTCCCTTTCGAGCTACACAATTGACAATGTCTTTTAGCACTATAGCCAGACTATGTTCAAACTATGTATATCAAGACAAACGAAAATAGTACAATCTAGACATATATGATATCTCTTCTTGAACAAGTGAACTTTTTTGTAAACAGAACTGTAGAGATGATGATCACAAGGACATACAGCGTTAGTTATCCAGATAGAAAAATCGTTATGCGAACATTTATATGAACATTTATATAAAAAACGAAAACTAACAATCGACTTTTGAACGGAAAATGTAAAGTAACAGTCTACTTCTGAACGAATAAATTTGTATTTTTTTTTGTAAATATAACGGTAAAAATGATAAACATGGACACACTCAGAGATGGTTATCCAGATGGGAAAACCGTGAAACAATTACACGGAAAATCAGCATCAACCGTTTACTTCTGAATAAATGAGTACATGAAGTTTCCGCTTTTCATTTGTTGGTTTCGTTAGTTTGGTACTTTTAATCATTTGTTTTTTGTTTATTGGTAAATATGACTTGGATCCTAAAAGCATATACGAAATGAGCAACCTATACCGAGAAAAATAAAGGGTAATCTATTATACGACATAACTCTGATAGTCAACTTGACATTTTTGAGCTGAAATTTTACTATATTTGTAAGTGAAGTTTATCATTCAGAGCGTCAAGCTTATTATTTCAGAAGAATATCTTATAGATCATTTAGATAGTCAATCGTCCATTCATTTTTCGCCGCATAAAAAACGCATAAAAGACGTAGGTCACCAGGTTTCACGAAAATAGCTTGATTTCTTGATTTTCGTGTCTACCATATTGGATTCGCCATTTTGAATTTCTGTATTCTTTTAATTTCACATTTTGCATCTGAGAAAGCTTCCAAATGTATAAAATTATAACAGATACCAATCTATACATTTATAGTGCACTTCTAGATGTCAGTAACAATGCTAACTATGCCTACTTGGAATTTGACAAAACATGTTATCATTAAAACTGAGCTAAAAACAGACTAAACCAAATCTACATACAATCTATATACCACTTTTTGAAAGAGGAATTCACCTTTACAGTGGTGCAAAGAAAGTGAAAATATCTCCTTTTTTGACTAAGTTATGGATTCCTAAATCTGCGTTTCTGGTAACTATAGTTACCAGTAAGCGTTAGAGGTTTTTAAACAACGGTATTACAACAAACTGTGTGGTGTTTCTTCAAAAGAAAGCCTGCACTGTGGTGTCATTGCAATTTCATTACAGCTAGAATTTGTCCGACGAGAGACAGAAAAAGAGGGAAAAGTGGGAGAGGGAAGAGAGGAAACGTTCGACTGCGGAAACTCACGGCCTCGCCCGACAGAACTCGGCGACTTCTCATTTTACTAAAACCGTCGCGCGCGAAAATATCGCGCTCTCTCCGCAATGAAGATTTCTTTTCTAATGTTTAACTCGCGCCTTCCGTTACCGAAGAGTAACATTCTCACGGTGCTGCAGCGAATAAATCACCAGTCCTCCTCTCCTCCTCGGATAAAAACTCAGACGTGGGGAAAACAAACAGGCGCGATGTAACTCGTAGTCGAGGGCATATGCCAGTTAATGAAAGCGACAATTCCGCTGTAACGTCATAAAGCAGCCAGGTGTGACGCTTGCTTTTCCGCTAATGCGTTCAATTAACTCGGAGATGTCAACGCCCAGGTGCAGAGGGGAGGGCGGTTATGAGCAAGACCGCGCGGTGACGATCAAAATACGCGCGTCGTCGTGCGCACTCTCGTCTCCGTGGAAATATATTTCATCGCGCGGAGAGGCACTCACATCGCGAATAACCTTTTTTTCAACGAGACCAGACGGGCGTGTACACATCGAACGTCACACGGTGACACAACAACGCGGAGCCGTCGCGGCGGAGAGAGAGAGAGAGAGAGAGAGAGAGAGCGAGCCGTGGGAGAGGGTGAGGGGACAGAGGAAAAGGATGCTCTCGCGCGACACGAATGTGCATCGCGCGCGCGCGCGCGCGCTCGCGCAACCGCGCTGCGTTATTGAGGTTGCCGTGTAGGAGTAACGAATCCGTCGCTGCGCACCGCGTAACGTAAATATATACGTTCGTGGTGGTCGTTTTCGCGCGACGGGCCGCTCGGCACAAAGAAACGACGCCCACTACAGGGCCTGTCAATGCGGCCAAACAAAATGCACGCGCGACGCCGCAGTCGCGTCGCCGTCGCAAATTCCGTCTGCTTCGTCTGCGGCGAATCGTAGCTTGACCCGCGATCCGTGAATACCTTCATGCGCCGCGCGATTTTCCGAGGAGCACGCATACCGCCGAAAAGACAGGGATGGATAGCAAAGTGAGAGTGTTAGCAGGAGGGTGAGTAGCTCTCCTGCTTGTTGACGATTCCCCCTGTCCCTCCCCCTCCCCCCTCCCCCGCCCCTCCTGGCGGTGCGGTCGTGCTCGCGCTCCTTGCCTCATTCGTACACCCGGCAGGTGTACGAAACCTTTCCTCGAGGCTACGCGAAACTCTTGACTGAATCGTGCTTCATGTCTCGCCTCGCGACTGCACACCGGTCACGCGAGAACGGCGAGAGACAAGGGAGAGACGGGGCTGCACGTGTCGCGCGATTACGCGAGAAATGTAATTAATTGCGGCACGTTTAGCGCACTTTGTGCGCAGTTATAAAATTGTAATTGCATATTGCGCGCGAGCCCTCGCGTGCCCGCGTGCGAATAAAATTTACGACTTGCCAGGGAGCGCGAGCTCACGGAGATCTCGTGAAACAAAGTGGGGCCGCGGGTTGTGTGTCATATTAATAATAGCGATATTGCCGAAATGAGTCCCGTTTAACGGGATAGGATGACGGTGAAATAGCGAGTCGGGCAAACCCTCTTCTTCGTCTCCTGAATTTCGTCGACTAGATCGCAGAGGCGATCCGGAGAGCCTTCGTCGCGTGGTGTCGATGAGCCAGATACATGTATTGATGATGCGCATGCATCTCATATTTCGCGCGACACCTACAGATTTCACCTGTTTGAAATTCCCTTTGACTAGTTTCACGAATATCTGCGCGACGCGCTTGACACAAGAGCAGGGAGTCCAAAGTTTGAAGATAAGACAGTCAATCTCTAAGGGCCAAACCACTCTACAGCTATAAATATCGCCCGAAGGAATATCGCTTACCCGTCTTCGGGAATTCATCGTAATTACACGCAACATATAGCTGTGCGCGAGTTAAAGAGAGCGATCTCATAGTGCGAAGCGAGGCAAAAGTGAAGTGCCGGACAAAAGTGCTTCGTCAAGTCGATTAAAATTCGTTGCTTGTCGCTTAATTACATGACTGAGCCTCGGTTATGCGATGGATGTTAGATTTTTAATAAATTTGGCACACATGCATGTACGTACATTTAATCGTTTTCTGAATTGCTCTTTAATTATCGGACACAAAAACATGCAGAATCGTAATTTAAGATTTATACGATAAAAACTGTTATTAAAATCGCATATTCGCATAATACGCGACGGGATTGTTTATGAGGTCGCGGATAAACTGTAATATTGCAACTATCTATGTGCGGTGAGCGTGATGTTTCATTATCGCTGATAAGCATCTTGAAAGCCTCGCGTCAGTTGTGTGAAAATACACATTTTAGCAAAAAAGAGTTAGACGATAAACTCGTACGTTGACCGATGAATACGTCGAAACGAATATTTCAAGTCGATATCGCGTGCGGAACGATGCAACTATTTTGTCCGAAACTTTAATCACGAACGGATGAAAACGCAATGAGAGAGGGAAAAAGTAATGAAATTTCACAGATATTTATTTTATAACGCAATTTGTTGCGTGTTTTTTCAACTGGAATTAAGCTCGTAACTGTCGATTGAGCTAACTCGTACATGTAGAGTGCCTCTTGAACCGTAAAGATTGATGGAGGCCGACGAGCCACACGCATCCGAGATGTGCACGGTCGGTCGGTATTTTGAGGATTCGTTTTCGACGATCAAATTAGCTGACAAAGACACTTGGCGAGCACGACGCGTGGAATAATCAGCATGCGCGCGTTCCAATTGCTTTCAACGCGTCGATGGCTACTCTCGTTTTTTCTCCGTCTGAGGAGATTCGTCGGTTCCCCTTAAGTGCCCCACGCGCCCCCCCACCCTGTTCCGCGCGCCACAAGTTTCAAAATGTCGACGCTTGAGCGCTCGCTGCAAGAGAGTTTTGTGTCAGCATTTAAAATGCATGCGCGCCAAACGGCGCCAAGCAATATAGTGCTCCGTAAAGACACTTGGTATGCAAGACGCAACGAACCGAATGAAAGCAATCAGTTTTGAGGAAGAAATTGACGTACGTAAGGATGCGAGGCGCAAAGGCTCGACTATGAAACAAAGACCTCTATTTTGCCGACGACGGGATGAGAGACTGTTTTATGGGTCGTTTGCTTGTAACCATGTGTCAAAGGTTCGACGTAAATCGCGCAGACAATTTTCGTTTTGGAACTGCCACTCGATATCACTTCCGTGCACGCGAGGACGCGATGACATCTCATTGTCCCTCGCGGACACCATTTTCAGAATCACCCTGCGTGCTTACCGAATGCGAAGTTCGCTCCGTGAACATTTCAAAGTCCTCGTCGCATTAATAACGAGCCGCGATATTGCGTATACCGTGCGCGATTTCACCGCGACATTAATCTAGATCTATGGTAATCCGGAGTTACACGTGCGCTGTTATTTATCAGCGTCGCGATACTTAATGTCGAAGTCAGAAGGAAAAAAGGAACTCGGCTGCCGTGCCCTCGCATCATTAATAATTAGCGCTTCAAAGAGAAGAGAAGTAAGACGAAACCGATGCTCGCGAAATGACTCGATATTTTACCTCGAGTTTTTCATCGACGACGACGGGCGTGTGCTTAAGTCGCGCGTAGGAGAGCTCCATGCCGAGATAATATAAGTCACGCTCGCATTTGTGCGGATCCGACGTTTTCATATTTTTCCGCAGAACTCGCGCGATAGAGTTATATACGAGCGTTCTCCACTTCATTCGATGCACCGGAGCACCATTCCGTGTGATAATGCGGTGTCTCGTTTTGCGGTGAATTACCTTTTTCCTCATAAGATAGGAGTGCATTCGCGGTGGGCGAAGTCGCATCGAGTGGCAGGGGATTGGCGGGAAGCCGAACAGCTCGGCGGTGCGCGGCACCAGTCAGTACTCGGCGAACCGTCTGCACGTTCGGTGCTGATACCGACCGGCTTCCCCGGTAGATTCTCTATCAGAAACAATTTCGCGGCTACGTTTAATTAGCATTTACGATCGATCACGGTATGAGCCCGTCGCGCGAAATCAGGGAGGATCGATGAGATCGTGATAGTTTCGAGGATTCGATCAGCAGTGGACCAAGCGTTTCGTTTCTCGCCCGTTACGTTTGGGGACTGGCAAAACCCGTGTGACCGGCGTGATGCTATGCTACGTGAGTTTCATTATGGATCAATTAATCATGGATATCTGATTTCGGTGCTGCTCGGTGCTGCTTGTTATTTTCACGCGGGAATAAATCTCACATAGTCACACAGTGTGCGCGACAAGTTGCGGTATTTACGAAGTTCGACAGCTCGACGCAATGATCGCGCAGTGATGAATTTTAATCGTTATTTGTAATTTTTTACACATGTTGTTGTTCGAATTAATATTTAAAATTGTTATACCGATTGTTAAACTGTCATGAGCCACGATGAGATCGCGAGTTGGCGGTGCGCGAATTTAAATTTTTTATGACATTGATATTCTTGAAAGAATTTTAAAGTAAAATCTTGAAATCCGCTTTCATATCCCGTGTATCTTTCAAATAATATATTTTTTGCTTCGAGAAATATATTAATGTATGAGAATATACGCGACATGTTTGTATGAATATTTAGTTAAATTACTTGATAAGAGAATAGAGTTGCGGTTGCACGCTTCATCGTTGCATATTTAATGATATCCTCTGAATACTGCGGAGATTCGCGGTTTAAAGTTTGATTATAAAAACGAGAAAAAGTGACAAGGAACAATGCTCAATTCTGGCGCGTTTTAAAGCTCGTTGTTGTTAAAAAGTATGCTCGTTAATAATTTACAAGACTCATTTTTACGATCGTTAATAATTTTACAAGACTCATTTTTACGAACGTCGCAGTAACATTGCATTGCGGTGTCGGAAAGTTTCTCAGCCGCACGCAGTATGATAAATTTATATTTCATGAACAATTATTAAGGAGGAACAAATGCGTTACAAGATAAATTGGAGATTAATTTCGCGCAGAAACTTCCTTCGCGATGCATCTTTGACAGGCGGCGAAATATGGTATTAAGTTTACTAGTTTTATAATAAATGCACGTTGTTCTCTCGCATTTAATCCTCCAACCTGCTCCAATTTCAAACACACTCGAGAAAATTCAATATTATCTGTTAATACAGTGCTCTCTTGAATTACCGTTGAATCGAACTTGCCGCGGAGAGTGTATCCAACGAAAATTAGCATAAAACCATCGCATTTCTGCGCATTAACGGAGAACGTACGGCCATCAAAAGTTCGTTTGACCGTGCGAAAGCTCCGGCCGTTCAGCCGCATTTGATTTCAGTTTGGTAAATGCCAATGACGTGGCAAGTGCGAAAAGTCAACGAAGGCCTTTTACAATCGCGACAATTTGCCTCTTTCTCTCCCACCCTCTCTCTCTCTCTCTCTCTCTCTCTCTCTCTCTCTCTCTCTCTCTCTCGCTCTTTCTCGCTCTCTCTCTCTCTTTCTCGCTCTCTCTCTCTCTCGCTCTCTCTCGCTCTCTCTCGCTCTCTCTCTCTCTCTCTCTCCTCTCTCTCTCTCTCTCTCTCTCTCTCTCTCTCTCTCTCTCTCTCTCTCTCTCTCTCTCTCTCTCTCTCTCTCTCTCTCTCTCTCCCCCCTTCTTTCTCTCTTTTTTCTTTCTGCATTGCATTCGCACGGCACCCCGATATATCCTCCACATAACATCCCGATATCGTTTTTCCAAACGATCGTTTAACAAATGGCTTGAAAATAATCTGCGCCCGGCGCACGTGGTAGACACGTTTGTTTGATCGGTCGATCGAGTCCGTAAGATAATACACGAACGGACGCATTTCAATTTTTCCGCAATGCAGAGTGCGCGTTAACGACGAGTCATTATTACCGCTGCAGGCTAATCAGTGGCGGTGAATTTCCTTTTCTTCTCACGTGAAACGCCACGTCTGATCTTTCTTCAATCAGCTTTCTCGATTGCAGTTTATCGTATAAATAAAATGCGTGTAAATTAATTACTATAAAATCTGTCCTTCCGAAAAATGCTCGGAGTTGGAAATTAAAATCTTATTATTTTTCATTTTGTATGTACTACCTTGACACGATATCTCAATGTTTTATGTATAATACAATGTATTTGCAACATGGCCAAGTTCTCTAATTAGGTTTTATGTTGCCGTTTCTATAATATTATTTTTAACGCGATATCCTGTTTCGTACTGTCAGAATAAATTAGAACATGTATTTCTGGTACAGCCATTGTTTCCGTATAAAATGCCGGAACACGTACCAACGTATGATTATATGTTTTCTTTTTAACTTAACTCTTTCTCTCTCTCTCTCTCTCTCTCTCTCCTTCTTTCTCTCTCTCCCTCTCTCCCCCTCCCTTTCTCTTCTCTTTTGTTGCAATAATAAAGTAGGAACAACGGAATAAAGTCAGAATAACGTTTCCCAAGAGCTCGAAGCACGAGAGGATTACAATTGAAGAGAGAATTATTTTTTAATTATCACGATTAACGGATGAAATGTATTAAGTCCCGTTTGCTGAAACGAAGTTGCGTGTGTCGAATGTCCATTGCCATGTCGTACTCGCGACGATATTGAGTTAACGTGAATTGAAAGTTTGCCGTAGTTCTACGACGGTTTGTTGCGATCCTGGTCGCAACTATTTTGATTAGCATTTATTCTATAATTTAGCGCGTAGAGAGAGAGAGGGAGAGAGAGAGAGAGAGAGAGAGAGAGAGAGAGAGAGAGAGAGAGAGAGAGCCAAGTTAAAATGTCGACTCGCAACAAAGAAGTGCTCGGAGAAGCGCGTTTCCTGTCATACCATAATTTTTTGCTCTCTCTTTCTCTCTTATCGCGAGGTAATTACATAATCATGTTCACATTTATTTAATTAGCACCGATCTTTCGGCGGATTAAATTTTTCCTTGCGACATGCTATTCTGAATGGTGTCCTCTTTGAATCACCTTTAAATCGCACAATCTAAGACGAATCTAAGGCGAATCTAATTCGGATGATCGACCGTGTCCGTTGCACTCGTAAGATTTCCGACGATTTTAATGCATTCTTATCGTGAGCCATCTTTATTCAATTATTCGCCGGTTATACTGATGCCGCGCGCCCTCGACAAATGTACCGATGCGCAAGACGTATCTGTAATGGAAGCCGAAGGGCAGGAGGAAGTTAAATTGAACTTTTTCACTCAACGCGGATGCTCGTCTGGTTTTGTTACGTACAAGTGTTACGTCGGGACACATAAGTAGCGCGCACGTGAGTTAGATAGCTCGCAACTTAATGGAATAGTTTCGAACGTAGACATACCTCCAACATTCCTACTAACATTTTTCCTGGTGTAATTTATATTAAATAAAGACTACGAGAATTGTGTGGCTTCGAAACATCACGTATTTAAATTCCTCTTATGATGCAAAATATTTAATTTCTCTTACCGCTCTTTCTTTCGTTCCCTCTCCCTCTCGTCCGTGTCGTTTATAATTAAAAATTAAATATTTGAATTTGATACTTGATATTTTTACTACAAGAGAGAGGATGCTTACTCTCCCGCTTTTCTTTATTTTGATGCTGCGACTACAATTTACACTGATTAGCGACATAAACGGTACACATTATTTATACTTACAACCATACATATTATATATTACATCCGTGATCACCTGGACGCGCGCAAATTATTAATGTCAATCGTTAATATGTCGATGCGCTTAACTTTATCGTTTCTACGGAAATTCACGCTGATACGGCCGATAAAAATGACTGTTTTACTGCAAACTGAATTAATTAAAACAACGGCAATTATACCGTGTCGATGTAGACATATTCGACTCGCTTGCTGACACGGTTCGTATTCCTTATTTGCATGCTCGCTAAAACCCCCGATGTGCATCGCACCGTCCGCCTCAGATCGGTTCCCGGGCTACGCCATTCGCCGTTGGTTCTTTGTAGCCGACAACTCCGTAGCTCTTCAATTATTCACGATGATGGATGCCGTCGCGAAATTTCATTTCGCAGCTTATAAAAGCTCTCATATGAGTATCGTTTCACCGACTTGACTTTATGGGCTCTCTACGAAGGCACCCCATGAGCGTTCTTTTAAGCGCTGCTTTTAACCTGCCGATATTCCCTTTCGATGTTTATCAATGTACGAAAAGGAGAGAGCCCAGCGATACGGAAATCTCCATTTCTATCGCTCGCGCGCCGCGATTCTAATCCGCGCGACTCCGGATTTCCACGCGAGGATAATGAAATTCCCGCGCGAATTCTGAATCGAATCGAGCGCGCGGAATTCACGTCTCGTCGAGCGTCGACATCATTACGACAAAATATCACACAATCGCGTGTGTCACAGAATCCCATTTGAAGCATTATAGAATCCGTGAAAATGTATCTCGCTTTCGACTATAACCGATATACTAACTATGATCCTTTGTGCTCTGTGTTAATGCGGTTTACTCCGTGCCACGGAATTCCAACAACTGGGGCCAGCTTTAACATAAAAGCGCGTGCACTAAAGCGGAATTACCAGCGCGTCGATGTATGTAATGTACGTACGATCTGTACGATAGTCCTGACTAAGCAGAATCTATCCCTTCGCGCGACGACATCGTTAAAAGAGGATTGATTCTAATTTATGCACTTGTGTTATTCGCGTTCATCAATTGATTCGTCCTCTAGCGAGCCGTGTCGTATCGTTTTGTGAAACGTTCCGCCATCTAATTAAAAAAAGTATCTGTGTGCTTTATAATCTTTTATAATTGCATCGCACGATCGATACTTTGTAACGGATAAAAGAAAATACCGTTCTCATGCGAGCGAGAGAAACAAAGAAGAATAAATAGATTGATAGATAGATAGACAGATAGAGGAGAGAGCACACGCGCTAGTTTTATATAAAACTTTTATATAAAAATTCGAACGAGCGTTCTTTTATTATATCGTTATATATGAAATTGACTTTAATACTGTAAACAGAATAAATGAAGCAATTAAAATTCTGTTTGCACTAGCATACTATCATGTCCTTCTCGCGTCTCCGAGATAAATTTAATATTTCACATCGTTAAACAATGTCTAGTTGAAAAAGAAGTCGAGTACTCCACGACACATCGCTGCCTCGCGAATAACGTAGCTGTTGTGACTTTTAGTGTCCGCGTCCATAGCGAGTAAAGAGAACACACCGTAGTCGCGCGTCTTAAAAATTCGGCTGCTACTTCGAAATGTCCGAGCCGAAACGGCTGTCGCACGCACAAATCGCGGCTTTTATTTCGGGTCGTAGCAGCCAACGATCGCAGCCGCTAAAAGCACGGACAGCGCAATTAAGGCGGTGGCCCTAACGATTGAATCCTTTTCTCTCCCCCGCGCAAGCTCCGATAAAGTGGACGGAAGCTCTTTTAGAAATAATTGGACCATAGATTACTAAGACGAAAATACACCGTGCCCACCGTGCCGCTACCTGAGCGGCAACGTACCCTTTGTCCCTTTGGCTGGATTAAAAATCTCCTGTGAACGTAAGCTTCGCGAAAATATGGCAGCAGGCGCGTGCTCCTGACGATCGTCCGCCAACTCGCGGCAAAATAGCTCTCTTGCGCGATGAAATGTCCGCTCCGGCGATCTTCCCTCCCGCTTTCCCTCTCACCTTCCGAGCCGAAACGAAACTAACATTGCCAGTTTTCGAGTGACGCGCGAAAACTCAAGACAATGCATATTCACCCATCTACTCCGGTCTTCGACTTTTTGCTTACCGCCCGTGGCACGTCTTGCCGCCTGTTTCTCTCTCTCTCTCTCTCTCTCTCTCTCTCTCTGCTTCGACTCCTTTTATAATTGTTCGCCATTAGACGAGCCCAAGAGGTATCCATTAGACCCGCGTTGGGATCTCCCAGTGACAACGAGGACGAGCTCTCATAACTTTCGCATCTTCTCTCTAACCGCCTCTCGTGCTCGTCGTGCGCGCTCGTTCCTCATGCCGCTTCCACGCCTGTTATCTGCATAATTTCGCGAGCACGTCCTATACCTCGCACACGATCGCTCTTTCTCGCTAGACCCGAAGTCGACTGATCTCGCGCCGTGTTGAATATTAAAGAAAATCTGGGATACGGAAAATTGATTTGAGATTTATGGCGGACTACCTTGGCAACGTTGCGTCGAAGCCAGATAGGGGCAGGCAGGGCAGGGAAGTGGGCATACGCGTGATATGATTTAAAGAATTGTCTTGTCGTTTGCACCATTCCACGCATAAATCCTGCGGAGATTATTCGAACGTTTGCAGTCTGCGACTGGTGATTTATTTTCGTGCTCTCTCATCGCCTATTTCGCGGTAGTGGTCGAGCCGAATCTAGCGCCGAGCGATTGGCGTTGAATTTCAATGCGAGTCATCGCGTGAAAGGGAGATTTTTCATTTATAGGGCAGACAGAGACGCACGGCGAGTGAACGGCTGGTTAAGGCGCTCATGATGGATCGATAGATAATTCAAGGGCTTCGTTAAATGAAAGCGTTGTCTTTTTGCCGCGGAAACTAGCGTTTCCTCGGGCACTCGATAAGCGTTAAATCTCTCCGTCGACAGCATCGATCTTCGAGGCGCGTGTTATTTAAAATTGATAACGACGGCGAAATGTCAAAGTAACGAAGTCACTGGTTACGGTCCTTAGCCTCAATCAGCGATCACGTCAATTTATGGTTGCATAATAATAAAAAATTGATGACGCCGTGTTTTCATTCTTTTCTTTTTTTTTTTCGTAAATATACACTTGCGTGCGTGATCTTGTTCTTTAAATTTATAAAATGGTAAAAATTATAAACGTAAAATTACCGAGACAAAATTTCTAATTTCTAATTTTTTTTTTTTTTCTATTATTACATCAAATTATTGAAAAGTGATTTAAAACCGTAAGGTAACCGAATCGCAAGGTAACTTCGACGTTTGTTGATATTATTTGAAGTTTTACGCACCCACGGCTGCATTTACGCTCTAATTGGTGACTGCGAATAACCAGCGAGTTGCCGCACAGTGAAATCTAACGTTAACGCCGAGGCGGCAGCGCGATGCGAGTTATGGAAATGTTTAAGTTTTCGTATTCAGAAATACGCGACAGCATTATTCAGCATTTGCGAGAGCGCTATAATTGTTTACGGAAGTGGATCAAATATTGGCTGTGCAGATCAAACTTTCCAACTCGCCCGGGCGGATAATCTGAAAATGACTACTGCAGTTTCTTACGCTCCTCTCCGCGTGAACGAGAGCAAGCGAGAGCAAGCGAGAGCAAGCGAGAGCCCGCTGCAAAGTTCTCGGCGACGAGGTGGAAAATCGTGACGCGGAGTTATCGAGATTTTAAGAGGCGCGAGACGTTGTTCGGGGAATTGCGGATAATGTCGGAGCTTTTCTTTAGTCGTCGTCGTCGTCGTCGTCGTCGTTGTTGTCATCGTCGCGTCACACCTTAACTTAAATACTCGCACAGCACAACTCGTCCGCCCGCAATTTCGTTCTGTTGTTTCGGTAACTCCCTCCCGACGGAAAAACCGCCCGAGAAGAGGCTTGGGGAAGGAGGAGAGGGGGAAAGGAGAAAACGCCTGGGAGGAAGTTTAGCTACCTCGTCGCCGACGAGAATAGAAAAGTTTTGTTTCCACGGTAAATACATGGACAAAGTTTCGTCTAATTGGTTAAGTCGTTAGGGTCAGGAACAAAACCGACGGCGACAAAACTTGCAACGACATAACCCGGCGCGGGATACCGGCGAGGAAAAGAAGCGGGACACGCGCGCGACTATGCAACCACGTAGGACGACAATTCGCGAATGCAGTCATGCTATCGCGACGAAATCACCGGTACATGAATATGGAACAGCTAGTTTGCTATTTAATTACGATTACACACTGGTTGCGCTGCACGCTGATCAGCTCTACGAGTCATTGATAAGCGACGATACTTCCCCCTCCCCTTCTCCTGCTCTCTCAACGAGTTTACATTTAATGCAGCTCGCATTGAGGCGGACGGTCGTTTTTTCACGGACGGCGTGTCTTCACTGTCGGTGAGTTATTAACGGTTCATTCGATTCGATGTGGCCGAATCGAGAGGCCCATTCGAGGGCGATACTTTTTATGCGTTTGAATCTCCCCTTTTTGCTCCCTTCCTGTCCGATATGCCTGGCGCTTTAGATCGGCACGTGACAAATAACATTAATCGAGCAAAATCAATATGCTCTCTGGAATATTAATTACTGTCGGACAAATAAAGCCGCGGCACACGCGATTTGTAAAATTGCGCCGTCCCGGCTTACGTTCGATTAAAATTTTTCCACGTATACACAAACCCGGTCGATTACTACATCGCCCCGAAGTAATTAATATCGGACACATACTCAACCGAGCCTCTCACTCGCGTTGCCCGAGAGAGAAATGTCACACGCACGTTATCGCTGCGCGATAACAAGTTCGTTTATATTGAATTGGTAATGCG
The DNA here is from genome assembly GCF_003227715.2 of Harpegnathos saltator. Lineage (NCBI taxonomy): Eukaryota > Metazoa > Arthropoda > Insecta > Hymenoptera > Formicidae > Harpegnathos > Harpegnathos saltator. The sequence continues at coordinate 1,228,936 of NW_020229918.1, forward strand.
TGTTGCATTATTTCCAGAGTCTAATTACACCTATCGGTCGGGCATTATTAGAGAGAATTGATTGTAATTTCCAGTCACGAGGTGCACTTTGCAGTCCCGATGCAGCGCAATGGTCTTTTCTCTATGACTCTCGCGCTGTTTACACCCTCAAATCGCTCGGTAACTCGCTGTATTTACATTTCGGACACGTCGACGTGGCATCGTCTCGTGATGATCGCGTCGTCGCGTTGTCACTCGATCATCGGACGCGTTAATTAGCCGTGGACCGACGCGACACGAAAGAAAAAATATCTATTGACCGATACATCAAAAATATACTCGTCTTGCACGTCCTCGCTTTCGCAATATTTTACCGCTTTGCGTAATAGTCGGCATATTTTCCGTTTGAACGCGGTAATGGAGAGCGGAGAAATGCGCGGACGAGTAAACCCGTCCGAACCGACGTGTTTAGGAGCGTAAAATCGTTGCTCGATGCGTCAGTCTAATATTTTCTAACAAATATACAGCGATACATATTCCGCATCAACTGTATCGATATTTAGCGGAGGGGCATCGATTCATTAGTCGTCTGATCGATGGGACGATAGCTTCTACTTTTATAGATATTCGCGAATAGGTTGTTTCGACACCGTCAGCTTCCGTTTCCACAACGGATACGCGATATTCTCGGTACTTTTCCGGTGCTATGAAAATATACAAACAGCACGCACATTCCGGTTGGAGTTCTCTCCGCGCAACGACGTAGTATTTAACGTTTTACGCTCGATACGCCGGTAATACCGCTCCGGCATTTAAATCGCCAAGAAGCCGGCGATGCCGGCGGCCACCGCTGCGCGTGCTGTAAAATTTGCAATATTTTTACGAGAAAAGTAGCTGCGTTATTGGCGCACGGGTGCGCTTCTCGCAGCAGCACCCCTTTTGCTCGTTTCCGCGAACGTTACGCAATGTAATACGAACGTTTCCATGCTAAGGCTCGATCAATAATGCGATATTATTGCCGAGCTTAAAAGCGCCAAAACTATTTACATCGGACTAACGGAAGTGGAAATGCGAGCGCATCGTTGGTAAATCGCACGGGAACGTACATCTCACAGCTGTTCCCCCCTCCTCTCCCAGTTAACAAACTATTTTTAAACAACGTCTGCCGACGTGTTCGCTCAGCTTCGCCCGCCGTTATCCTGCGAGACGTGTACTTTTCTCATAATCTGGCGCGATCTAAGTAACGAGATTGTTTCGTCAGTACGCCGGATTGCCCGCGATACCGCGAATTACTTTCGTCAGTCGCGAACCCCGATGCGTTTTTCATCGCTTCACTCAGCGTCGACGAGTTAGAATACCCCCGTTGGAATACCGGCGAACCGATTGCAATATATTTCGTTCATTCGATTTCGCTCGCTCATTCGCGAGCTCGCTCGCGCTAACTTACTCCCGCGTCTTCTCCCGCGATGCAAGAGTGTAGTTCCAAACGACCCGATATCCGAAAGTAGGCCGGCACTCTCGAACAATCCGCTTAATTATGTGCGCGGTCGCGAAGCACGGCCATTATTTTTAAGTACTTTTTAAGTGCGCGTGAACCTCGGCCGAGGCAGCTTTTAATTTCCCCGGCGCGACACGCGTCGGCCTCGGCAGCCGGCACAGCAACCATCTGCCTTCGTAAACTTGAAAATAGGCTACGGGAAATGGTGCGCTCTCACACACGGTTTGCCTTGAATGGGCCGTGCGATACAAGTTTATTGAAAGCCGGAAGTTGATCCACCGCGCGCCGGAGTGAATGTAGTTACCTCGCCGCCTCGACGACGAGGAGGAGGGGAGCGGGAAGGGAAAGAGGAGGACGTCTTGTCTACGCTCTCTCGCACCTACTTCCACTTCATATTCCGCGAGTCTCCTCCACCGCCTTGCTCCATCACTCCTCACGCGCTTTTTCCGCGCATGGAAAACCGCGCTGCACGCGACGCGTAGCGTAATATCTATATCAATGCGGCGATTCTCCGCCCCCTCTCTCTCTCTCTCTCTCTCTCTCTCTCTCTCTCTCTCTCTCTCTCTCTCTGCGCACACTGCACGAGTTCGCCACGGGAAATATAATACGGCTCTCAAGCGGATTACGTCCACGGTTTCTTTCAGCCGGGGCAATGCCGAATTTCTGAAGGGAAAGCAGCAGATTTCACGAGGAAACGCGCTATACTCGCACGCGCTCGCTTGCACGCGAGCGTAAAGGTCACTCTGTTTATGCGACTTGCTCGCGGTAGCTTCTACCTTAAGATTGTAAACGTAAAGATTGTACGTGCCGCGTGAGAGAGGAAGGGCGAAATGAAATTTGATTGTAAACTCGTCGGGATAAGATACGAATCCCCGTCGTCTTACCTCTTGGTTACATGATCGCGGCTTACACGAATTGTTTCACTACGTCGGTGAATGACAGATTCATGTTTCAAGATAAACTTCTAATCCGGAGGCGCTCACTCGTCACACACACACACACACATACGGGATGTTGCTTCGAAAAATTAGGACTGTGCGCACGATGGGCGCACATTTCTATGAAAATAATTTCCGTCAAGAACAATTCACTCTACGTCCGCCGGACGATCACCGTCATTCGCGAGAGTGACGACAGCGACGAAACATCTCGGTTCTATATGCGAGAACGACGCATTGAATCTCTTCGTTTTGATGAGATCCTTTCCTCTCTCTCTCTCTCTCTCTTTCTCTCTTTCGAAAATCATTATGGGAAGGGGGGGGTGGGGGGAGGGAAATAAAGAGAGGCGAGAAATCACCGCATCAGCGTGCGATAAGCGATCCGGTCGATCTTCGCTCATGGATTTATGAGTGACGAAGTCGCGGAATGATTCGATGCGATGTGAACGCGATGAGAAACGACCGTGGCGACGTGAAAAAAATGGAGCGGCGTTTCGCGGACGCGACGCGATGCGGCGCGGCGTGCAACATCCGCGGAGCTTCGCGCCTCGCGTTCGTTATAGCGAGCCACATAACCTGTCATATACATGTCCATGAAGGGGTGGATATATCTCCGAGTGCGCAGAACAAAGCGGAAGTAAGCCACGCAGTGCATTATGCCGTTCGCGATGCACCTGCGTCGTCGCGTTTTACGAGAGTGGCATTTCCGCTCGCGGGGATCCATCATTCGATCCTTCCGTGTCTTTCGCCTCCGTGAGATATTCCGGGAATTTCTGTTATTCGGCCGCGATTGTAAAGATAGCTTCATAGCGTTGCGTAATTAATTCCGTGACTTCTCTAACTCGCATACCTGGCCGCGCATGCTCCAATAACTCGCCCGGGGATTCCCGTGCTCGGGCGCTCGTCGCGTTCAGCTTTTTTCCGGAGCGAGCGACTCGCGTGAGGGAAAACTGTACACGTCGAGACGCGAGGACTAATTGGCGATGTTCGAGTCGGCTGATCCTCGATGGCAAGTTCGATAATGGATCGGTGGGCGCAAAGCCACGACAAAGATGCCGAGTGATGAGAGCGAAAGATGCTCCTTGAATTTTTATTCGTCGCCCTTCAGCGACCTCCAACGCATCGTCAACCAGACGACAACCAGTGCGCCACGTTCCACGCTAATGCGAATGTCGATCCATCCGATTTTCCTATCCATCGCGATCAATCGACAGTGTTTACTTATGCCCGGTGCGTTATTGACGATCGCTTTGCACCAGTAATCATCAATTCGTCGATTTATTTGATAATTTGCAGATGTAATCTACTTGAATGTATCTTCGGAAATTAATAATCACGCGCGCGCGCGCGCGCGCGCGGTGTAAGTAATCTTACCGCGGCTGTTGGGCGTTCGTGACTTGTATTTCTCCTTCGTACGATGTGACAATCGTCAATATTTGCTGAACGCAGTGCAAATGTCACATTGTGCGGATGAGATGATATCGACGTTGACAATGTTGTAATTGTACATGACAGCGCGGTTTAAACGCGGCGGCGCGTTTGAATGTGTCGAATCACAGAGAGGAGAGATTCTTCTCCGTCGAGGTCCTTCAAATCCGGCAGAATTTGCAGAGTTATCGTGGAATCCAAATTTTGTCTCAGCAAACTTGACAGATATATATATATATATATACCCGCATGCGGATTTTTTCTTCTCTTCTTACGTAGAAAAATGGGGACAAAGCGCACAAAGGCGTTTAGAGATAACTTCCTCTTTCCTTCTACATGAAAGTCGCGAGTCCCCGGGATAAAGTCTCTCTCGATTTCGTTCTCCGGCTTTAGTTTAAAACATAAGCCAGATATACTTTCCTCGGAGCGATCAATAAACGCGGCAAACGAGTGCCAATACCGTTTCGCAGATGCAGCGTACATACATTTACAGGGACGTGCTTCATTATCGACGTTTCTAAGGCGGAATAATGCCAGCCACGGGGAAATAATAAATTTTTTAACGACGTCGGGGTTCATTAGCAAGTACTTAAAAATACTGGGGTCAAGTCCGGTCCGCGTCCCCGTATACACACACGTACATATATCGCGCCTCCATTCTTTCTGCAGCCGACAGAGAAATTAAGTGGGGCGTCGGAGATAAAGGAAGAAAAAAAGAAAGTTAATAAATGGCCACGCAAGGCTCGCAGCAAAGCTCGTGCCGGGCGAGTACAAAGCGCGATGGCGTTACTAGATTGCGCATCAACGTTTTATATCCCCGGCATATATCGCGCGACTGCCTGAGAAACAAATTCAGTTGTTGACGGTGCGCGATGCGCTCTGACAGGCCAATTATTAAGTATAATGGAAACTTTATCACCCGCTCGCGAACCGACTGATTTTACGATACGTTATACGCGCTATTGTGGGATATGACGATACTCGACACTTTTTATGCCTGCACATATCGACTTTAATCGACAGGAGTGTAAGCTCTTTCGAAATGCACCCGGGGTCCGCCCGGGCGGGCTGGAGGAACGTTTCTTGCGCGCGAATGAAAGAATTCGATTTACGTTGCAAACACGAGACATTGTATATCTCTCTCCTCCTCCCTGTCATTCGCCTCTTCGTTCGACAACGGACTGTAAACGAGACGGACGAGGCGGTGTCAACAGTATCAAAGCACGATTTAATTGAAAGTAATATTCCGTTGTAGAGGTTCAAAATGGGAATCAATAAGGAGATGAAAAGCTCGTTCAACTTGTTTGAAACTCTTTAAGCAGTATTTCGAAACTCATGACATGCGAGCAGCAACTGCAGCTAGAGAAGAAACATACGCTCGCGATCTCTCCCACTTCGGACATTTCTCTGCCCGTGAGACTCTTTATTGCAACGTTCCGCCGTGTCGTCCTTACGGAGCTGAGGCAGATACGTTCCCGCCGTCGTTTCGACTCTGAAGAATACGTTCCGACGTCGACTCGCGCTGACTGCTGCGAACGATCGAAGTGCCAAAGTGCGAGCCCGGGAAGGCGCCATGTATGTCTATGCGCGAGGTGATAATTCGTCGCGTTCCCGGCACATTTAACGTCGACGAGAGAGAGAGAGAGAGAGAGAGAGAGAGGGAAAGAGAGAGAGAGGGAAAGAGAGAGAGAGAGAGAGAGAGAGAGAGGGAGAGAGAGAGAGAGAGAGAGAGAGAGAGAGAGAGAGAGCGACAGAGAAAGAGAGAGATCCGGTTTCTGGAGCTAGTCTCCCGGAATAAATCGGCGAAAACCAACGGGCGCTGGCAGCTTGAATCGCGTCCATTCGTCACAATCGACAGACACCGACGCTATTTTCGCGAATATGTCGATTTCCGCCCCCGCGGTCGTTCGCGCGTTCCACCTCGCCGCTTCTTCCACGACCCAGGAAGAGATTTCAGTAACGGTGAAGGACGTTTCGCGCGTCCTCCTGTGACTATTCCTTTATAAACGAGCGAGCGAGCGAGAGAGAGAGAGTGAATGTTAAAGAAATAGAGAGAGAGAGAGAGAGAGAGAGAGAGGAGGGGAAGAAACCGAGAGGATATCTCAGAGGCAAGCCGCGCGTACTCGTATGGTCATTGCTGATAATAGTAGATTGCCGGAGGGGATTGATACTATAACAATGCTTAGTCGCCGACTATACATATATACGCAATGACGGCTGGGACCATTTGTGTGATAATTGGCAGGTACCTATAGTCAATGAGTACGGGCGTGTGATTGAAAACGACGTTCCCGCGAGAGCGTCCCAATCAAGACGCTAATACGATAGTCCGTATTCGCATCGTACATTAAACACGGTTATCTCACTTTGATCCTGCGGCTCGAAACACGAATAAACAGGACGAATACAACGCACGAGACATACGGAAAGAAAGAAGAACGGAAAATTGAGACTGCACACGGTATTTGGAAGACGGTCGTTTTTCCGCGATGTTTCGTCAGTCGACGCGTCTTCTTCATCGCTCGTCTCTTCTCCACCACGGGTAATGACCGCTTCGCGTATGACAGTATGTCGAAATAAAAGTGTCATCGGCGAGAGTACGTCCCGTTTTTTCTTCCTCCCATTTTGTCGAGTCACCCCTTTTTCGACCGCATTTGTTTGTGACGATCGCGTTTGTTTGTGATGATCGGGTTTGTTTGTCACGATCGGATTTGTTTCTGGCCAACGGTTGCTCTGGCGAATCTGATAAACGTCGCCTCTGGTACCTCGCGCAATATACAATACACCTGCAACGATGAAAAATCCGACGTTACACGGAGCGTTGTTTTCGCCGGGTATTTTCGGCCGTCTTTCACACCGCTATTTCGTGCGCCTTTATTTTTTGTTTCTATTAATTTCCCCTCCGTTCGTGCAACTCAGAGTCTTCAAGAGGGTGGAACGGGACACGACAGTGGAGCATTTCGTCGAAGAAGTACGAATACGCAAAAAGATCCCGAGAAGCGCAGAAATTGAAAAAAAGCGCCACAGTCCCGGGACATTCCGCACAGATTTTAATAATCCTGCGCGCAGCGATTCCTCAAGTGAGCGAAGTCGGGACGCGCGGACCTACGTATAATTGAATTTTAATTTGCTCCGAGGGGATGGAACTAACCTTGTTGGAATAACCGCGAATATTTGGTCGCTAAGCGGTCATTGAATCGGATTTCCGCATTCCGCGATTAAATGCTGGCGATTTAGCGTTTTCCGTTGTCCTGTATTTTTCGAAGGAGGCAGAAATACTTTACCTCACTGTCCCTCGAAAGAACGTCACGTGCATAGAGGACAAATGAGCGATGCCAATAGCCGTGAATGGCCAACGAACGCGCTGACTGCATTTTATCGCGCCGGGTACGATTTGGCCGCATCCGTTCGCGCCATTTGTACAACCTTCGCGTGAAGACGAATGATTACAAATTTTAACGGCGAGCTTATACATGCCGCAATTGAAGCGGCCCGCAGCCCCGCGGTTTACCGCATGCACCCTCCGCTGCACTGTAGACCGATGAATTGGCTTCCGGACTACGAATGATGCCAGAGCCCCGCGGATATATCGCACTTCAATTTGCATGGAGCAATATTATTTTATCCTGGAATTCGACCTGCTTGCGAACCTGGTCGCTCACTTGCTTGCTCTCTCGCTCACGCGCGCGCGCATATACACGTCAATATCTGGGATAGAGTTACGTTCTCGCCGTTCCTCGCCTGAATGAAAATCCAAATCCTTGATATATGACACGCAGAGATATTATCGTTTCCCCTTTCGAATAGTATCCTGCTGTTGATTCTTTGATACCGGACGCAATCATTTGATTATAATGGAACCCGGAGAGGGATAATCGCGCGACACAGGCTGGTGGCATACCGAACATATCGGGGCAAAGAGTTTAGAAAGATGCGTTGCGCGAATTGCAGGTAGGTTGCGTGGGTCTTTCGGGTGAAACGTCTGCCTCAAAAGAACAACACCGCAAGCTCTCAGATATTGTTTCCTAAATTATTCAAATATTGTGTTCTAAATGCAAAGCACGTATTTGTCAGTCAATTTCTGAGATAAATCGTCTTTTATCAATATTTCGTTGTCTATCGGTGTTTGTTCATTCACCTTAATTAATTGATACTGGCTGTTGAAATAAGGAATTGTAAGGGGCGAAAAACGTGTCAATACCTGTAGATTTATTTACGGCATTTGCTCCGACTGAAAAGCGACGTAGGGTAGTTTTAGCAAAAATACGAATAGGTAATTTGAATCCCGTGACAAACGCTGCGACAAACAGGGGCGTCTCCGATCATTGTTTTTTCTCTCATTAGCATTTTCGCACGTTGCCATTTCTCGTGTCAGATTTGCAACAGCGTATCCGTACCCCTCCCGCGAGATAGCTCCGTGTGTCTGCGGGTAAAGCGCCGCGTGTATACATATCCCGTGTGACGGACGCTATTCGCGTAGCAATATTATGCATTATGCTATTCTGAAATTATGGTAATCCGATGTTTTCCGAATGAAAACATTCCAAGTGCGCAATTCCAGCGTGGGATGATGTATGAATACACAGTTTCTTCGACGACGGTGAACACCGCCGACAGATCTCGAAGAAGCGGATCGCACGATGAAGATAAACGACACTCGCCGCGCACGATGCAATTCGTTACGACCGTCTGATATTTCCTTTTTTCTTCAATCGATAATAGATTTCTAAAAAAGGAAGAGAGAGAGAGAGAGGGATAGAGAGAGGGAGAGAGAGGGAAAATTGACGAGAGGAGGAAGGCGGAAGAAAGGGAGAGAGAAACGATAACGCTGCACCGGCGCGACGGCGGCGGCTCCGTGGCCGTCTTCGATTAATGAATATCCGATGGCGCTAATGTAATTAACGGCATTCGATTAACGGCCCCGCGAGCGAAAACCGTCGAAATAACCCGGACACAACTGTCCCCGTTTTTCTTGCATTAGGTATGCAACCGCAGCGCGCTGCTCTCCGCACAGATGGCGCGATAAAGAGACAAAAACGCGGTCGCGCTATCATATTAAGATTAATTCGTTATTTATGGTTTATACCGCACCGCTCGTCTTTCCTGTCTTGGTAACATTACTTCGCTTCGTTGTGGCTGTTTCCTTTCTTTCCTCGCAACAAATTGTTTGTGGTGAATTCTCCCTCTCTCTCTCTCTCTCTCTCTCGCTCGCTCGCTCGCTCGCTTTCATGTTAATGGACGCTTGCGAAACGCGCAATTCTTACGCGGGCGCAATCAAGAACATGGAGGACAATTTAGACAGAAACTCGCGAGACGAACGCGTTCTCTCTTCGCACTCGCACGCTTTCGTCGGTCGACCTTTCGCATACTCGCATACATATCATCCGAGAGTGATCTATCTTTCAGTTCATCTTCTCCCGCAGTTTCATCCCCCGTTCGTGACCGTAACAGTAGAGACACCAGCAGCGACGACAACTCCGTGGCGTATCCGAAATATATTTTTTCCGAGTGCGATTTGCATATAGATTAGACGCGCGGGTACGCGAGAGGGGAGATGTAGAAACGTGTCGCGGCTATCAACTGGGTCGCAGGTGACGAGTTTGACCGCGTTTCAGGTGAGCTGGAACTGTCCTTGGAGCAAGTGTGTTCATGCGCGACCTCTCGGAGAGGCGCTCGCATCTACGAACGCTACGAATGCGTAGCGATATCTTTCATTTTTTATGTATGTCAGCAGCTTCGCCGACGTCCTGTGAGTTTTTCGTGCACACTATAGGTATGCTCTGAAAATATCTCACACAGGCTGTTAGCTGTAAAATATGAATCATGTACAGTAGTAGCGTATCGTGAAATCGACGTGAAACAAGCTTGAAGACTGATATCCCGCTGAGATTCTTCGCGAGATACCGTCGAAGTTTCTTACACGATATCCTCCGAGTGTACGTTTCGATGAAACCGAGACTAACCGATGAAGGATTACACAAACATGTGATTAGGGTGTCGGGAACGCGCGTAGCAGCCTCAAAGCGAAGATCGGGTTCACGACGCAAACAAGCCGCGAGTTCACCTGTCACACAGTTCGGAGGCCACGACGGGTTAAGATTTAAGCTCGATCGACCAACAACTGAAGTTTAGAACCCAAATACCGCTATTGAACTACAAACTCAGTTACCGCTGCCCATAAAGTGTCTATTCAACTAATCTACCGACGGGCAGCGTGTAACGCGAGAAGTTGCCGCATGGAGCTTCGGCAAATATCATATCGGAGTCAACATTTGGAGAGTTCGGCTATCTCCAATATCAGGCACGCAAGATTCGACTTGGCGATGTAAATCCGATTTATAAAGTACACAAAGTCGGAAACATCCGACGATACTTATTAACACACAGCGATCTGAGTAATCCCGTACACGCTTCGTCGGAGTAAATTTAATTACGTTACGCTAATACAACGCGTTGATCGTTGAGCGAACGCCAACGCCCGCGCGGATATCCAAAATTGAAAATCGCTTCGTTACGCTCCGACGTGAGAGGGCAAAAAAAAAAGAATAAACGACCGATCGCAAATTCTGGATTCGATCGAGCAAATTGATATTCAAAAGTTCATACGCGAACGTTCCGGGCGACGACTAATCCTCGAACGATCAATTTCCGAACGTCGTCTGTCGTTTTTCACAGCGCTCGCGCTTGGCCGACGAAAACATCGTAAGTTTCGCAGAGTACCTTTCTTTCCGCCAGGCTGAGTATTCATATGCGTCAAATGCACGGATGCGCTGTGACGCACTTCCGCCTTCAGCGAATTTCACGAAAAGTTGTCGAATTATGAAAGAGTACGTGTATTTCGACGCAAGCGACGCAAATTACTCCACCCCGCCCGTATCAACGTCATATTTCGTATGTTGAAGCAGTTATAACAATAAACGACATGTTTGTCGATAACACACAAAGACGTGCCACAGCCTGCAGCAGAGTACGATGTTTGCACGTACACAAGTACGTTAACAAATATGTAATATGCTTGCAAAGTTGTTAAACTTGATTGTTTATTTGTTTATCGTGTGTCGCTGTATATGCGCGACGTTAAAATCAGAATTTACATTTGAATTTAGATGAAAGCTGATAATTTAAATATAAATGAAAATGCATATATTTTACACTCTTCCAGTTTGGTGGAGACGCGTATACCGCCACTTACTTAAACGCGACGTGCGACGTGCTTTCGTTCGCATGGAAAATCATTATTCGAGCGCGCACGTCGCGTTTAAGACATGTAATTTCGCACAACACCACCGAGCAGCTGACGTGTAAAAATAATCAAGCGCTATAATATCGCGCTGCGTTCGCGCGCTATTTTCGCGAGAAATAACTTCTCTTCCGGCGCGATGCATTATCCAGAACGTCAACCGAAACGTCAACACGAACTATGTTTTGCACCGATAACGAGCTCAACATTCATATTTAGATCCGCGCGTTCCGCGAAGAGGACATAATCAACGATCGATATATGGTCATTTGTTTCCTCTCCTTGCGCAATTAATGCGTTCTTTTCGTAAATATTGAAACCGAGAGCAAGGGTGAATGAATAGGGAGCGATTTGTCAAATTTTCAACACACGTCGCAAAAATTCACCGCCATTAACAAAATCGTTCGCCTATATATGTACCCAATGAATAAATGTATACTCGTTAAATAAATATTATATATAATAAAGTCACTCATATTATTGGTATTATTCGGATTACCCGATAATACCTATTTTTTACCAGTGATAGAAAAAAACAATACTAGATTATGTAAAAGTACGCTTTTTTCGGTCTGCGTCGTCCCCTTCTCCTTTTGTTTCATTGCGACGCGCAGTGGGATGTTTGTACCAAAAAGTTGGCCAAAATTATCTTTTGACGAATTTCGGTTTGAAACGTGCTACTAATTATATATATTATATCATTATGCAGATTTCGTACAAGTTTTCATGAAATAACGTGCAAATATATATGTAAAAATATCTTAATAATTAAGAAAGCATAATATTGCACTTCAGTAAGTATTCAACTAGACAAACTCCAAAATTCTTCACCCAATGAGTGTTTTCCATCTTCAGAATCAACGTCATTTTCATCTATTGAAATATCTCCTCTTCTTGGTGTGGTATCAGTGAGAAGAAGCATATCCAATGTTTCCTTTAAAAATGATTTAGACTTCTTTCTTGATACGGATCTCATATTTGTTAGTAACGGGTCAGAACTTAGTAGATGTCTGTTGATTATGTCCATGTTGCAAACAGAAACAAGAAAAACAAAAAGAAACCAAAGGAAACTTCATGTCTAAATAACCTTTGGACAAAACCTAATTTACGTTCAGAGAAACAAAAGTAATTACTAAAAACTACATTCGCGGTTCTCCGCGGCTAATTCTTTCTGATATTTTATCCCGAGAGATTACTCTTTCATCTCATTCAAGAAAAACGTAACAGGGATACACCCTGAAGTATAATTAAATCTTTCGAGTTTGACATCGAGAAGGCAAAACGATACATTATTGAATGATATTTTCAAAATCGTATATCTACGTGAATAATAATTCAATCGTAATAAATATAGTCTAAAACCTCTCTTAATACCTTGCTCGAAACAATCCGTAACGAAAAATTTCGCGCTGCCACTTCTAAGAACCTTCTAAGAACCTAGAATTCTGATCGAAGATCGTATATGTTATAAAGCGCTGAGAATTGATGCCTGCAATACGAACCATGTCCAAATTCCGATCAATCAAACCGCTTCTTGTTATCGCGACCGAACAAAAGCATAGCGGCCCATTATTCCACAGACAGTCAACTGTCTAAGACAGTCATTCATGTGGAGCAGGAATGATTTTAAGATAATTGACTTTTGGCCAGTTTTTCAGGCCAAACATCCCACTGTGCAACGTTCAGATCTTAATCTGCAACTTCACCTTGTGTGTTCCAGGCACTTTTACAAGCACACGACGTCGCCGGCCACGAGGTTTACGGCGAAGAAGCCACCAGAGTAACACCACCGCCGTTGCTGCCATATCTAAACGGCAGCGATGATCTCGAAGGGCAAAACGGCGATTTAGACCTCGAGAACGTTACTCGCGTGAGACTAGTGCAGTTCCAGAAGAACACGGACGAGCCGATGGTAAGTGGCACTTTTAAAGTGCTCGCCGTCGCGGATACGTGCCTCTTCGTCGGTGTGCGACACGTAACGTTGGAGTACACGACATGATAGATTTTGTTACGACCTGTGACTCAATTTACACCATGGAACGAGAAAGAGAGAGAGAGAGAGAGAGAGGGAGGGAGGGGGGAGGTGGAGGGTCGCACGCCTACTTGAGATCTTCCACGAGAAATGAGATAAACGAACATCGAGCACACCTATGTTGAAATATCGCTCAACTCAAAGAACCGTGCCTTGAATGTTCTCTCGGATCGTCGCGCGTATTAAAAGAGAGACAAACGGGAAAATGCATCGGGCGAACGGGAGAGCGCGATAAATGCTTTTCGCGGCGATATCGCGCGCGGTAACGGAATACGCGGTAAAAGCGAAATTCTCTAAACACGCTGCGAGACAATTGTGCTCGCGTAGCAATTTCAACTTGAAATTTACATTATCATTTATACTACACGCGGCTTAACTCGAGATTAGTGTTTATCGTATGCGATACACGCATACGATATTGCAAAGTGTGTATAGCTACGCTATTATATCGCTAGTGGCGCGCGCTGCATTTATCGTTCTTAATCCATTTCGCGTTAACCGCTCGTTTTTCAGGGAATCACGCTGAAAATGAACGAGGATGGAAAATGCGTCGTTGCGCGGATTATGCACGGTGGGATGATCCATAGACAAGCCACTCTGCATGTTGGCGACGAGATTAGAGAGATTAACGGTATACCGGTCGCGAATCAATCCGTTAATGCTTTGCAAAAGATCCTGGTGAGTATCGCTGCTTCACTCAAACGCCATTGAAAAAGTCTTCTTTTCGCGTTTATGGTTTTTCGGTAATTCTGCTAAATGCCTTCTTTCTTGCAAGCTTCATTCCGAACACTTTTCTGTTTCCTACCGGTGCAAATAACCAATTAAATAAAATATGAAACGAGACGCAATCTCACTGACGCAAAATAGACTTGTACATTTTATATCGTTATGAAACTTTGCATGAAAATTTGGCGTTTTCGGAATTCAAGCTTAGATTTGCTTTTCTCGTTATCACCATTTATCCATTTATCTTTGCTTACTCGTAATCCGTAGTGTTAAATTAAACGTAACGTTTAAAGAATCAATCACCTTCGATTGTTACAGCGGGAGGCACGAGGATCGGTGACCTTCAAGATCGTGCCATCGTACAGGAGCGCGCCGCCCCCCTGCGAGGTACAAGTAAGACCCAACACCCAAACCCTTTCCCAGAACACAAATGTCGCGTCTAACAAGCCAACATCTTCCGCGGCCTCCACGGGCGCGAGCTCGGGAGGCGGCGCGAACAAATCCGGGAAATCGGTGAAAACCTCCGCAGCCGCTACTGGCAAGGAAAAAGCGTCGAAAGCTTCGAAATCTAAAAGTGCGTCTTCGTCCACCGAGAGTACACCTCGACGCCGGCTGAATCCTTTGTCGGCTCTGCGGTCGCGAAAGTCTTAAGTCCCAACCTCGAGGCTGACCTCGAGCAAGAGGTCGTCGGCCGCCGGTTGAAGAGCGCGCGTAAAACCGCGCACCGGAAATGCATCCGTCTCTAGTCGTAATTGTAGAAGATTTACCTGCCCTTGGGACGCGTGCTGCCGACGACACGCCGCTCGATTAATTATCGAGATATCCAAGTAGAGATTTGTGCGCGAATCTAGGCCTTATAGGAAATAGGTAGCCTACGGTAGCTTACAGTAATTTTTGCGCGTGTTGAATTTTGCCGGCGCACTTAATCGTAGCAATGCATTACTTACGCGCGATCATTGACTCTTCTCGATGAGTTTTGCTCTAGCGAATCGAGAGGAGGTCGTGTTTAGTAATATATTGCAGGATGATCTGAATTACGGGAACATATGGTTAAAGAACTTCAACCAGCTGTTTATTTAAAAGTTTCGGAAGATTTAAACGCTTGACTGTGTACGTAAAATTATTTATAAATTATAAGATAAATATCTCATTGACTCAATTGTCGACAGATTAATACCTAACACTTTACTCGCACTTGTATCCACTTTTTGTGTCGATGAAAAGGTCAAATTCGTTAGAAGGATGAAGGAAGCAATTAGATTATTTATCTCTCTGGGAATATTCTAGTTTGCGTGTTTACGGCAAAATCAAACTCTCAATCTTCTAGTCGTAACAGTACCTCACATGTCCCGGATATTATTATTGATTATAATCTAGAGACACGTTTGGAAGCGTAATCTATCAATCGTTTAAATAGTTCGCCTTAGTTCCTCTCACACTGATGGTAAGAACCGATGGAGTTTGCCGTGACAAACAAGTGACAATTTCCGCGACGTTGTATACGTAGATTATTGCGGATAATCGTACACGGACGGAGAATTCAAGAATGACTGATTCGATTAGGCGAGTCGAACTTCAAGGTGACTGGTTTCGGTAGTGAAATGGCACTCCATGTTTCGCTTTATATATCGAAGAGAATTGTATTACCTCGAAGAACACGGCACAAAATGCGAGAAGTCTCTGCCTATTATTCGGCCTCGCGATTAGGAAAGTTCTGGACCCGATAACGAACAGAAGGATATGCGATTAGTTTCTCAATAGTTTGTAGTTTGTATACGGTTCCCTGTGTAGTTCTATCCAAGGTAGACCACGGAGATTACGCGGAGTTCGTCGAAGGAGGCAGTTGAGATTGTCCACTTCAAACGCGCGCGCGCGCCTAACATATAAGATAAATTAGTTATTAGAATAGTCTCTCTCTTTCTCTCTCTCTCTCTCTCTCTCTCTCTCTCTCTCTCTCTCTCTCTCTCTCTCTCTCGCTCCCTCTCTTTTCTCGATGTCGGACATTTTTATGAAAAATTCGGGATTGTTGTTCGAGAGGTTTCAATAGTACGCGAGCTTTGTTCAGTGTTAATATCGCGAAGAACTATATTCACGAGTGAAATTACATTACGGGTTTGGAGAGTCGTGATATTTAAAAAATTTAATATTTACATGGCAAACATTCGATAAATTGGATCGCGGATTCTATCGTACTCTTGCCGAGCAGAAGTTTATCGGACTTTCCGTATCGACCGTAGTACTTCGTAATTTTTTTCTTCCTTGAGAGATATAACGAACGAGATTATCGGCGCCTTAGATTTTCAAGCATTGGCAACTTCGGACATAGTTTCGAATATTAATCTCCGTTAATATTAACGGGAGGAGCGATTTACGCGGCGCTAGTCCTTACGTCCAATATTTTCGAATAGTTGGATATGCATTCGACGACGAATTTTGCTATAGCTCAACGTCACGGCCGTACTTGAAGTTTCACTAGTATCGCACAGGTTTTTTACCTAAAGGAACGAGCTCTCGGAGAGAGCATTGAAATTATTGGGACAAATGGCGAGAACTTTCACGATATGTAACTATTCACGTTTGAATGCGATCGTAGTGGCGCGGCTCATATCTCATGGCGAAGGTGACCAGGTATTTCGGTTTCCGTTAAAAATTTGCGGTTAAAAATTTGATCCGGCACGAACTAATTCCGTTATTGGGCTTCAACGATATCAATAAATTGATGGAAAGGCCGAGTTTAGTCCGCAATAGAGAGAGAGAAAGAGAGAGAGAGAGAGAGAACCAAATCAAATCAAATTTTATAAACCGGCTTCAGTTCAGCACGGGATCACTTATGACAGCATTTTTTCCAAACGTCATTTAGCAGCTGACAATTTTGTGAATTTAAAAATAATCGTTCAATGCTTGATTAACGCAACATTTGTCGTATTCGATAGATTCCGCTTACTCTGCTTTATGTATTAATAACAATAATTCTCATGTAATTTTCTCTCTCGTAATTTTATTAATTATTAAATTATTAATTATTATTTATTATAAATTATTTTATATATAAATTATATATAAATTATACATAAATTATTAATTATTAAATTATTATTAAATTATAATATATATGAAAAGAATATTTAATAAATTTTATTTTAATTTATATTAGTTTATATTATATTATTTTATATCAATATTGAGACAGAGAAAGAAATAATGATATGCGAACTTTAAATATTTTTCTAGCACTAAACTGATATAGATTTTATTTCACTAATTTCTCCTATCATTAATTTCTCTCAGAAGATTTGAATTATTTATTTGAATAAATTCTCTAAATTCTTTCTGAGAGTACAGTGTGTAATATAAGAATTATATAGTGTAATGTTAAGAATAAGAATGATCTAATTTCTCTTCATCTGTCTGATATCGCCTAAATAAGTTGTCTCTCATAAATATACGAGTGACGATTTTTCAATACCACGAACTTTTCGAAAGATGTTAAATTTCTTGAAATTCATCATTTGCAGTTTTCACTTTAATACCGTTAAAAGATTCTATGTAATTTATACTTGGCAAAGTAACAGTACACCTTTAAAATTTCTCGACGAAGTTTTAACGTTCAGTAGATCGACAAACTTCCGCGTCTGCTACTTTCACGAAACGCCTCTGAGACGGAGTCAACGAAGACGTTTACGCGGACACTTTGCATTATATTCGCGATCATGTTTTATCAATTAATCCTAGATGAAACCTCGAGCAATACGCGACCATTTTCAAATAAATCAATGCGATCCTAATGAATCCTGTTGATCTGTCGCTACGAGAAATTCTCGCGCATCACGAGTTGTACCCATCGATGGATTCATCACGAGTCCTCGCATATGTACAAGCGAGATTCGTGCAAAATTATTTCCATTGATGATCGTTACACTATTTAGATATTATATGGTTCATTGAAGTAACAAACGAAAAACTGTTTAGCAAATATTTCCTGAACACCTGGTGGATGCGAAGCTACAAAGGTTTTCACCGGTTTCTCGTATTTGAAAAATACACACACATATACACCATACATATATACATATACACACACATGCAGACGTATATAACAATAATGAAACAATCCTTCAATCAACTAACTCTTTATCTCGTTACAACGAAGAGAAGTACCAACGTAGAACTGCTTGACGTATCGAGAAACGCGAAATTTGTCTACGCCCGCTCATCGTGCAATGGACTTTTTATAACGGAGAATGCATTATCTGCCGTGGCAATTTACCTCGCCTCGTGTCTTTCTCCGTGCGCAAGCGGTGCTACGCGATGTGACAAAGATTTCTTTCAGCATAACGTCAGACCGAATAGAATGAAATTCAGGAAACATGATTTTTTTCCCCGGATCAAGAGTTCATTAGGTGCAAGCTACTCTCGCGTCGCTGCAAATTCGATCTTGACGTCACAGTATAAAAACCACGCGACATAATCGCACCGTCCGTCGATCCCGTGAGATCGACAAGACGCCCGACGAAGTAAAGAGATGAGTTTTCACATTCGCAATGTTTCTTCATAGCTCGCATTTCTACGTCGCGAGTTCCGTGCCACGAGCACGCTGTACATACTTCAGTCTCTACGCGAGTTTGTCGAATACGGTCTGTACAATATGCAGTTACGTGTACAGTTATTTATTGGATTAGATGTACGATAATACACCCTTCTACGCGTGGCCACATGTATAAAGAATGTTCGCCACCTTCAATTGCTTATCTCAGAACTTATTATAATGTAGATAACGGACCTCCTACGATTGTTACAATTGTACGGATAAACGGGACGAACGCTGGTCGCATGATGTATAATGTTCTCCCCTTTCACTGGGATCGCGTTGCGCTTGCAGCACGCAAGTGTCGCGTACAGGAGTGCTCCGAAATCGGCGGTGCAATCGGCATAAGAAAACTCCGTTGTCGAGGAAATATACGAGTCGAGAGATATTTTTAAGGGCAAACTTTATGAACGTATAAATTACACGTCTGATCTATCTAATCGTGATCGCGTCGGGAAATTTTCCCTCATAATCTACTACTTGCTCTTGCACCCCCTTGTGCGATTCGCACATTTATTAGCTGAAAGCTGTAGAGACGAAACATTTCTACCGTATGAAAGAAATTCAAGAATCCTCGAACGTGTCGATTGTAACGTCGTCCTCGCCGCACCACGCGTACACGTCCCGTATAGTTGATCGTCCCTCCGCTGATCCGTGCTCAGAGTTCACGTTAACGTCACGCTCGTTAATTTTGTAATGAGATAAAGCGGAACCAGTGTGACCCGGTGATAATATTAACGTAAGAAGATGACGCTCGCTCTCTTCCTCGCCCTCCTCTCCACTCTCTCTCTCTCTCTCTCTCTCTCTCTCTCTCTCTCTCTCTCTCTCTCTCTCTCTCTCTCTCTCTCTCTCTCTCTCTCTCTCTCTCTCTCTCTCTCTCTCTCTCTCTCTCTCTCACTCTCTCTCTCTCCCCCCCCCCTCTCTCTCTCTCTCTCTCTCTCTCTCTGTCTGTCTATCCTTCTCTTTTCCTCTCCCAACTGGAATTACTCGGATCAACGTAGCGAGCCGTTAAGACTGCTAGAATCAGACGTGACGCGCCGATTAACGTGAATTTTGTGAATTACGCGGACCAGTGCGATCCCAGAAGTTTCTCTCTTTCTCTTTCTTTCTTTCTGTCTCGTCTTCTGCTGCGAGATGGGAATAAGATAGAGAACGCACAACGGGACGATATTGTTAGAATATAATTTATATAGTATATGAGATCTATAGGTATCTTATAATCTGTATTTGTAAGACAAAGTCGGTACGAGCGGTGTAACAAAACGCTTTGGTCGGCGCTTTCGAGTCCACGGCGCGTGCATGTTTCTTTCTCGCTCTTTCTCCCCTCAGTTTATCTCTTTCTCTTTTTCTCTTTTTCCAGTCTCCAAATCTCTTCAAATCTCCCTCAATCTTTGCCTCTCTCTTTCTCTTTCTCTCTACTTCTCTCGTCCTCTCTTTTCTTCTTTCTTCCCTTACTGTTTCCATATCTCTGTCTCTCTCTCTCTCTCTCTCTCTCTCTCTCTCTCTCTCTCATTTTCTTGTAATTTGGTTTTTTCATTCGCTCCTTTCTAACTGTTTCTCTGATTTGTTCTTAACGACGTTTGCGTCAGACACCTCGTTACTGATAGTACGATAGTTCACTTTGCGGGTGGGAAGGAATATATACATATGTATATATGTGTGTGTGTATATATATATATATACACACATACATATATATGTATAAAAGGAATGCACATTTTCGTTTCTCAACATGTGTTGGAATGTTGTTTGTTGTTTTTGTCGTAAGGAAGCTTTTGTTACACCCCTCATTATACCCTCACCTGCATGCAGGACATCTTTGCGAACTGACGCTTTTCTTTTTGGCCGATGTAGCAAAAAATCTCTGCATCGTGGTTCTCATGAGTGCATCACACGTACAGCTGTGTAAGTCGATCGATGGATTTTAGTCGAAACTACAAAACTTTCTCAGTCGTTCAGTTGATCATCATGTCTTGCACGGATTCAGTCGCGACTGTGTAGATAACGCGCAAGCCTGGTAGCAGTGTGATTTGATTCTTATTTTTATTCTTTCTTTTTTTTTCTTTTTGAGTTCTTTCTATTGGTCATTCATATATCGTATCGTAATGATCGGAGACCGCTCAAGAGGACAGATTATTACGTGTGCAGTGTTTAGGAAAATCTTTTTTGTCCGATTCAAATCTCTATCGGCGCCAGTTTCTCGACACAATGTACTAAAATTTTAAAATAATTGATAATTGATATCTTCGGACTTATTTGAAAAATTTCCTCGAATTACGTAGAAAGCATTGATCAAAAGATGTAACTCGATGACTCCCCTCTGGATAATCCAGCGCGATCAAAATTGTTTCACTTCTTAAAAAGAGGAGGCTCAGCAAGCAGCACACCCTTCCAACGTCTCGTGCAACATTTATTATTCACGAACGAAACGTCTGGCAAAAATTTCCGTACATGCAGTTGAGGGTAAAATTCGCAAAGTAATGACGTCTACATCGACTCGAATAAAAAAAGAGAGATAAAGGAAAGCAAGGAGAATAAAAAGCTCTAATCGTTGTCTAGCGTAAGCCTCTCGCGATTTGCTTCCGATAATCGCCAGATTAATCGCAGCGGGCGCCTCTATCGATGAATCATCTTCGGAGTGTTGCACCTGAGTGCAAAGGCAAAACACGCACTAACGACAGGTCCAAGTAAAACACTCACCCCTTCCTTCGTACCTGAATGAACGGATCTTGTTTCTCACGTATTCTGTACCTGACGCAAAGCAAACGAAAACCAAAGATGAAAATTGTACAACATCATTCTAGAAGTATCGCGAATCGACGAGCAATAACGAAAATCATCGTAGAAGCTTCTATTAGTGTGCCGTTGTGTGTATACATAAATATATATTTTAGTTTCGACAGAGAAGGGACGAGATATAGTCACATTATTGTTGTCAATGCCGTTCGACATCGCGTTGTGATTCGGTTTTAAACTATACTTTCGACACCTTAGAGTGAGACGTAGCATTCGTTTTGTGTAAATACTTGTGTGTATTTCTCTACACACACACACACACACACACACATATATATATATATATTATATACATATGTATATATATATATTATATACATACATATATCAGCTTATGTTCGTACATGTTTAACGTAGCGCTCAGCTTCTCTCTCTCTCTCTCTCTCTCTCTCTCTCTCTCTCTCTCTCTCTCTCTCTCTCTCTCTCTCTCTCTCTCTCTCTCTGTCTCTCTGCCTCTCTATCTCTCTTTTTCTCTCCTTCTCTTGTTACGCATCACGTAGTAGAAGTACAGACAAAGTGGAAGTGGCAAAGTTCAAAGATGTGACATCTCGTCTACTTCCTCGCTTGCATTCTCTATACAATACACACACGTGTGTACAAACACATCTTGGTCGGATTAGATTTTGTAAACCATCGCGACACATGTGCTTGGGAGTTGGTGGATGTTACAAGTGCCACGCAGGTATCTGATCGAATATTAAGATGTGTGTACTGCAAAAGAGTCGATGGTGCGAACGAATATTACGAGTATACTATATGCGATCGCGTAGTGTAGAGAGCATACTTCTCCCTGAGGTAGCATACAATATATCTCCATAGGTTACTCTCGGGCGAGTATAAGGTAGAGAATACGACGCAGGACAGATGAACGTTACCTGACTCACGCCTGATTCACGCTTTCAGCGCGCAAAAATACGTAATACCACGAATATTCGAGGAATAAATGGACGAGGACACAAGACGACACGTCGTACACGAGTCTCTCGTACACGATACAACAGATTCGATTAAGATAGCCTAACTCGGTCCCGCGGAAAAATCGCTATTTTTGATAACCACGAATGCGCGCTCGAGAGCGCCTCCGATAAGACGAGTCGGACGGCGCGATCGCGAGTTACCAAACACATAACGAACGTAAGTGTTATCCGTCATTCGCGCGGGAACGAACTTCACGAGGTCAGCCGTTCTCTGTCCCGTGCGTCTGCACTGTGTCCGCTGAGAGGGAGCATCTAAACGCCGCTAAACAATCACGATCGTAAGTGCGCAAAGCAGGTGTGTACGCTCCCTCGGAGTTGAGCGTGCAAGCCGTTTACATGATACGAATAAGACAGTGTTGTAACCCGAGGCGTCTCGATGACGAGCACTGGAAAATCAGACGGGGGTATCTCACGTGTTCGCGTAAAGGAAGAAGCGAAACCACCCTCGGTTACGATAAGCACTCCCTCGCCCGCCTGCCCCCTTCCCCACTTATACCACGTTGCATTTCCGAAGCCATCACTCGAATTCCCACCATCGACTTACCCTCCCCCACCCTCAATCGCGCACCTTTAGGTAAAAGCAGCGACAGCATCGGTGAGCGCAGCGACGGCGGCGGCGGCGGCGGCGGCGGCGGCGGCAGCGGCGGCGGCGACGGCGGCGGCGTTGTTACCCCACAGTGCATTGTACGAAGATATAATAAAGCATGAACCGCTGGAACACACCACGAGTCGTCGCACGTCACCTGTAACGTGATCTCTTCTCCGTCGTCCGTCGTAGAAATAGAATCAACGAACGATACAATCGCCCGCATATATCTATATTCATATGTACACACACGTATTCACATGCGAGCACACGCGCGCATATACACAGAAATTATTTCTGTGTATATGAGTGTATGTATGTTGCGTGTGTGTGGGCGAGTATGGGTATGCGGGTCTCTCTCTCTCTCTCTTTCTCTCTCTCTCTCTCTCTCTCTCTCTCTCTCTCTCTCTCTCTCTCTCTCTCTCTCTCTCTCTCTCGCTCTCTCTCTCTCTCTCTCTCTCTCGCTCTCTCTCTCTCTCTCTCTCTCTCTCTCTCTCTCTCTCTCTCTCTCTCTCTCTCTGTCTCTCTCTCTTTCTCCTGCCTCCTCTTCTCTATCCCATTAAACACACGTGCGCACAAATATGTTCAACGTGGCTCTTCGTGTATCGTCGTGTCTCCCTCCCCCCCCCCGCCCCCATTATCGCCCACTCCTTTATCGTTGTACTCCGCAACAATCGTTACATTGACACTTTATCGTTCTGCACATGAAGGCATCTCAAGCGACGCCTTCGAATTCCCCGAAGATCTCGTCTCGAAAAATTAGTTCAATCTTTCTCGCGATTTGTAGCGCGTGAAAGATCGGCCGCCATGGAACACGCCGGGGAAAAAGGAAACTTTTTGTCATTTGTTGCGTCAGCGCAAGAGATGCGCACAGTCGCGTGCATCGAACAAATAAATTGAACCGGATTATGGCTGACACGTACGACGGACTTTCTCTAACAATGTAAGAGAAAATTGTTTATTTTTTTTGTATAGATTGTGAATTTTGCCCGATGACATCGCGTTAGCTTCGTGCGCAAATATTTGGAAAAGTGCCGGCATGTTTCTTGATGCATCGCTAAATATCTTTTCGTATACAAACCATCGAAACGCAGCACCGAGTAAAAGGCATGATTGAGACACATTGGAGAAACGTAGAGATAAAATTTATATTGTAACTTAAACACAATATAAATATAATATAATTTTCCTTTTTCTGCGACATGTTTTCTCGCCAAGAGACTGATACGTTTTGCGATGTATTTTTTGCTTACCGTTGAATTTCTTGTCTGCTGAGACACGCGCATTATACGCGCATTCAAGTCCTATTTGTTGGGAATTGATCGTTCGATCTCGCGCCGTTCCCGGATCTCATTCTCAGCACGCGCGTATCCCCTGCCTACCGACGACTCGTACTTTCGATTTATGACGCTCCTCGAAAGATATCACGAGGAACGAAAATATGACTCGGACGTACTTACGTTTGTACGAGTTCGCGTGTGCGAAAAGCGCCTATAAAACTGTCCGTATCGTCGAATTGCGTTCAGGGTAAATCCAAAGTGATCCTCCCAGTCTCTGTCTCTCTTACTCAAACTAAACTCCGTCCAGTGATAGAAAAACCTTTGCAAACTGTAATCTTAGTTCACTTTTATACATATATATATATATATACATATATATATATATATATGTATATGTATCACGTTGCTCCTCTCTTACCACTCTCACTCGCAACGCACCACTTTGCGCACATACACCCGTACATATACACACACATGTTGGTTGCAGTATACATGGATGAAATAGGTAATTTTTACATGTATGTGTTCTTCACCTGAACCCCGACCTACATTATTTGTGTGTGACATTCATGTTCCAAGCTACGAACCTTACAGTAACGACCGACAAACCTCTTCGCAAGAGCACAACCGGTTCTTAAGAAGAACGTATCGCAGTGCAACTCGCGTCAAGTCCGATTTAATATTTGAAGATATTTCTTCGCGTAAGCAAGGTGCGCGCGTTTCTTAACGTACGATATCATTCCGAGTCGCATCAAGACCCGAGAGAACAATGTCGGAATTAATTAGAAGATTGCGAGACCGTCATTACGAATTGTCTGATAACACGTATGAGAAAGTCGGGATTTTTTAAATTGTCGGCCATGCGACGGAAAATCGATATCGACGCACGCCATTAACACCCGATCGAACGAAGCTCATCAAGTCGCAGCACGGTACCGAGAACACGGTCGCGGTAGTGAAATTTTCAACTGGCTTTATATTCTCCGCGCTGCGATACTGCTCTTTTTGCCTCCCTCCCTTCCGAGAGCCCGATACCCTTGGTCTGGCGCTCGGAAGCCAAGAGCCCGGTCCCGATGGAAATCGACAAGAGGATTCAGCAGCATCAGCAGCAGTCAGTCCACCAGACGAGTTGTCGATAGTGCAGTACTTGCTATATCACTGAGTAGAATTGTCTTTCCCGGTGTCGCCTGAAAATCCCATCAGCAGCATACCGACCACCGTCAACCTTTCCCCCTCGCTCGCCCGTTCATTTCTTCTTTGGAGTAGAGCGCAGCTTCCAATGCACGTCGGAAACCCACGTATGAACTACCCATGTCCATGCACTGTCCTCTGCGACGTTACTATGGAAACGGGATGGGCACAATCGCGGTGACTTTATTTGAACAGCAGCAGCAACGGCGGCGGCGCGGCGGCGGCGGCGGCGGCGGCGGAGGCGGCGGCGGCGGTGGTGGTGGTGGTGGTGATGGTGGTAGTGGTGGTGGTGGTGGTGGCGGTGGCGGCGGCGGCGGCGGCGGCAATGGCGGCAACGCGAAAGCCCGAACTTCGGGCTTCGGAGACGCGTCATTCGTCGCCCGTTGCCGGGCTCGACGCTCGGATCGGTTTCATATAAAAGGAACCCCCGCATCATTATTTCTCACGTCCGAATCGAAGCGAGATAGGAATTTGTAATCGGACAGAATGGCAGAAATTTACCGTACAGCGTAGAAATATGGATTCTAACCGAGCCGAGAGCCGAACCGAAAGCGCGCGCGGTGAAGTGGAGCCCGATACTCTTGCCTTGGAAAATGTTATTTCAATCTTGCGCCACGCACGACGCGACTCGCATCCGCGGACAATCAGCTTCGACCGATTGTCTGGAATTTGCCTACGCATTATTCTGCGGTTCTGGATGTAACTCGCCGACGAGAAACATCATTATAGGCTCCCGTCTAAGGTTCTGCGCCGACAATTAATATCATTGATAGACAAACTCTGTTGCCGGGCCATTCTAGCGTTAATGACGTATTATCACATCATTGAGTCGATGAGATGTGTGCGACCGAAAGGGATGCCGTTTATAGATCATTTATAGGTCTCGGTCTCGGCCCGATTTTACGCACATTATGAAACCGATTCCACCGGGCGTCTTGATACACCCAGTATATTGTCTCTGCGTATCTTCGCTTTCTCTCTCTCTCTCTCTCTCTCTCTCTCTCTCTCTCTCTCTCTCTCTCTCTCTCTCTCTCTAAAATTCCGCCACTTTTGTTCACTCCGTAATCGGAGCACGAGCTGCTTCGGGTACATTGTTCGCTCGCCCGTCCGCTTGCACTGCGAATCATTAATCATTCGTTTTCTCACGACGCACTCTCAATGTAAAAGCGCTCGCTAATGAGCCGCAGCGTGAGACGATAAAGTCACCGCGAATACGACGTAGAGGAAAGAAGTCACTTGATGTCGAGAAACGTTTAGAGAATGTCCCGCGGGGAGCGTTTGCGAGCGTTTCACTGGGGACTTCCGTCCGATCATTCGCGGGCGGCTCGAAATTCCGAAAGATCGAAACACTCTGCGAAAAGCTGTCGCGCGGGTCACGAGTTGGAACTTCGGACGGCGATCTAATCGCGGACTTTTACGAGCGGCGGTGAAAGCACCGTGTACTTCCGCCAGCTTCCTCCCGCTTCAAAGTGTTTTACCCCTTTTCTTTTCTTGTCCTGTTTTTTTTCTGCGACATGCGCGCGAGAGGAACTTCAAGTCCTATGAGACCATCCACGTGGACCATCAGCCCAACACATTAGAATGCGGACAAATTTGTATCGGTCCGCTTCGGGTCCTCGCGATCGATAGAAGGCATCGAGAGAACCCACGCTCGAAACTCGCACTTCCGCGCCACGCTCGTCAGACACATGTCGCAGCGAGCTGCGAGCTTGAAATTACTTCGTACCGTCGACGGTCGCAGCAGGTGTCGGGCGTGTAAACGAGTAAACAACAATAATCTACGCGTACGGTATCTAAGCCGTTTTGCACGGGGATCCAAACAGCCAGGCAATAATAACAACGTTTGCTGTTTGCCGCCGGTTTAATTAGATTGCGCGTCAGTAATACTCCATGGTATTCCGCGCTGCATCAGCGATACCCGCGTGTTGCGAAGCGCGGATCTCGACGGAGCTCATAATGTATAAGACCGTACTTGCGATTCAGTTCCGCAGGGTGCGAATCCATGAGCCATCCGCCAATCGATATCTTCATAATTACCGACAAGTGTCGCGTCTCTTCCTCTCTTCTCTTTCTCTCTCCCTCTCTCTCTCTCTCTCTCTCTCTCTCTCTCTCTCTCTCTCTGTTCTTTCTTGCTTTCTTCCTCTATGCTTTTGCAGTGTAATCGTTTGCGAAATTTCCCAAATATCGAAAATGATCGTGTGATTTCGTATGTTCCTTTTTCGTTGCAACGGTCGAAACAAAAATATGACAACGGATGTGAAGTTCATTTATTTATTTATTTATTCATTTTTCGTAGCTGCAGCATCACAAGAATTCAATTCATCGAATTTGTATTATTTTCAAGCCGATTTATTCTTGAATATCTTACACGTAAATTATCTCTTACACGGGCGAAGATCCAACGCTTTTTATTTCTCTCTCTCTTTCTCTCTCTCTCTCTCTCTCTCTCTCTCTCTCCCTCTCTCCCTCTCCCTGTCTCCCTCTATCTTTCTTTTTGTCTCGTAGCCGTCGAGGGTACGAATCATCTGTCTAATAGTACAAGGATCTAGTAAAGCCTGCATGTGCCACACACAGCAATGCATACCGTGCATCTCGGAAGCGTTGACGCGTGCGACCCAACCGTAGGTGCTCTTTTATCGTTGATTGTGTCATTTTTACCACTTTATTTCCGCCCCCCGCGCGACGTGGCGCGCGGTGGGCTCCGATTAATCCGTTACTAACGCTTGGTACGACTTTGAACGTATTAATTAATTGATCTTCCTTTTTTTCTGTTTCCTCAACACTCTAGTTGTTCAGGATTAGGCCTCTGCCAGTGTTAGTAAGTACCGCCACTTGATCTGGTGTGATTGGACTGCTGTAGTTAGTCGGCTATGCGTATATACACATAATTATTATCACACACATACACATACACACACACACACACACACATATGTATGTATGTGTGTGTGTGTGTGTGTATACACACAATATGCACACAACGAACACACAACATACGCAAGCACACACATACACACGTATACACGTGCCTCTTACTGTCTTTACTCCTCTTACCTGTACACGCCATCGCTGAAAAGTAGGATTCTACTCGGACTTTCGCGTCTATCGATCTTTCATTCCAATTCCACGTATCTATTTTTTTTTCTATCTAGCCTCTATCTATCTATGCGCGGTATCTGTACCTGACGATAGAAGTTCTCAAGTGCGAGTAACACGTAACGATATGTCCGCTTATACGCCTGTACACGAGAAAATTCCTATTCGCATGGACGCTCAGAGGAATGCTTTAGAAATATAAAGGAAATCTGTAAAGCGTTCGGTCTCTCTTTCTCTCCCTTTCTCTTTCTCTCTACGATACACGTATTAGACGTAGACCTAGAAATATCATCATTGCTTTGATCGTATCACAAGCCACGCTGTTAAGAGATATTGTCATTTCGGTCGAGTCATTCGATACGATACGTAGCGGGCACTCGTCTCCCCGCACGACGATTTCGAATCAGGCCGCGCGAATTAGAGCGAACGACAATCTGTGATATCTCTCTTGTTATTTCACGTCCGCGCAGTGTACCCGTTTATAATCTTGTATAGTACGAGTATACGTTAAGATGGAGCACATTTCACAATATCCATCTCCTTTCTGCGCTTCATCCTGGGCGTCCGTGCGCTTCTTGTCAAAAGAACCTCCGCTTCTCAAACGACCCACTTGACGTAATTCGTGTATACGTGATCCTCCCGAGCGAGACCGACTCGAGAACGTGTGGCTCTTCGTCATGCTTGGACAGGGCATGCTCGACATTGTCTCAAAGGGAAGCTACTTGCCAGCATGATGCTGGAACAGACACGCTACTTGTGAAAACAGATAAGACGCTCGTGTACCAATAATTCAACGAGCCACGCGTTCTCAGATGTCTCAGATGTTGATTTCATGATCAACCGCGACGAATATCAATTTCCGTGCATTCGAACCCCCGGGATGTCCGGACGACTACATTAGCCTAGCGTTACGATCGCCGCACAATCCGGAGTAGAAGTAAGTCGACGAGTTTTGTTTTGTAAAAACCCCACTCGTAACTCGAACCCCACTACACAGAAGTGTGTTTCCCCCCCCCCTCCTCCCCCCCCCCAAAGAGATACGTGTGCGAGTCGATTTTCACGATAACGTGTGTGATCTGTAATCTGTTCATATATTGTACGACCATTTTTCTCGTATTACCGGTTGTGATCGAAATGGAATATTTTCAATTCGTGTTCGGATCGGCGTTACCGGAAGTGATGGCAACCTCCAATAACCACACAGCCCTATAGACATGTAAAACTCAATGCTGAATCTTAAAGCTGTACGAATATTAAATCGGCTTGGCGGGGCGCGTAATAAATAAGTGGTAAATCGAGATACACTCGTGTTCGTGAATATACATTAATCACGTATATTCGCATTACAAACGAACAGATATATCATTTTATAATATTAAAATTTTGCCGATTGGCCTCTGGACAAAACCGCAGGATGCATCCAGCCAGCGCTCCTGAGTCGTTAATTTTTGCCCTCTCACTGCGCTGCTTTTAATTAATACACACACGTTAATTGGTCTCAAATAGCCGATACTCAAATCTCGGGATATCCAGAGAAAATTCCTAGCTATAATTAAAATCGATACAATTACGATGTATCTCTATATCGAGGCGAATAATATTCGTACAGAATCAATAAGCAGCCGTTCTCCACGCTCTCCCACATCGATCCTGGTTCTCTTCTCTTTCCTCTCTTTATCTCTCCCTCTCTCTCAATCTCTCTCTCTCTCTCTCTCTCTCTCTCTCTCTATATATATATATATATATATATATAGATAGATAGATAGATAAATGCACATACATACATATATATATTTATCGAAAATCCTCACAGCTCTGTTTCACAAACAATGGTTGCGCTAACCAAGACCGATTCTCGTCTTGTCGTCACTATCGCAATCATATTATTCATCATACCTATCGTCTCATGCGTCGTTCTTTACTCACACATTCATGTAGTAGCCGCGCGCATATCTCTGCATCGTGCATCTTCGGTATGCGTGCGTTGCGCTCGCTCACGCGCGTGTGTACGTGTGCGTCTATTTTTGCGTGATGTGCAACAACTAGTGCTTGACTTGCTTCTTGTAAGCGGAACCATTCATACGTATGTGTATATGTGTGTGCATATGTATATATATATATATATATGTATATATGCACGCCTCCACGCGTGTTCGTGTTACGCATCGCTAAAAAAGAAAGAGGAAAATCTATATTCAAATCCCGGCGCTAGTTGACATTACGACAAAAGAGCTCGCGCAACCCTCACATATTCCCGTTGCCCTCCGCCATCCTTAGCGGCCCTTTTCCGCTTCCTGACCCATTCGATCGAAGAATTCTTCCGAGCCGATGAGTGTGTATCGATTGACTGTAAAAAGCCGCACCGACTCCCTTTTTTCGAGTCGACGACCTAACGACAGCGTACCGACTGCAAAACGTCATACAGCGACGTTCAGAGACCGGCGAGTCGATATTTCGTCTGGAAATTCCGTTTCGCGTGACAGCCCGCCCTTCCTAACTTTTAAGCGATGTGGCGAAATCGAGCTACGAGTCGATCGCTGGTCGTACCCACCGTGAACTCATCATCGTCGTCGATGCGCGCGCGCGCGCGCGCTTCATGTAACAACGACACTGCAATCTTGAGCAACTTTTGCGAGCGCTCTCTATATATTTGCCATTGATATACTTTGTATATTTTTCTGTACGTTACGTACTGTCGTTACTCTTTGCAAGCAGCTATTGCCGTTGCTTCACTACGTCGCATCCTTCGCTTTCCTCGCAATATCTAGATTCATTTCGCTATATCTAGCGCAGCTATATTATATGTAGGTCTATCAGCGATCGATATAGCCGTAGAACGATACCATAGTCACGTCTCATCGTCGAGAGGACCTATTGTTCCATTAATTAAGACTTTTCTCACTGATCCAATGGATGTCAATGATTTCACCGTGGATCTTCAATTATCTCATGTGTTAAACTCCCTCTTCCTTTGTGATCTCTCGATATAATTTCTCGTGTAATTCTCTCCCGTTTAATATGTCAGCGCGGAGTGAAATCCTTGACGTCATGTACAAACGACGGTTCGACGACGACGACGACGACGACGACGACGATGACGATTGTTACTATCATTATCACAACGACCACAACGTTCGAATCTCATCTGACGAGCGATCGTAACGTGATTTTCTACTGCATCAACAGATTTTTGTTCGGGCACAATTCGACTACGACCCGCTGGAGGACGAATTGATACCGTGCGCTCAGGCCGGCATCGCGTTTAAAACCGGCGACATTCTGCAGATCATCAGCAAGGATGACCATCACTGGTGGCAGGCGCGGAAGGATAACGCGGCTGGCTCCGCGGGTCTTATCCCTTCGCCCGAATTACAAGAGTGGCGCATCGCCTCCATGTCTATGGAGAAGAACAAACAGGAACAAGGTAATCCAACTCAGTCTCACTGTCCACTCGCTTCGTATCTCGTCGTATCCGTATGATTATCCGTAAATCTCAATAAAATAGCGAGGAATATCGGCTTTAATATCAAAATAATTCCACACACGTTGTACGTCGTAGACAAAAGAGAGACGAGGGATGAAACTTACCGCGCGATCTCTAATCGAGAATAATCATCGCGGTTAAATTACAAAATGGGCGGGGCTGCTGCAAGAAAAAGCAAGCGAATAAAGGAAATATATTCGACAGAGCGAGACTACGGAAAAGACGTTAGTCTCGAAAATATTCTCTCTGTCTTCCGTTGACTAATATAAAACATCAGAAGACGATAAAATTTTCCGCGCAACAATCTCGTTATGAAAGTTTTAATGGCATTACGGTATTCCGCAAAGGCAGAATTATAGGGCGCAGTAGAAAACTGAGGGCGAGGGTAATTTCAATTAAAAACCAGAATAGAGGATGGGTCTCTCTCTGTGAAAATCACTGGTTCCAGCAGATCGCAGAATTTCTTTCGACTGCAAGATCGCGGAGAATCGGAATTCCACCGATTGCGGAAACCGTCGTTACGTGACGTTCTTTCACTCGACGCTCGATCGATCCATTGTCATCCAATCGCATCGAACGATTCCGATCGATTTCCCACCAATTTTCACCGCTGCGCAAGAAACGAACACGCTCACGAACACGATGTCGTCTGTGTGTTGTTCGATGTGTACAGATTTTCGATGGAGCATGTGGTATCGTGTGTTATCAATCAATTATATCGTAAAATAGAATGCGTATCAACAGTGTACCATTCGCTCACGACAGATTAGCTGGGTAATTATCGCCAGCGTTTAATCACAGGCCGCGTTCCGGAACGAAGGCAAAAAAAAAGATTGGCAGCTGTGACGTTACTTCGCCGTTTGTTACTGATCGCTCGAAATGTATGTTTCTTTTCGTAAAACTCGAAACACGTACTTTCTCTCGTATTCAGTGAGAAATTGCACCGTTGTGTTGCGCTCATAGTAGCGATAAATGCAACTTTCGTGTCGAAGAAATAAAATCTCCCGCGCACCACCGAGGAAATATGATATATTCAACGATAAACTTTGGATTCCAAGTTCATCGCGTTTGTCTCAATTGAATCTCTCGATCGTAACAATATTCAAATCTCGAATGCTATTGTAAAGATTATTCTTTAAGTGAGATTCTTAACTTTTGTATCCTGCAGGCGCGTATCGTTATCGAAATTCGCAGCCGGAATGTTCCTGCGACCGCTCCACTTGACTAAATACATCTTTCGCCAGCGGATGCTGAAAATAAAGGATTGATCGTGACTGCTACTTTCGATAGTAGGCACTTAAACCATAAAATTTTAAAACGCCACTGCTTTTATCTCAGTTTCGTAGAATGTTTTAAAGATGAAACGCGTTGTTATAGAAAAACGATAAAAACGACGTAGCAACAAAAAACATCAAACCGTACGCAAGACGGTCCGTCTCCTCCACATCGAACTTTAATGAGGTGTTGAGTGACAAATTAGAAATCGATGTCCTCATAACAAAAATTTTGTTGCAGGCATTTGGCACAATTTCTTGATTTTTGGAGCAACGTTTTTCCGATCGTTAAATCTCGAGTGAAATTGTTGCGGCTGCGTTCGGTGGTAACGTGAAAAAGAAGAAATAGCGAAGAGATTCTTTGTCATTTTCAACGGTAGAAAATTTATCTCTCTAATGAGAGAACACGATGGTGCGTGAGTAGAAGCAATTCCGCGGTTTCGATCCGTAACGTCGAAAGTTAGAATTCTAATTGAGAATCGCGGTTGTGAAGTTGTACGCAAATTACGAGCTGAACGCTTTAAGAACACACGAAAGAAAGGATGGGAGAGAGAGAGAGAGAGAGAGAGAGAGAGAGAGAGAGAGTGTGTGTGAGAGAGAGAGAGAGAGTGTGTGTATGTGTGTGTGTGTGTGTATGTGTGTGCGCATTGTGTATATGAGTGCTCGGCTCGC
The DNA here is from genome assembly GCF_003227715.2 of Harpegnathos saltator. Lineage (NCBI taxonomy): Eukaryota > Metazoa > Arthropoda > Insecta > Hymenoptera > Formicidae > Harpegnathos > Harpegnathos saltator. Next base: position 1,262,718 of record NW_020229918.1, read on the forward strand.
CGTGTATCTCTATGTGCCTGTCGACGTAAATGGTTGGCATGGAGGAGCGGATTAGGAATAGACAAACGGAGAGCTAGCGCTCACAAGAATAATTAGCTGCAGTGATATATCTGTTGTTGTGTGTTATGCGGGGCTAGACGCTGAAGGAGAAGGTGGATGTTCTTCTCACACCGAAGGCTGCGACGGCTCGACAGGTACGTCTCTGCCTTCAGGTAGACACGTGTAGAGTCAGTCACGTAGGACCGTTTTTAGACGCATGAAATACAAACTGAACCCATGCTTCTAAGTACACGCATCACTTACAGAGAAGATCGACAGTAAGACGGACGGCGGGATGTTCGATTGATCGGAGGAAGTAGGATAGAACGTCTGTATCTCGGTTTACGTTGCGGAAGGACGACGATTTCCGATCGCGTTCGTAGCGCGCCATCTCTAAGCTCATTTCATATGTAAAATTTGTCAGTTTTGCGATCTTCTAATGTAAACGAACTACACATTCGGCATCTTTACATTGTACATTATACGATATCTATTCGCATCATTCGATAAAATGACGAAACGCAAGGCAGGATTATTGTACAGTGGACGTGAGGATTTTTGGATCGTTAATTTGTTGGATCTTGCAATTAAGTAAGTCGGTGGTTTCTCTGCTAAGAAAAAACAGTTATCTGGACAAGAAGTTTCGAAAACACACCATCTGCTTCTTCTCCCGAACGAAGCTCTGACATAATGTTTCATACATTTTACACATTGCTATGCTCTTCGACAAAGGTGTACGTATCTTGTTATACAGTGCAAAAACTATTCATGCAATATGTGCAATAAATAATTATTGATTCCCTACAAACTGCAGTCGCGCAACGCTAAACAATTCTTCCATCGAAGAGGAACACAGATCTGCAACAATTTTGTTCCCCCCTCTCTCTCTCTCTCTCTCTCTCTCTCTCTCTCTCTCTCTCTCTCTCTCTCTCTCTCTCTCTCTCTCTCTCTCTCTCTCTCTCTCTCTCTCTCTCTCTCTCTCTCTCTCTTAGAATAATTGCTTCTTTGAAATAAGTTTTGCACTCTGATTTCAAGAATGTCATTAATTTTTATCCATCACGTACGGACCCTCAGGGAATTCTAACGCGTTAAACTGTGCAATTTGCAAAAATATCTTACGTGATGCATGAAAATGGATGAAAATGGATGTCAGTCTCAGAAATTTTAGCGTCCTTGAAACATATGTACTGTACCAAGGACCGTAGTAACGGAGCAGCTTTCACAAGTTTTCATTTTTCAGGCCTGCGTACATGATTTTGTGTGACGTGATTTATGAAAAATTACGAGCGTAATGTCAAACATGATATATATATATATATATATATTAATGTAAGGAATATGGCATTTTGTGTGTGTAATCAATTAATAGATGCTTTTACACAGCGTGCTTCGATGCATGCAATCGCCGCAAGAAAAAAAAAAAAGAAAAAAACATTTCACGCACTTCTTTGCTTGTCTCGCACGACCTCACTCGCAAACATATTGCGACAGCACGATTATAATCGGAGCTTACAGCGGATAGCCACAATCGATCGTTTCGGACATTAACGGACAATGACACCGGCGGATATCTTGGCAAAAACTCCGAAGACGCGACTTTCGCGTCGCGACTCTATCCCGTAGCATAAATTCCCGGATAAAGATCGCGGAGTTGTGTCAGCGCGTTTTTCGAAGTGTCAGCCAATATTTGGGCTAGGTATCGCTGTGCCACAATTCAATGTGATGACACAGTCATACGCGCAGTCCTCCTCGATTGCATTCACTAACTCCGCGATCACGGATAATAGATTCGCGATATTCACCGTGGCTCCGATTATGACGCGTATAATTCAAAATCTCACGCATTAATCTCTTACACCACGAACTTTACGATGTCATCTTGTGACCTGCTGGAACACCCCTCTCAATAGGACTCCCGAGTGCCTTTTGGGCATGGCTTCTTTCGAACTGGCTGACTGAATGAACTTTTTTTATACCGATATAGACAAGATCTTGCTTGACCCAGGAAGCGACTTTGTCGCCGAGTAGCAGTCCATCGTTTCATACCCCGACGTGACTCTCTCGTTGATTCTTCGAGTTCCCATCCCGAGGAACCGACTATCTTGCCGTGCATGCACATCGGTGTGTGCCGCGTTTCCGATGAGGATAACATTCCGTGTCGGGTGATATTTAAGAGACGGTGATCACATGAGATATTCTAGCAACGATTTTTCTATGAGAGTGACTTCTGCGAAAAACGTCCCATCTCTCGTCAATAGCGTAACGCACGTCGTGCACTGTCGATTGATTTCGTTGAGGAAGGAAACTTGCTCACAGTGTCTATCTGTGTTAACAGAGAAATAATTTTTTTCTTATAAGAGTATTTAGCCGTCGCTTTGTCCGTTGACGTGATTTTTTGTACGTCCACGTACGTGCATATGTATGTACGTGTATGCATATCGTGGTGTACGTAAATTGAATTAAATTTCGCGAGTCGATCTCGCTATCGTGACGACCATGATGTCGCGATCGCCCCTTGAGATCGCTCGACAACGACCGCTCGTCGACAACTACAGAGACGCGGGACTCTTTTTAGTTGACACAGATAATGGATTCCGTAACGTGACGCTTGCACGGTAATTTGCAAGTTTACGTGCGACAAACGTCTTCGAGGCAGGCGGAGACGGCCGCGTCTCGAGCGTTCTCCGGCGTTTACATTAACGATCCTTTCTTGCTTGCAGTAAATTGCTCAATATTCGGCCGGAAAAAGAAACAATACAAGGATAAATATCTCGCTAAGCACAATGCTGTTTTCGACCAGCTGGACCTGGTGACCTACGAAGAGGTCGTGAAGCTTCCTTGTAAGTTTTGTACAAAATTCTGGCGCAATAATTAATTATAATTTGTACAGTAATCGATTTTAATTCGTATAATTGATCCAATGTGAACACGCAGCGCCCGTCTTCTCATTCATTTTCACATTCATGCGCACGTCACTGTGTGACATGTTTCTCTAGATTCGTATAAAAAATATACGCGCGTATTATGACGTACATACGATATCTAGATGTTAATTCCGAAAAAGTATAAAAAATCTTTATCTCTCCCTTTGCAGATCCTGCCTTTCAGAGGAAGACATTAGTATTATTGGGAGCACATGGTGTCGGTCGACGACACATAAAGAACACAATTATCTCCAAGCATCCTGATAAATACGCCTATCCCATTCCGCGTGAGTATCTCATGTGATATTGCAGCTTGATGAAATTATTTCTTATTTGGAGAAAAATGCAAAGTTAAGTTAGTTGTGTGAAACGCACAGAGACTGTTTCGAATTTAACCGTTCGATACGCGCAGATACAACGAGGCTTCCACGAAGCGATGAAGAGGATGGTCGTAATTACTATTTCGTATCGCACGATGAAATGATGGCAGACATAGCCGCTAATGAATACCTCGAATACGGTAAATTGATGAACCACGAGCAAATCTGTTCCCGATTATGATCCCCTGAGGACATTGAGAGTCTAAGGCTCAAACTGTTTTCTTTCTTCTCTTCTGCAAACAGGTACGCACGAAGAGGCTATGTACGGAACTAAACTCGAAACTATTCGCAAAATTCACGAAGAAGGCAGAATGGCCATATTGGACGTCGAACCGCAGGCACTCAAAGTTTTACGTACCGCTGAATTTGCACCTTACGTCGTCTTCATCGCCGCGCCAGTATTTCAAAACGTTGCAGACGTAAGTATGGAAACAAGCTTGGCGCTCTTGAAGAATAAACTTACATATTGCATATTTTGAATATTTCTCCCGCGTAAACCGCGCCGCTCTTGTATCGATTCTCGACGTGCGTATTTATTTTATTACAATGAGATTTATCGGCGGACACACGACTACACGCAATACGAGCAAAAATGGAACATTCATAAATTCGTAACAAAATACAGACGTACCTTTTCCTATAATTCCGTGCTATTATTTCATACAATGCATGCAGCCGACTATGGTTGCGTTTAAAAAACGTACGTCTCGGTATATATTGTTCCTAACAGTAACATTCTAATTACACATTTCACCATTTTTACCGGAACGTTATATATTTCTTTGCGCGCGCCTATTCATCAATTGCATTTGAGCGTATATAAAGTACAACGTTAAAATAACAATTGTATTACTCATCCGCGTGGAGTATCGCGCGTATCCTGCATATTGCGTGTCAAATTATACGATTTGAGATAATGAATGAAAAACGAGGGAGTTCTTCTCTCGCCCGAGCTACATCCGATCCAGAGTATTGGCTTTAAAGTGTTCGCTGTGAAATATGATTAATTGTCAAAGAGACTTCATTCTGTAACAACGCATGCTGCAGCGCACTAATGCAGTACCTAGTTAGCAGAGCCAAAGGATCTATCGAAGAGTACGCGGGGAACAGCAATATATATATATATATATATATGTGTGCAGATATTCCCCGATCTACGTCGAAACGCGGCTCAGTTCTTGATTCATAGATAACAGCGTGAGTCGGGAATGCTTGCGCACCAATTGAGCAATTAAGCCAACTATTCATCGACCTTTAAATGAATAATGGATTTAGCAAATTAATCGAGCAAACGATCATCGACTCACTTGTTCCTGGGTGAATTGTTGTTTCTGGCCGACTGACTGTATAGTCTGCGAATACTCTCCAGCAGAAAATCGATAAAGAACGGCGGCGACACTCCGCCTTACGGCTCTACAAACATAATATATATGCTAATAAACAATAAGTGCGTGCTCATCGCGAGCACCCTTAACTGGTTATACGCGGAACGAAATGCGCAAATTCCGATATTATCTAGTAAACTAATGATGCTAGGATTTATCTAAAATTTGCCGTGTAACGCAATTTAAATTTATACGTATATCCGATACGAAATGCGTCGCGAAATAGCTCTATAAAGAGAAAGGTATAAAATAACAGATGATATTTTTTTCATCGCAATGCAAGATGTTCTTCCCAAAGTATATATCCAGTGGAGCCTTTCATTCGACGATCACTCGCCTCGATAAGTGCAACGATAGGATGCTCCCATTCGGTCATCAGCGAGTTTGTTTTATCATCCAATTCACAGCGTCCCTTCCGATCGGGGCCATTTGTACACAGCCGTACCGCAGAATCCGCGAGACAGATCGGTGACGATCTCTCTGACGGTGCCGCTTATGTGTTTTCAGCTCGACGGCAGTTTGGAACGACTGGCAAAGGAATCGGACATGTTGAAGCAGGCGTACGGGCACTACTTCGACCTGACCATCGTGAACAACGACCTCGATGAGACGATCGCCCAGCTGGAGGGCGCGATCGAGCGCGTGCACACGACACCCCAATGGGTGCCCGTCTCTTGGGTCTACTGACAGCGGTCGTCGCCGATTCGTCAGATCGCCACCGCGGACTGCAACGGCTCGTCGCGGGTGAAGTAATGCTCGTCAGGACGACCCGTGACGACCATCGGACGAACATCGATCACCTCGCGAAGATCCGACGGCGACAAGGCGCCGCGGCCGATTGATCAAAACGGACGCACGTGTGCGCGCACGTCGGACCAAGCAACAAACGTGCTCACCGCCGACCGGCTGAAGATGGCTCGGCTGACGGTGAACGAACGACCGGAGTGCGTGACTATAGGATGGCCGTGTGTTCACGAAGTTCTTTCCATCGCTACGTAGCTAATTATTTTTACCAGTCGGGATACACGAGAGGAGACCAGTGAAGACAGTCGGAATCGTGTCGTCGACGATTGACATCGCCGACCTCACCGACGTTGGACCTACCAAAAGGAAAGATAACGAAGAAGACGAAGCGGAATGCGCCATTCGGCCACGACGAGATTGAACGACATCACGATGCGTCCAAAAATGAACGCTTTTCGCGGACCATCAATTTCCGCCGCATCCCTTCTTCCTCCTCGTCATCCTTCTCTTCTTCCTCGTCTTGTTTCTTCCTCCTTCGAAATTTCAAAGCTAGTAAAGTAAATCGGACAACATCAGTAGGTATGTAAGACCATTTCTGAATCAGAAGCTTCGCAGGGCGCGGAGCATAGCTTTTTGCGGGGAGAGTAGGGGGAGAGATACGTGGGGGTGGAGGGGGAGAGGGGAGATTATCAACTGTATTCCCGGGAAATAATTAACTTCAGCAAGTTTTTTTTAAATACACACGACGTCTTTTTACTGACTATTGAATTATGTTCTTCCGTACAACGTTAAATGCGCAGAAGGAATCCCTTAATTCTTTCCTTAAAATTGGCGAACTAACACGAACCACTACGGGCAAATAGGCGGTGGAGGCGAACGCGAGCCTATACGGACCACCGCAAAGGTATGATGTCACGCAGGCAGACCCTATCTAATGGGACAATCTAATCGATAAAATGTCCTGTATAAAAAAAAACCTTGCTGAAGATAATTATCTTCCAGTGATATAATTGATAATTCTCCTATCCCTCTACCCTCCTTCTCCTAGTGATGTAGATCCCCCCCGTCACTATTCCTCCGCGGAAAGCTCTGTTCCGCGTTGTAGGTAATTCCTCACCTCGCTGTCCTTCGAAGCCAGAAACTGTCTTAAAAATCTACTAACTCCGATCAGCTGGGACTCCTCTTGAACGGGACTGCTACGAATGCGTCTTTCTCTCAATATTCCACACATACACATACACACATTCTGTCGTACTTCTTGACACATCCCTGGCGCGGTTTCAGCGGGTCTACGCGAACTTCACGCGCGGCTCATAACGATCGCTTGCGAACGCGAACCATGTGCAGCGACACGGTGACGCGGCGACAAGCGTCGTAGGAAATCCTTAACGCGGGACACGGAAATCAAGAGCCAAGAAACGAAAGAAAAGGAACAAAAGAAACGACGGCCGTTCACGCTTCTTTCACGCGGATGTCAACGGAGCGGCTTGCGCCTTCGTATCCCTCTCTTATCTGCGGAAACTATCAGTCGAATTTTCCGTAAACTGTAATTGCCTCCTATCTCGTACTTTATCGTAACTATTTAAACGAAAAGAAGCTAGATCGTGCGGCACGGCAGTGCCCTTATATATATACATATACATATATAGTATATATAATATAAATATAAAATAAAAGACGAGTCTCTCATCGCAATAATCGAAACCCGTCTGATTGTTCAACCAAAAAGAAAAAAAAAAAAGACGAAAAAGAAGAAGAAGAGGAAGAAAAAGAAAAACATGAACTGGTGTGCTGCCGGCCGTCCGTTATTTAACTATAACTTTAAGCAGTAGAGAATTTCACCGGTTTCGTCTAGTACTTCTACTAATATCTAACGAGTGTTCATCTCTTGCGTCGCGGGAAACCCCACCGCGGCAAAACTACGCATATGCGCGAGCGCTTCTTTCGTTGAGCTTCTTTTTTTGTATTTTTTCCCAGTTGTAATTTTATTTCTCTTTTCCTCTCTTTCTCTCTCTCTCTCTCTCTCTCTCTCTCTCTCTCTCTCTCTCTCCCCTCTTTCTCACACACAATTTCTATTTCTTCCTCTTTCTCTCAATTTCTATTTCTAATCACTGCAACACCGTGCTTCTCTCACTTTTCTACTTTCGACAATCGAAACCGCTGTCGAAGCGGGACGGTTCGCTCGCTCGCTCGCTCGCTTGACCGTGCACTCGCCCGCCCCATTGTCATTCGTCGTTATCGTCGCACGTGGAACACACTCGGTCACAGCTCGTACATCCACCGACGCACCAACCCACCTATCAACAAACTCGCTCACTTCTGTTACCATTTACGCCCGAGAAGTCCGAAACCGAACTGTACATGACTCGGCGAATGCACGGACGGCGAATATCGATCCGGCAGCGAGAATTCTACGTTCACTCGGAAGCACCTGTACGCGATTATTAAGTTGGTTGCAGGAGACACGCACACGCACACATACACACATACACACGTGTACACACGTATAATACGGGCACACGTCAAACTATACAATATCACTCGGTTCGCATTACATCCTTGTACAAAAGCGCATAATCGAATGACGAAGCAACAAAAGAAAAAGAAAAGAGAGAGAGGAAAGAAAAGCAAAGAAAAAAAATAAAGGAGGAAAACGCGACATATTATAGGATATTTATAAAACGTAAATTTCAAATAAATAGATAGTCTATCAGCTATATGAAATAATACTGAAGACACAGAGGCATAACACGCGTACACGTATGACACGCGCACGCACACTCACGCACACATACGCGCATTTACACGCACACAGAGAAACAAACACAAAACACACACATATACACACACACACACGTGCACGCACATAGAAACGTACGTATGTACACGCGCGTACGCTCACAGCGGTCGCATGCGCGCGAGTACAGGTTTACGAAATACAGATTTAACGACTATGTTAAAATTAATTTACGAATGATTAAAAGAGAAGAAAAATTAAATATACGACTAATTAATACTGATAAATTACTAGAAAACTAATAGGCGGTTCGTGCGTACGCACACGCCCGTAGAACGAATAAGAGTGAATGCTGGCGAATGGTGTGATAGTTTAGTGCGGTGTGATGTGTAATAGTTTAGCGAGCGCATGGTGTGATAGCTTTAGCAGTAAACTACGTCGTGCGATCGGACGGCTCTATATCGCGACTGATCTGTCCCGGTAAATGGGGAAGCAATCATCGATGTGTGTCGATGCGATCGTCGCCAACCAATGATCTCGAAACATGCATCGTAAAACAAGCGAACGAACTTATCATACGCCACGTGGTGTCTCTCGGCGCCCCCCCCCCCCTTGTGCGTTCTTCCTATACTCCGCACGCCGCACGATCGCGGACGCGAATCGGCGCGTCCGGGTCGTTACGAGCGCGCTCGATTATTACATATTTCAGAAACGCGTGTAAACTAAGGGGAGAGGTAACGGACGCCGTGGAACGAAGGGTCGCGTGCTCTCGCGAAGATCGGCGACCGTGCGCGCCGGACAGAGCCGATTTTCACGAATAAGCCGTGCGCGATCTCGTCGAGATCGCGTGATCGCACGTGTGCAAAAAGAAAAACGAAGAAAGGCAAGGAGAAAGGTAGAAAGGACGGGAAAAGGAAAGAAAGGAAAAAATAGGTAGGAAAAATCGCTCGTCTTGGTGTGATAGCGTTCGTATGCGTAAAATGTTGTGCAAGCGCGAGGAGAATGAGAGAGTCATAAGTGATTTTGTAATATTTCTTATAAGTTGTAGCTGCCATATCCAATAATTAAGTAATTAGGTGCGTTGAGTGATAATCTGACTACGACTGTTACGCTAATGATAAAACGATGATAAAGATGACGTTGCTGATTGCTAACGATTACGACGGTGAGATCGTGACGATCCTGCGTGCCGCCGCATGTGCGTGTCAGTTAATTCGGACGAGTTGTGCTAAGATGTTGGGAGACGACGGGTCTAAAGAAAACAATAACAGTTCATTACAATTATGTAATTATAAATAAGAGGAAGAGACGAAAAGTATTATAACATGTTGTTAATTGAATTAATAAAATTAGCCCAAAGTAACGTTCTTGCTGTTTGATTCGAGCATTGAGAGCGTGTGCTCTTGATGTTGCTCTTCGAATCCAACTTCTTGCATTTCATTTTCCGTGTCGTTGTCGGGCTTCTCTCCTACCTTATGCAAAGACACATAAATGTGTGTGGATGTCGATATAGTTGGGACATCCTGTACACAGATATATCACATGTTCTCTTAAGTGTTAAAAAAGTAGAGTAAAACGTACGATTATGACGACAGATTGTATTAACGAAATAAGTACGAGTACATCGGAAACGTAAATTAAATGCCGTTCTGCTATTCATAAGCTTGCATTTTATGTTTGCAGACTAGTGTTACACTTCTTCTCGCGTTGTGGATATCCAAGAAGTGCAAGCCGACGGCTGACGCGAAATATTAAATTCGATACAGAAAAATTTCCTTATTCCAAGGCATTTCAGATGTATGTCGTTGCTCCCGAGAGAGCAATGAATTTCATGAGCGTCTATGTTTCCGTTTCAACGGATGCCTTCTGATGCCATATCCTTTCTTGACGGATGCAAACAGCGGTAGCAGCGAGTCCTCCGTCTTGTTGCATTGCTTTTGATCCATAGGGAACATATACTCCAAGTCGATGTCATATCTACGTATTGAGTGGATAAAATAATTCATTCTTTCAATAATCTCACGAAACAACGAGGGAGGTACTTTGCTTCAACTCGGGCAATTTCTACTCGCAGTGAGTTTCGTTAAATTAAATTTCTCTCTCCAGTATAAAATCGCAGTCGAGCACTTCAGAAAATATAATAAAGCCAATCTGTTTTAACGGGAATTCGCAGCAGGAGGTAGACTTTAAACCGAGACGAACGTACCTAGGCAGTTTCTCGCGCAGATAAGAAATGACGTTCACCCCGAGGCTCTCTTCACGGCTCATGATGAAGCTAGATAAATATCGTGGACTCTTGCTCTTTTCAGCACAATGCATTAGCAATGCCCAGGACTTGTAATCCGAATCTAACACGTACGTATTGTACACTCCTTCGTCTGTAAGAAAAAAATTAAATCCTTTTATTATCGAACGTTTGAGGTTTCCGTTTGAGACGCAAGGTTTGTAAACAATATTCGAGTTATTACAACGTTGTTAAAAGAATCTCAAGTATCCTCTCTTTTGTCAAATTTTGCAGTTGGAAAGTTTCGAAAGAAAAACTTTACATTTAACATCCGGACAGATTCGGGAAAGAAAACAATAGAAATAAAATTCTCTGATCTTTTGAAATTGACGTCGCTGCTGATTTGACAAGAATTAGAAACAAGAAGCGACTCACACACGTGACAACTAATCAAGCTCGTATAATAGCTCGTAAACTGTCTTTGCGGATTATAGTGTGTCGCGTTGAGCTTCCGTAAATGATGATGCATTGTCGCGGACCGAACGAAGGCAAATTAATGACGAGTTGAAAAGCTTTACATGGAAATTCGGCGTGCACCCAGTGAGCGGGTGAATCCGACGAGGGAATCTTCCACGTGATGTTACCAACGAGCAGCTCGTTAATGGGATCGTCGGTAAAGCTGTAAGTGAAATTCATAGTAACTTCTGCGCTCTCGGGCGAGACCGAGAGTTCGGCTCTCATGCATCTGTACGCGAGAGCTTCCTCTGAGCTTGCGTAGTACTGTACGATGTACCACGATCCGAGAAACTGCAAGAAGCGCAAGGTGTCTATTACGTGCTGTAGTAAGCATGTGGGCGTAAAGTCACGCGTGAAATGAGCGCAACAGTTTACACGCCGCGCTGATTTTCTTCGCGTTAACGTATGCTAATGAATGCGTGCTCTTCGCGGGTCAAACTCGATCGCGCTCACCGCGCGTGCAAACAGCACTGGGAACACGTTCGGGAAATCCGCCGGGCGTGATCATGCGCCTATTGTCTTTATCCGAACGTGTAATTTTGTATCACACTGTAATTCTGTATCGCAATTTTACACTATGTAGTTCGAATTTCATTGTGTTTCTAATTGAGCGTTACTCTCTTCGCCAGACACTTATTTTCTATTCAGAATGTATAAACTCTTCTCCTCTATTCTCTGCATTTATTAGCTCGGTATTCAAAGCAATTCGTAAGAAATTATTTATCGTTTCATGTAATCGGCCTCGTATCACACCGGACATTCTGGATCACAGAAATTTAAGAGCGTTCAAACGACGATAGATGCAGATGCAAGGAGGACTTGTATTAGTTTCTGTTGAGTTTATTTCTGGCGTGCTATATTCGAATCGATGTCGTGTAAACTTAGCATTTTGAATCTCACAACAAAAACATCGTAATATTCGCAAACTTGCAATCCTATGCGGCTTAATGCACAATGTGCGTGCTCGAAAAAGTGTTCTCTCTTGTGAATTTTCATTTTCCAATGAATTCTTATTACTGACTTCAACTCTAATTTAGCACACTACAGGCGTTGCGTTACACATAGCAGGAATTATTAGAAATGTTATTACATCGCTGATGAAAGATGTATTTTCATACATACATACATACTTCATCGTATCGTCACGAAGACACGAGGCGAATGCAACAAATTATTTGGATTCACGACGAAGAAAACGCGACGAAACATTCCGAACTTTTGGCTTATCGCGGAACATTATGTCCTAGTTCAATGCTTATCTCTGAACGATGAAGTCACGCACGGTTGATCTAAAAAGGTCCGGAAGACTGAAGTTATAGTTTATCGTAGCGTATCTTAATCGAGTCGGACAAAAAACGCGTCGCTGTTTTTATACCGCGCCTAGTTGAAAAGCACGACGCGATAATATGAAGAGCGTGACTAAAATTATACTTGAAAAAGCTCGTTTCTAAATATGGATTGCGTTTCACCCCGCTCGGTCTGCAACTTGAAAAAACCTAAGCGACACGGCCTCGGATTAAAGGGCATTCGCGCCCATACGATCCGCTTCGCCGCGCGGAGAATCTCTATCGCCGTAGCGGGCGTTCGCGAAAAGCATGTTCACCGGCGGAAATAGTCGCGTGCACGCGACATGTCTGAAATAGTCATCCCTTAAATACGCATAAAGTTTCCAGAATAAATTCGCCAAACGCCAACGCGTCGAAAAGAAAGCCGGCGCGCGAGCGCGAAGAGAGAGAAAGAGAGAGAGAGTGTGTGTGTGTGTGTGTGTAAAAGAGGATCTCCAAGGAATAAAATATTACACATTCACGGCCATCAAACAGAATCGCAAATAATTCAGCGTGCATAACCGCTTCTTTGAGATTTACCAGACAATTGGGCACATATGTGCAAACATTGTCGTACACAAACACCCACACACGCGGAGATATTACGACCCTACAGTGACTGTGGTCGCGTGTTTTGTCGGTTGAGATCGAAAAAACTTCTCTCAACAATCACGTCACCGTGCGCTTAACACGCCGGACGCGAGTCATGAAAATTCGTCGGGAAGCGAACTGCGAGCGCGATGTTATGTGTGAGAACATGATATTCGCGTGACTCGCCAATAAGAATACCAACGACAATACAACGACGGCATTCGTCGCAGTGTCTCGGCTCGTGTCAGGCCGAGTGTTTCGCCGTTAATTGAACAGCGCGAGCAATAATTCCAGTCGTTATTGCGCGAAATCGACGTTTACACCGCATATAACAAGCAGACGCACATTGCGATCTGTGCAATAATTAATATTCAGCCGACATATCCGACGAATTGCTTATCGATCATCCGTTTTCGAAGTCACGTCAGAACGATACGTCAACGCGCATTACGCTATTTCGCGTGACAATATCGCAGCTTGAACAATGCGCAGCGTCAAACAACGCTAAATACGTAAATAACGCGGTCAAATTACTCCACAAAATTATGCTCGAGAGATGACCCGATCCACCGGGCCGAGAGGTGTCGCGAACTTCGTGACAGCATCGAATGCTGTACAAATAACAGGCGCTGAAGTTGATTTCGATATGCTGAAGCAGTTGTAATTAACGTGTATTGTAAAGTGCAACAGAGGAGGAGATTCGCGCGAAGTGTGACAAACGCGTGTGTGAGATGTTCTTCCTTTTTTCCTTTTCACCAACCTGCCCACAGATTAATTTGCGCGAAGCTGTATGTCAAACGTACGTATGTGCGCAGAAGGAACGTCTCGGAATCGCGCTTATCCTCTGCAATTGTATTTATAGCTTGTAGCTACAAATTCTCCGAAGAGTTCAGGATCGATCTCTCTGAAAGTTTAACGAGCAGCTGATCTCTTTTGTCAGAAACTGTTGTTTTTTTTTAGGCCAATTCCCGCGCGTTTAATATAATTAATCTCCTCTCATAAAACACACAAATAAGAAAGCGCACATGGAAAACAACAAGCGAATTGGATCGCCAGAGCTCTGTGCGACGTCGATACACACGCGGAAGCAACCTTTTGATTCGTATAATCCTACGGAGAAAATCCTACGGGGACCGATGAAATCACGGGCAGCGGAGTTTAAATAAAAAGTCGACCTGTCCTCGCCTCCGCGAGACGCGAGACTACCTTTCGGCGCGCGTTGACGCACAAGGGCAAATACAAAAGATCGTTTGAAGTGGAAATTTGATGAAAACTTCAACCACGAAATCGTCATTTGAAATAGCACAATGCCAACGCGCAAAGAGCCGGTATATATCCTTGATACCGAAGAAGCATCATTGCGAAAAGCATTCTGACAGGCAAAATCGAAACATCAAGAGCTGCTCATCACTTCGATGCTCTGTGACCTCGCACCGCTGGTCACAGAGGACCCTGTACCTCGGAGATGTCAAAGTTACGTATGCCCTTCACTTTCGGGCACTTGGTCTTATCCTCCCGTCTCTTCCAAACACCGCCGGTGTCGTCGACGATTAGGCTGACGAGCAGCGCTATTGTTAACCAGCAGAATAGCGAACATCGTCCAGTCTCGGGCAGCATCTTCGTCGTGCATTCAAGCTCCTCCGGCTCTCACGGTAACGGCACGCACGTACGAACTGATCCGGCTAAGATAGTCGACGCGCAACGTCTCTCCTCACTGCCGAGGTTTTGCCCGGCGACTAAAGGCCACATACGTACGTATGTATACGAGCAGCATGAGAGAGAGAGAGAGAGAGAGACAGAGAGAGACAGAGAGAGAGAGAGAGAGAGAGGAGAGGGAGAGAGAGAGAGAAGAGAAAGAGAGAGGGAGAGAAAGAGAGCACGGAGAACGGACACGACTCATGACTCTCTACCATCTGTACGAATGAACGAAGAGGGGGTGGTCACTATCACGTTCCTCCCTTTGCATTCTTGCTGCTCTTTCGTTTTCAATCGGCAACTTGTTCCGCGCGTAGAATCCTCATAACTGGCGCCGACTCCGGTACCAGGACTCTGTAGGCGTGATCGTCATTTACGGGCCTGAAGAACCGAGCGCTTCGTCGCGTTTGGATTGTCCTGTTATCTTCCCCATGCTCTCCGCACGCAATCCGCAGGAGATTCGCGACCCTTCTGCGCTCGAAATACGATCGCGAAATTTACGATCGTGTCGTTCCTTCGGCGAGAAATCGGCGGGATGTGGTTTTACGATTGCAACGCGGACACGGAGTGGAAGAAGACAACAGTTTTGTAGGAACAGAATTGTCCTTTTTGGTCATCTCAACCGAGATCGCAATAATGCTGCCGATAAAATTCATTTAGTAGATAGGCAAAAATTTGCGCGCAAAATTCGCCACAAAAATTTCCTTCTTCGGTAGAGTTCTCTATCTATAATCTTGATCTGCTCAAATGAAATTCTTCTCGAGCAATTTAGAATAATTTATAATAAGAATATGAGAGAAATTTGGGGAAAAATTAAATCTAATTATTGAGGAGATTGGAGTTGGTAAATAAGAATGCTATATGTATCCAATAAAATATATATCTACCTACACAGACAACGAATACAATAGTACATTTGTCGTTAAATAAACAATTTAGATGTTAGTTGATGTTGCAATGAAACGGTCACATTCGTCACATTATAATTATGAAGTTTAACAAAGATCATTCAGGGCGATGATTGATAAGCGAACGACGCGCTTTAGTTTACCACAAGTTCCCCAGACGTATGACACGTTACGTCCTCTCGGATATATATAGATATGTATAATACATGTGACATGGATAAATTGTTATTCACAGCGTACATCGGCAAGCGATTCGGTACTTCTCCGAACGATATCAGCATGCAACAACCTACGCGAAGCAGACGTGTTCAACGTGTGACACTGATATTGAAAAGTCTTGCTCGATGTGTAACGAACTCCGATCAGTCCTTCATTGTATAAGCTGAAATGCAAAACTAAGAATTGTGTTGTAAATCAAGGATCCCTAATAATCAAAATGCGCTGTAAGAGAACTCTAAACTGAATAATATAACTGTGTGCCGTCCTCCTATGAGTAATACCACGGAGTTTATCGTCTAAATGAGTTGTCCGAATAAAATAACTTTATCAATGCTCTGCGACCCACGAATTGTCGGAGTGCGTAATCTGTTTATTAGATGACCGCAGTTTACACGAAATTTATTCATACACAAAGATAAAGATGTAAACTTGGAGTTCAGAAAATCGTTCGCACAAGCATCTCGCTTCAAGCCACGTCGAATGTATATTGAATCCCCGCTGTAAGATAAACTCTTCCCTGTTATCAGCCTATTATTTTATCATACATCCTTTTCCTCCCCGTGTGCTCGGCCATAGAAGTCGACCGTATAAGTCGTCATGAAAATGTTTCGCGACGAGGAGGCTGGTGTCATGTTAAAAATTGGACAGTTCGGACATGCAAAGCGTGATAAGAATGTAGCGGATAATGGATCAATGTTATCGCAATTACTATAAAACCTCTTACGTTACGAGATGTGGGAAGAGAAAATTGTCATCGGAGCTTCCACTTTCAATTTGCGAAAAAGAAAAGGGAAAAGAAAGTGTAAAGACATACTGAGATGGATCGAAGTGATGCATGTAAAAGATCTTTTTATTAAATTCTCTTCGTGTTGAAAAATAGATATTAGAATCTGTCGTAAAAAAATTGGCGTTACTGCTAGGTAAATTACACTGTATCGAATTCAGCTAATGCGATCGAGCTCATCGACGCCTTCGGTATCGTCGACGTTGTCGTAAGTTACACGTCATTTCCATGGGGGCTTATTTCTCTGCTGATCCGTTTTTACAGCCATTTTCTGCGAGATAGGCATGTTCTCGTCAACGTCACCGAGCGTACAAGTCTAGCATTAAAGTGATGTTATTTCATTTTTGTAACGTACACTTTGATCATCAAGACTATATCGGCCAACAAACCTCGGGAATTGGCTGCCATGAAATGCTATCCTCGCTCTTGATGTTCAATTCTTTCTTCAAGTAATGTTTTCGCGGCACTTCTCTGCACACTAACGGCGGACTCGAAATGGAGTTTCTGTATTTGGTAATATCTTCTCTTGCCAACTGCATTTCTGCGATCTGCGTAGAAGCAATTTGCATCCAATCAGTGGGATAATTAATAGTTATGAATAAAATTTATTATCACCCAAATGCCACTGACCATTTTCACGTATCTCCGCAGATCGTCTTTCGAGCTGTTTCTACTGGTCAACGGCGTATTTTCGATAGAATTCAACGTGATCGCGCTTTCGTTCTGATCGTCAAGGTGTTGCGCAGCTGTCGAATTTTGCGTCTCCAACAATTGCGTTGCGTACCTTATCGGTTCCTGGGAAAGTTTAGTGTAACAATTTGGCATTGATTCGGACTTCACGGGGCCTTTGGTCGAGTCAAAGGATTTTTCCGCGTAAATTCTTTGAATCGGAGCTAAATTGTCCGTATTACCACCTGCAATTGCATTTTGTAGTCTACGAACCACGTGTTAGAAACTCGTGTTACAAATTCAGGTATAGTAACGATGCTGAAAATATTGTGCATGTTGGATACGAGATCGAATATGTTTGACGACTTACCGGATATAATGTGTAAAGCTTGCTGCCATTGTTTCTGCATGACTGAATGTAGCTGTTCCGCAAGTTGAGACTTGTTTGCGCGCTGAGAATTCAAATGTGTCTCCAGCATAGACGATCTCTGCAAAGCTTGAGCCAATTGTAATTCGCACAACCGTTTTTCCTCTTTGTGTTTCTCCTCTAATAAGTTTATCTCCAAACGATGTCTAGAAAATAAATTTCAATACGTTCGTTATATCTTGAAATATCAATCGATACATCGTTACAGTACAGTGCAGGAAAGCGAACTTGTCAATGACATCCTTAATTTTTCTAGCAGCGCATTCGGCTATAACTTGCTGCCTCGTTTTCATCTCTTCTAAAAATTCGGACTCGGCGGTGTCGAGTTGCGTCTGAAATTCTTGTAGTTTCGTCTTCACCACCTCGTCCACCTGCTTCTGATAAACTTCCTGCAATTCCGCCTTGATCTTTTCCTTTTGCTCCGCAACAGACTTGATTTCATCCTTTGCTAGTTTCTGAAAATACCAAGAAGTAATTAGAGACGGTAAGAACTAATACATATTATATCATATATCGCAAATTTCTCATGTATCCTGTGTAACATATTACTTCTGCTTTCTTGGCATCGTCGACAGATATGAGCAACGACGAATTTCTTTGTTGTAAAATAGAATTTCTGTTAATCTCCTCTTTGAGCTTGAGCTGCATATGCTCCTTCTCCTGTTTGAGTACTATCAATTCAGCTTCGCACGTGTCCAACGCTTTACGGATGAGTATCATCTCGTTTCGCACTTCAGTCTCCCTTAAACGTTCCTTATTCAATTCCGATTGCACGGTCCTCAATGTCTCCTCTCTCTGTTGGTTTTTTTCCAGGAACGCATTGAATTCTGTTTTCATTTGCTCGTATCTATTTTCCGCCTCTTGGACCAAAGATTTGTAACTTTCTAATTCGTCCGCATGGGTCTTCAGCAAGTCGATTTTCTCTTTGGTCGTGGCGTCACTCTTCTCTTTATATCCGGCCGCTAAATCTAAGGCTTTCGACAGTTCTCGCTCGAGACGTTTGATTTGAGACTGAAATTCCGTGACCTCGGATTGATGCTTCTCCGTAATATTTTGCAGATTAGTTTGCGAGTTTCTCTGCTCAGTTTCAATTATTCCGACTTGCTGCTTTAACTTTAACCAAGCTGCATGAAATTGAGATATCAAGACATTTTTCTCATTATCTACCCTAACCGCTACTGCCACTTTCTCCTGTTGCTCCAGCAGGCGTTTCTGAAGTTCTTGAATCAGATGCTCACAATGCTGAAGATATAAAATATACAATTATACATACACAATATACATATATATATATATATATGTTATATTATACCTCTCTGCGAAATTTTTCCTCTTCTAGCTTGATCTTGAAGGTTTCTTCTTGCGATCTAGTTGGATTAATATCCCAGAAATCCGAGAGTGATAAGAGTCGCTGACATTTTCTGTAAACAAATATTAGAATAACTTATTGTTACAGAATTGCTAGTAAAATATATTTGACAAACATGGATTGATCTACAAGAAAAACAAAAGTTTCCGAAAAAAAGAATAAAAATTTTGTTCCTTTTACATTTTATATATAATACCTTAATTGAATATCTGTATTTGTTCCAACGTGTACAGTACTTTTAGCAAGTTCAGATCCTTCTTTATCATCGTGTAAATTTCCGTTACGCTGTGGCACTTTGCGAAGATCCAACAAACGATCCGGATTACTATATTGCACAGTTTTCGTTGATACAAGATCAGCCAATTTCTTTGATTCAGTAACACATGATGCAGGATCTGCTTTCATAGTTGAAGATTTTGACTGAATCAGCCCGTTACTTGTACTCGCTTCTTTTGTATACAAATTACTTTGATTACTTTGATTCATCGTTGATTCCCTCGGTTTAGTGACGCTAATCGTGGCAGATAACACATTAGACGAGTGATCTGTACTTTTTACATTTTCCGTTGTATAACCGTTCGGCCGCGGAACGGATTGCTGAAGACTTTGTTCCCATGTTTTAAATTCAGAAATCATTTTATCAGTCTCGTCTAGGTGGAATGAATTACTATATGGTAACGATATATCGGGGAATGCATTGTTTGATTTCTTTTGGCAAAATGCTGACAAAACATCGGTCGGTTGAGACTCTTTATTGCACGATTGAAAGTCTAGTCTTCGATTTGTCCCACTGAGCTTAGATTGCGTCTCTTTTTCTTGACCATCTGTGCTATCAGCTGTTCGAGTCAAAGACATCGACTGAATCGGTTCATTGCGATATTGATATCCGCCAGTGTTATTTATTCTTTTTGCTAATTCTAACTCGGTGGCTTCCATCTCTTGAAGCAATTCATCAACTTCAGATAGTTCCATCTCTTGCACTATTCTAGTACAGGTATGCTGCTGACCTATTGAGGCGTTAGATAAGTTTGATGCGAATATCATGGAATGCAATGAATCACGAGGTTTGGGACAAGAATGAATTTTATCTGTACAGTAATCGTCCGAACGGAGAGACAAATGAGATCCCTTTTTCGCGGACATAGCAGTGACATGCGGAAGCCCAGTACCACAGGAAGCAGGAGGAGACACCACGTAGGAGTCGGTGTACGACGTTACAGCATCATGCTTGGCCCGAGCGAGAGTGTTAGTGGTGGTGGTGATAGTAGTGGTGGTAGTAGTAACAGTAGTAGTAGTAGTTGATTTAGCAACAGAGGCTATCAAGGAACAACGTTCCAATCGCATGTCATCCCTCAAAGAATTAGCACAGGTTTGCGATGTATGTCCACTAGGAGTAGCAGGAACAGAGAGACACTGGCGAGGTTTCACGGGGGTATTTTGCAAACTGGCGCTTTGACTTACGGAGAACTTGGTTCTGGGTAAAGTCTGCCGATAATAAGGGTGGCACGTGCCGCTATAGGCTTCGTGAGAATCTAAGGAATTATTCAATACGGACACCTCCAAGCTATTGTCTCTGAACTCGATGGCGGAGATTCGAGATTCGAGCGATTGCATGTGCTCCACCAGCTCCGAGATAACGCCAGCCTTCCCGCAATCTGTTCTCGCGAGATCGCTCGAGCTGACGTCCGAGTCGGAAGACGGGACGTGGAATATATCGGGCGGGATCAGGAGCAGGATGTCCGTATCATCGGACTCACTCATTATCCATCTAGAGGATTCCCAGTCACCGATAGCGAGTTGTTTGTCGAATGCACACCATTAATCGAAAGTACTTGCAAATCCAACTTCCATCATCGCTATGTTTCGTGCACTATTTATGCACCGGACCGTATCTTTGAGGTTACGTTAGGTTACGTTACCTTCTTGCGACGAGTATTCACTTAGGGCGGATATAACACGAGATGTACATAAAGTGTCCAGATGACATTCATAAAAGGCAATTAATCACCCTTGATCTTCTGTTAATTCTGTTAATACTTCTATTCGTCGCATCGTTTGCATTCAAAGGTCCGAAAATTTTGTAAACAAACAGATGACACATACCACAGAGAAGCCTGTCTTTTATTGCCGAACTGAACAGTATTCCGATTTACCACCAGAAAGAAATCTAGGTTTCTCTCTGGCAATAGTAACATATACCCGTATTCGCAGTCAGGCCTTATATTTGAGGCCTTCTCATACCCATCTTTAGATGCTGCACGAATTATTTTATTGGCTACAGACCATCTGAAGATAAGCTTAAGGAAGCCTTAAATATAAGGCTTGACTATGAATACGGACGATAGTGTAATATGCCTTAACTTGGTATTACTAGGATTTCCTGCGATTTTCAACCTTACGTCTACATGAAGACATAAAATGACAGGTTGAAAATTGTACGAATGGCTCTAGTTAGAGAATGTTAAGGCTGATGTACACTAGCGTCTTCACATTACAGATATAGCCAGAATTACTTACTTATAATTTTCAATCTTACAAATGTATAAATAAAATGATAAATCATACGACAAAGTCATTCTCATTTTAACTTCAGAAAGTACATAAAATTAGTAGATGAAATGAATATGGTCTTGAAATATTCAGTTTGTGTATTAGTTATTAGATAATAGTTGATTATTAAATTAATTCTATTTACAAGTGGTCTTGTTAAAGAAACATTTATAAATATTTTGATAGATTTGATATGATGGGGAAGATTGATCTTAAAAATTTGTGACACAGTTTCTTCTACATATAAAACTATAAAACTTTTATTTCATAATACAGTCTTATAGATATTTGCATAGATATATTAATACAATGCGTTCATCTATTTTCTACATCTTAATGTAATAATACGTGTTAATATGCACATAAATATCGTGTCACTTATTCCTCTATACACGTGTTGTCAATATATAGTACAGTAATAAAAATATAATAGTGATTGCGATGGCTTATGGTACATACATATGGCAGTGTATTTTCTGGTTTTCTCTGGAAGATCCTAAATCTTTCCCGTGGTTCTAATGGGTCACACAAAGGCCCCAGTCTTAGAAAAATAATTCTACTTATGAATAACATATACTTATATTATTATTTTACTGCTTTGTGCTTAATATTTGCATCTGGTCAAAACTAAATTATATACGTATGTCATACGCCTTTTTTGACTTCTAATAAGATTTGTCGCAGCTATATATTTTACTTAACTTAAAAATTATCTGATATAAATGCCGTGTACATATGATCGCTGATAATTGCGAAATAAGAAATATGAATGATAGAAGATATGTAATATCCTTATTAATATTATAAAAATACGACTGACTGCAATATTACGACACGTTATCTTGTAAATAAATAACATATCAAAAATAATAATAATTGTTTTGTTGTTGCGTTATACATTAAACTGTAGGATAAATTAACTTAAATATTAAAGTTCATTTCGTAGAATTATTAGGTTATTACGCTGTAATGTTAACAAATTAGCTCTGTAAACATGTAAAAATAGTATGCTAGGCTACATATATAGTTACTACGAAATCATATTTAATTTTGACATAAATTTAAACCCTAATTTTAACTGTTAATTGAATCTGAATCTAAACAGCAATGTTTATAGAAACACAAGTGAATCTGAATATTCGAATTGAATTCTGGCATACTTTTAGTATATACGAATATAATGCTATACTTAAAAATTTACTTTACAGATTATCATATAGTGTGCTTAAGTGTCATATATATTTCTATTTTAAAATATAATTACGTCAGTCTGAATGTTTGCTAGTTTACATAGTGGTAAATAGTTAGACAACTTACGGAAAAGTCATCACGCGTCATCTTCAGCAAAGTATCGGTGTCTTACAGCTTGAGCTGCAGTTATACGACTATGAGGATCAAACATGAGCATATTCTTAATTAAATCTAGTCCGTGTTCATCTACATCTGGTATTATTGCACCAAGAGGTCTGGGTTGTCTATGAGGGAAAGCTGTCCAACTGACTGATACGTTCTCCGGCCATGCTTGCTGTGATGGAGTACCAACAACTCTGCAAACAAGAGAGAACAAACAGATTGTAATTATGCGATAGTTCTCTCCGATGTATGAAAGAAAAGGAGAAAAGAAGACAACTCACTGGAAAATCCTGTCGAGTTGGTCCCCCTCACTGGTACCCGGGAATAATGGCTCCAATTTGTAAAGTTCCGCCATTATGCACCCGACAGACCAAATATCTACAGGAGTAGCGTAGGAACATCCCAAGAGTACTTCAGGTGCTCGATACCATTGTGTTACGACCTAGAATGGACATAATGGAATGGACATAGACCTTTATTCTACGTGGCTGAAAGGTAAAGCATTTTTAACGCATCATCTTTACATGCGGCATTTATACATACAACGGAAGTCAATCTCATTTCGAAGTCGTAGGTCTTAGCCAGGCCGAAATCTGCGATTTTGATTCTTCCGTCCCGCGTCACCAGCAGATTTTGTGGCTTCAAATCCCTGTGTATTATTCTATGGCTATGTAGGAACTCTACTCCACAGAGTATCTCCTTCGACATTTGCCTCACGAGATACGGAGGGATACCTGTCCGCGGACAGCTAGATATGTAAGAAGCGAGATCTCTTTCCACGTGCTCGAACACCAGCCACAGGGTGAGGCCGCGGTCCAATCTTCCGGATCGCTCGGCCGAGGGTAAGTCGAGATAACTTCCTTGACAAACATCCAATAATCTGACCTAGGAAAAGGGATGCCAAATATCACCTCGCGCACTGCCTCTTATTAATATGGTCATTATAAACGAAACTTACGATGTGCGGGTGTTCAAATCGCTCGAGCTGCTTCAAAGTGGCGATCTCTCTCAGTGTGGACATAGGTAGACCATCCTCCGTTAAAGGTACCCTGACTTTCTTAAGTGCTACGACCTGACCGCTGGTCCTATCTTTCGCTTTGTACACGGTGCCGTAAGCGCCGTTCCCGATAAGCGACAGCTCCTCGTAAGACGCATGTTCACCCAGCAAGGACGTTTGAATCTGAACCGTCATTTCTGACGTTTTTTCGGCAGAAGCAGAGAGCTCCCGTTGACTGCTGTACTTCATTACAATGGATTTCAATGTGCCGAACTGTTCTTCCTTCGACGAGCCCGGAGTCGCCTCTGTCGATGTCGTAGCGGTGTCTGTCTTCTGCTCGGACACACCTGTTTCGCTCGAGCTCAATGACGTCTCGCTGGCCAACGACGATTGCTTCGATGCTTCCGCGAATTCGGCAATTTCCTCAAGCTGCTTCTCCTTCTCCTGAGCGAGCGCGATCTCCGCCTGTGAAGAGGTCTCGCTCGTAGACGGCGTCTCGGTGCTTCCTGATTTCGTCAAGTCCTCTTCCGCGACTGTTTCTTCGGGTAACGTTTCGGATTGCCTGGATTTCTTCGGAGCCGTTGGCGTCGATAGATCTGGTTCGAGCTCTGTGCTCGAACGTCGTGATCTACCAGCCATCACAACATCTCGACTTCTACCTGAAACAGCAATAAATTTCCTCCTCATTATTCTCAACAAACAACGACGACGAATCAATGACTTATTAACGACGTCAAACGACGCATCAATGGCACCATTTCCGATATCATCAAGACGTCAATTATGTTTGATAACGGGAACAGCAAGCATAAGAAATACGATCCGAAGACTACCGCTGACAAACATATAGCGCGAATGTGTTTGACAATTGATCCCGAAGCATCAAGACCGCGTCTACACTGCTTCTACAAACGGAACGAGCGGCTCGTTGCCAATCTCACGGGAACAACAATTGCATCAGACTAGAGTCCGAGTCGGCGATGTCTCATGCAAGAGACACGTGTTCCGTATCTACGAGATCGGAAATCACGCGAGATTTACGAGCAGAGTCCGACGGCGGAATGTCACGCGTGCTGATGCAAATGTGTGCAAACGGTAAAAAGACAGGGTAGGGCGGATAAGCGACAGCGACCTAGCGCAAAGAGGAAGCCCGGAATCCCCACGTTCAACCTGGATCTCACGACGCGCCGCGAGAGCTCTCCTCAGCCGCTCCCCGGCGATCCTCCGACGATCACTACCTACGCGCGCACGCCGTCTGATAGATTCATATCGGAGATCCGTGCGCGGAGATGTGCAAGGATAAGATGCACGGCTCGTATCGGTATATATTCAGTGTATCGTGCGATGCGTGCATACATGTTTGTTCAGTCACACTTGCGACACCCGGGTCGCGGCGCAAGGCAAACACGCGGCTGTCCGGCTCTCTTTCTCCTTCTCGTTCTTCTCTCTCTCTCTCTCTCTCTCTCTCTCTCTCTCTCTCTCTCTCTCTCTCTCTCTCTCTCTCTCTCGTTTCCCCCTACTCTCCCTCCCCCTTTCTCTCTCTCTCTCTCTCTCTCTCTCTCTGCGCGCGTTTTATTAAAATTTCGAGACGACACCGCAAACGCGCCGATCGTGGCGGACCGTCTGCTACGCGACATCTGCACCGACACCTGCGCTCATATAATAGCCTGCCATGATGGCCTCATCGTCGGCTTTCCAGAACATCTTGTAAACGCAACGGAGACCCTACAACCAGCCAGCCGGGGTCGTTGGCCTTTGTTCCCTTTGGTCTCTCGGCCCTGTCGACGATGCTCGCAGGCTTGGACGAAAGAAATATTCGCGGTCATTAGACCGTTTTCTCCGCGCCATTGGGGTATTCCCCGCTGATGAGCTTGCGTTTTCACTGGAAAGTGTCTGTGTCGGCGCTGTGATACAAGAAGGAACACACATTTCGACGACGTTCGTA
Organism: Harpegnathos saltator; assembly: GCF_003227715.2. Lineage (NCBI taxonomy): Eukaryota > Metazoa > Arthropoda > Insecta > Hymenoptera > Formicidae > Harpegnathos > Harpegnathos saltator. Next base: position 1,288,499 of record NW_020229918.1, read on the forward strand.
TTGTCGTGCGCGTGAAACGTCGTGGCCGACGTGTGGGGCTGGGACAGTTTAAAAGGAAGTTCGAGATATTCGGTTGCATAAAGAGATAGGAAGTTGTGCTTTGTACGCGATAGGGGAGATCCATGGCATAACTGAAATGGTTTTAAATAGCCGGATGCTGAAAAAAGACACCCGACTTCACATCCAGAGGAAATAATAAACCATGCGCTGTTATCATGTTCATGATTTGCCTTCCCTCCTCCCCTTTTCTTGTAGTGCAGAGCACATGGTCGTCATTAAGTGCTCAAATACTGTGGGAAAAGTCGGGCAGCCCGTAGATAATGCGCAGTATCGTTGATAATATACGCGACATAATTAATTTAGTATCACGGAGTACACGTGTACGTGTTTCGTTGTTAAGGTCTCAGCGAGAAAACGTGTCTTGTTGCAACATGCCGACAATAATTGTAATGCACGTCTGGTGACCCATATCGGTAATTTTGGAGACGAACGTTTCGCGGAGACGGATGTACTCGCGGCTTTGATTGTAAGTTCCGCTATCAACTTCCTCTTAAGATAAGAGATTCAAAGTGGGAAAGCGGAACGGAAGGACGGAAGGAAACGAACGAAGGAAGAGAGAGAGAGAGAGAGAGAGAGAGAGCCGCGTAAAATTTTATATCGCTGTATCTTCCTCTTTTCCTCCGTGGCACGTTTGACGTCGAATTAGAGCGAAGAAGCAAATGAGAGAACGTGTCGGCCATAAATCCGGGCTGGTCTGGAAAAATGTTCGACATGGCGATCTGGGATCCGCCGCGAAGTGTATGAAGTGCGTGAGGAAAAAGGGAAATATATGGGTTCACGGTTCACGGAATCGGAGAAAAACGTGTCTTCGTCTTCTCGAGGGAACCGGCAACTTTGTATGTACAGAGCACGCGCGTTTCCATGCGGCATTATCTCGAGACCACCTTCTTGGAAGAGGCAGATGTTTCCACGACTTCGTCGGGGAAGGAGAGACAGTTTGAGGACAGCGAAGTGCAGTGTGAGAACACCTTCCTTTCTCTTCTTTTTTCTTTCCCTCCCTCCCTCCCTCTCTCTCTCTCTCTCTCTCTCTCTCTTTCTTTCTTTCTTTCTCTCTTTTTCCTTGACACACGCTGCGACGGAGGACGTACTTCGCGTATTCCTAATTATTTCTCGTTCATATTTATTCTTGTTTAGTGGACATGCAATAATGCGTCGTCGATATTTTACACCCGCTGTTAATTTATCGCACTTGCGAGTAATTGCCCTGAGCGCATCGTTCGAGATATAGGGGCATTTAGTCACGACATGAGCACGTGTAAATTATACTTCATTAACGCGAGTAAATAATTTAGAAGCGGTGGTCGCGAACACAGACGGAACATTTGATCTCTCCTCTCCGCAAGCGTCGCCAATTAAACACACAGCTACTTATCAATATCGCCGTGAAACATTTTAATTTCGCCCCACGACATGCGATCACGATGTCCGATATTTTTTATCACTTATGCGTGGTTAATGCGACTTCGATTGAAATTTTTAAGTAACTTCTCTCTCTCTCTCTCTCTCTCTCTCTCTCTTCCTCTTGTCTTCACCAAAAAAAAAAAAGAGAGAGAAATCGTCGTTAGCACTGCGAATGTCATCGTCGTTAGCACTGCGAATGTCTGCGACGTTTCAACATTCGTAATATCTGACACAATGGGTAATCTTTTTCCTTTTTGAAAAGCCTTCCCTTTATTTGCTGTCGCATATTTTTCTGCCGTCGCCAGGAGACTTCAGAAAAGGTACGATCCTTCCACTATATTGTTACTTCCATGGTCATAAAAGGGACAGAAACGGCTCAAGATTGACGCAGCAGATAAAAGACGTTGCGTGGGAAGACTTCGGAAAACCGATAACGCTAAATCTTTATGTTAGATAAACGGCAATATGGATGACGATACACACAGCACCAAATATAAAGAAAGAGGGAGAGAGAGAGAGAGAGAGAGAGAGAGAGAGAGAGAAAGAGAGAGATTCCACGAGAAATCTCTTTACTTAATATCTAATTCCAAGCTCAACATATTTTGACACAAACGACGTCGATGCCGAGGCATGAGACTGCACTGTGACAAATGTAAAAAAACACGATTTCCGTTAGGAAATTAGGTGACGTAAGAACTTTCGAACATTGGAATGTCGAATTACTCAATCTCCTTATCGTACTGCTCGATGCGGTATGATGAAGTGCTTGTTGATCCGGACGGACTCGGCGTAACCTTCGGTGTGAACAAATTCGAAATTGGGAGGAAAAAGCGACATTCTCTAATTTCGCAGCGGTCCGCTACGTAAGAGTCATTTGAAAAACGACACATTTCACCGCGATCTCGCTTTCGAAATGTAAAACGCCGATGGTAAAAGGATAGAAGAAAAAAAAAAAAGAAAGTGTCATAGTTGATCCGTCATTCGTTCGGAATGAATGAGTCTGTCCATTGTGTCAAGTGCGGTCCTGATATTCCGTCGATCGAGAGAGCTCCTCTGTCTGCTCGGCGCGGAGTCGTTAAAATTTTAGGTCATACCCAAGTTACGCCGCGCACGGCTTCCGTGAAGTTACACGTGCTACGATGTTTACGCACTATGTGGCACGCACGTAGCGATAAGCGGCGTAGCGCGTAAATCACGCGTCGCCTCAGTTGCAACGTAATTGAAGCCGCATTTATGGCTCATTGTTTGCAAAGTCGAGCGTCGACGCGCGGCACGGAGGGGGCGGGGCGACGTCGCATGAATGAATTGTTACACGCGAGCGTGAGCGTAAAGGCGATGCGCGGTCATTAATTCATTGCGATGCGGTAGGTACGACGCGAAGTCCGAATCCTCTCTTTGAGTCTCGACGACGCGCCGTCGCGCGGGGAGTCGCGACCTGTTTTGTTAAAAGTTTTACGCCGTATTATCTCGCGGAGCGTGTCTCTCTCTCTCTCTCTCTCTCTCTCTCTCTCTCTCTCTCTCTCGATCGGATCGCCGCGTTATTAATGTTAGAACGTGTTATCACGTCGATGCCGCGGAGAGCGACTCTCCATCGACTCAGCCGCGATTTTCCCGTGGGATAATTGTCCATCTAACAACCGCGATGATCGCAAGGTCGCAAAAAACGTGCGACAAAGGGAAGAGTGGATTTCTGTTTGCGAGAACGACGGAATGTTCCTCGAATCCGAATAATTTGCATTTCCAATGAAACAGTCTGCAGAAAGAGAGAGAGAGAGAGAGAGAGAGAGAGAGAGAGAGAAAGAGAGAGAGCCGTTCTTCTCACGGAACGATGACGATCTAATTATGAACCCGAATAAATCGTGCCCCGGCTCCCTCCAATTAACATCTTTGGATGCCGAAAATACACGATTCCCGGGCGGCGCGATCCCGAAGCGTCGTCGGCCGCGTTAAGACTGCCGAACAGAGTAAACAGGCCGCGTCTCACTGTCTCTAGATTATCCGGCGGATTGACACTGTTACGTGCTCGAGTCTTTCACACAACAAACACTTGCTCAACGCTCTCATTCACTTCTATTTCTAGAACGAAAAGCGCCGAGCGTGAGTACACTATGGTAGCGTACGCACGCTCAGTACCGTAGCATCGCCTCGACCGTCCCACGACTGAGAGCGCACACCGAGCGCAACGTGTTGAGCAACATCGATAACTTTTATTTCTCATTCGTCACACAGCCAATAAAATGGTAGCGACGCGTACGCGCTCGCTTCAGCGCGAAGTCAACATTCTACGAGGGACACGGACATTGCGCCAAAACTCTGCTCGTTTCTAACGTGCGATCGATTATTATTGTTGGATATAATTGATCCACTTGGAGCACTTTTATAATCGTCGCACTGATAACTGTTGAGGTCCATGCGAGTTATCTGCGAGTGTGCAAGTTCACAAAGCGGCGCCTCGTTGCAGAAGAGTCATTGCATTTCTCGGAAGATGCGAAACTGCAAGCGTCGCGGCTTATGCGTTGCGCGTGAGTCGTACGTTTGAACGGGCATGAATGCGATATGTCGCTGCTATAATTCCCGGAATGCCGGTCAGCATAAATTATTCATTCGGGAATGACGCGTGACCAACAGGATTATCCGATATCGCTATAAACGCGACGGTTAGCAACTGCCCGTGCAGAGTGCACGTGTTGACAATATCTCGAAACAAAACTAAACTATCGGACCAGAGTGGATAGTGTATCGATCGATTTCTCGACTTTAATTCTTTCTTGCACGACGAGCACGTGAAACATTTCGGCATTTCGACATTCTTATCTGCACCGAACACGCGCTGGAATTCCGTACCTTAGTACCTCGGGGATGTCCCAATTAAAGTTCTACGTTCACGTGACTCTTCTAAGTGCTTCTCCGTACACACTGCTCGCGTAAGCAACACGACACGCAACGACGACGCCAACAGGAGAGTGGGGTGAACTACCCCCCTCGATGTATGAATCATCGTCTTTTATCTTCTCGCACGCCGAGGGGCATTTTGTTTTCTCGTAGCATTTTCTAGATACGGTACCCTTCCTAATCTCCCGCCGAAACGTGCGTCTCGCACACGACGAAACACGTTATGAAACCGTGGAAAAGTCAGGATATTGGAAAGTTTAAATTATCTTTTTCCAAACACGAGGTATTTCCTCGCGATCTTTCAGAACAAACTCAAAGATAATCACATCCCCGTACGATCAACATGAGCGCAATAAGAGTACCTCTTGGTACTCGCAAGAGAGAAAGAGAGAAAGAGGAAGGTGGCGGAGGAAGGTGGATTATCCATGCGTTGAAGTCCTCGTTATACCCAACGTAAGTCCACGCTCAAAGGACGAACTTATCAGTTGAAAAATTGACGAACTGCATGGTCGCGTCCAGCGAAATCTACTGAAAGTGTGTCCCCACAGCCTCATATAATATCCCTCACACGCGATTTTACATCAAAACCTCCGCGGGAGGCTGAAGCGACTGGCCGACATTCGCGACGAAACGTCACGTCCGATCGTCGCGCCAATTCCAGATCGGCGGTTTCACACGCGGGACACACGATGGATCCCCCGCGTTGGCCGGTAACACAAAGAAGAGAAGAGAAAAGCAGCCGAAACCGGCCGCTTATATTTCACCGCGAGCTCTTCTTTCAAGAGATAATGGGAGGTCCGTCCTCTCTCCCTCTCTCTCTTTCTCCTCATTTTTCTCTTTCTCTCTTCACGGCGGTTCCCGCACCTTCCACATCCCGACGCGGCAGCAACCCCGAATCCCACATTCCGCACTTACCTACCTACTGATGCTAAGGTGCTGACCTCCCGCGAGAAGAACGGAACAGCGGAAACCGCGAGGCAGCGTAAAAGACGAAGGAGCGGAGGAGAAGGAGGAGAAGGAGGAAGAGAAGGAGGATGAGGACGAGGACGAGGACGAGGAGAAGGAGAAGGAGAAGGAGAAGGAAGAGGAAGAGGCGGAGGAGAAAAAGAGGAAGAAGTAGAAGCAGAAGCAGCAACGACAGAAGATGACGATGAGCGCGCACGAGGAAGACGGCGGCGAGCAGCGCGGCGTACAACACAAGAGAACGCGACACACAACACAACACACAAGCGAAACCGTGTGTACAGCTTCGCGCGCGCCGGAAACGGCATTAACGAATGCCGCGGCGTGTACGCACGCACTCGCTCGTAAGCGCTCGCGCGAGACACAACGGGGTTATGAGCCGCACACAGGAGGCGACGACGCGTCACGCACACACCAGCGCGTTTGCCACTCACAAGCGCGCGAGCCGCACGGCCGACGAATCGTCAGGCTCTGTCCGGTGGTAGGCGGCATGAGACCTGACACAGGCCAAGCTGTGGGTCAGGCCGTAGAACAAGCGAGGCCCGCCGCGTCGGACTCGACGGATCCTATCAGTTGACGGCGGGCCCTCGAGCGGGCTGGCCGGTTCCCGAAGGGATCGTTCGCGCTTGTGTCGCACGCAGCACGGCGAGGCAGCGCGCGCTGCGCTGCGGAGCTTTGCAGCTGCCCGTCCTATTTCCCAACTCGAGCCACGATCGAATTACCGGCGAATAATCGCGCACCCTCATGCTCCGGGGAGAGGGCTGACTTGGACGATCGGTACACGGCTGCAGTGGCTTCTCGCCTACCGTCCGTGTCTGGGCCCCCAAATGTCAATGGGAGAATAAATGGCTGCTATGTACACAGAATCGGTACAGCGCCGGCCGCCGGGATCCTTTATTTTTCCAAGTTACGACACCGGCTTCGCCGCCGACGTTCGCTTGTTGACTGAGCCCTTAATTGGGTATTAAGAGCTGGGAGATGTTGGCACTTGCGTCTCACACGGTGTAGTTTAATCAGGCGGGCACGTACGGTGTAATTGGAATACTTTAGGATTTCACATGTTTTCCGACCGGTCTTGATGATATTAGAATTATGTTGATACGCGCAATACTATTTATAAGCGCGCTACTTCCCCCCTCCCACTCCATTGATAATAATCTGGTCGCCCTGGGTAACTCCAAGACCCATCGAGTCCAATTTCAACCTCCAAGTGTCTCTCCTTGGCCGGTCATGTATAAAGATTGATTGACCAAGTGACTCTTGTGCTTCCTTAAAAATTTCCCAGAAACAGCGAAAATTTTTTTCAAATCAAAGGACAAGTTGGCCCTTTAATTAATAATACGATAGTATCGAAAGAGATGCCTACCCACGTTACTTCACGTAAGTGGGGGTAAACCGAGAGCGAGAGAGAATATAAACTCGTGGCAGTTGAGAGCAAATAAAGTCAATATTCGCGCCCGTATGTACTTACATATTTATGGCTGCATTAGTGATCCCTAAAGCGGACGGTGCGTCGTTTAAATAAGCTTTACAAGCGGCAGAGAACGTGTAATTTCTCGTCATCTTGCGGAACCTCAGTTTGGAAAGCGCTGATCGGCGGAGAGAAGGGAAGCCCCGAAAGGAAGGCGTCCCTCGAGGATCCCGTGAATCGTGTTTGAAAGGACGAGACGAGCCTCGGAGTCGACGCATACGATGGCTCGTTCGAGTTACTGAATGACTGCACGCGATATGCTCGGAGTATATATGAACGAGGAGACAGAGAGAGAGAGAGAGAGAGAGAGAGAGAGAGAGAGAGAGAGAGAGAGAGAGGTTATAATTTCCCAGATATGTTCGTGGAAATGCATGACGCTCTACGCATAGTATAGTACCTGTCTTTGGCGAAGGAATGTGATTCACGACGATCACTCAGCTAAATTCTGAGTCAACACGTCAGCCGGGTAATGAACGAGGGCGATTTTGGAGGGTATCCAAGCGTGCGACGAAGCTACTGGGTGCCATCTGATTCGATCGTGAGAAATTGCACGCGGAATTTTGCAATCCTCTTGGCTGCAGATTTTTCAAACAGCTCGGATAGCCACGCCACTTTGGCGGATGTACGCCGATGTTTGCACCCGTACCCGTCGTCGTAAGAGACATAGAATTGATCTCACACAATCGTATCACGCATGGTACCCTTGGGGAAGTGAAATTTTATGTGGCGGAATCGAATCGTTGTTTTATTGTAACCTTCGCGTGCGTCGGCTACTACGCTGCGTTATGCAATGTCATTGCGCAGTGGTACTGTAAATCGCGTTTACTGTAGAACCGGCATTTTTCCCCGGCTGTTCATGCAACTTCCGTTCAGAAAACAGTACTTTCCCACTACTGACGTCGTTAATCTATGAATAAAAGAACGATCATTACTGCGGGCATCCATGTATATTTATTTGCGGCGCTAGATCATGAATATCTATCTCGTTGTTCCGCGAATGACGGTGAAGTCCTGCCGAGTCCGAGCAAATATTACCTTCCAAGATGCAGAGATAACTTGAGATGTGCAATTATTGGTGTGTCATAAATAATGTATCCGGCGACACGTGGAGTCCAGATCAGCCAATCGCACCTGACGAAAGCATCATTTCGTCGATGCATGAAAAGATATCTTCCTCTCCTCGCTAAGACTTTCAAAGCCGCGGAAAATTAAGCTTTCGAACTCTGAGAAAATTGTTACCTGCGATTCTTACGTTACGTGACTAGAGAGCCGCTTACCATCGCTACAAGACGCAACATCTCACGTTAGTATCGCCATGCTGACAGAGCTGCGTGCATATTCCCAGCGAAATTAACGGCGCGACATTACACATTCGTCATCCGCACTTGACATTATCACCCACGAACGAAGGAAGTACGGTGGTTTCGCGGCGACCACAGAACGACTAGGACCCTCCGTTATTTCAACATCCACGTCGCCATAAAAATCGCATGTCGCGGTCGCGTAATCCTTGCCACGTTTTGCGGAAAACGAGAATCCTGCACGCGCTCGCGAAGAATCCCAAGCAGGACCTCCATAGCGATCTGTACTTGAGTATCTTTCCACAATTGCCTTATGGTATAATAAATAAATAAATAAATAAATAAATAAATAAATGTATATATATATATATATCAATTGTGTCCCAAAATATTGGATAATTTGAAGAATATGTATACACATACATATACAGAGTGGTTGGGGAGTTCAACAGCCGCGTTAGCATGCGGAGGATGCGCGGTGGCTATGCGCTTTGGAAATGAAGACAGTCAAGATGACGGCCGGTTACGGGCCCACAATCCATTTTGTTGAATAAAAAGATCCTCCGCGGTGTGCTTTTTTCCTCGTGAGCGTTTGAAAATCATTTAAAACAAAACACGACCGAGAGAAACGAGTTCTCAGATATTATCATGGAGATAGCTCGAATTTATCGCATTCCGCGAATAATTCGTGGCCATTGAAAAATCGCATTGCGTGTATCGTAAGTCGGGCCGATACGAAGTTATTGATAAAATGTTTCCGATGCCGTGATAACAGAGATACCGTCCCGCCAATTACACTTACGCGATCGTCCAAATTACACTGCCGGCGAAATATAAGAATACTCAACTCTTTCTCTCTCCTGTTCACCGCAGAACGAGACCCGCGGAGGAAGCGTTATCTGCCTCAAAATTGGGAACACGAATCTCCTACGGCAGTTTGCGCCCGCGAGCGCGATAGTACCAGTCATCCCACTAAATGTTTTACCATTCTAATCGCTCGTTTTTATCAGTAACACAAACACGCGATAAACCTCTTAATCAAGCTGTTATATTTACCGACATCCAATTCTATCTGGAATTAAAAACGAGATAATACCACCGGGCACATTATCTCTTTGCACCTTCGCGATGCACAGCGCGCAAGTTCGGCGCGAGCCGGTCGCAAGCGAGAGAAAAAAAAGCCAAAGCGACGTCCGCCAAAATCAAGCGCGTCCAATAAATTTCGCCGTCGGGTGCAATTTAAGCGACGACGCCGCGCGCGCGCTCTCCAGAGACGGGTTTCCGGACATGCTTGCACGAATATACAAGGCGAGAAGGAGGAGAGGGGGGGGGAGGGTGGGGCGGTCGAGAAGGAGCAAAATAAACAAAACAACGCACCAGCGCAGCTTCACTGCATCCCCGGATGTATTCGGAGCAAGCCCAGACGATAACGCACAGGACCACGTGCTGGACGCGCTCCCAAGGCGGACTGATATTCCCTCGCGGATTCGCTCGTCGATCCTCATCACGGCGCGTAACCGGCGTCGAGAACGGCGCCAGGTAGCGAGGGCTCCATACCCTCCTGGTGGACAGGCCCGGTCGCGATCTCTTCGTGGCCCTCGCTCTCTCACTCGCGGCGATGAGCGTGTTGCGCGCTCCGAAACATGAATGGAATGCTTCCTCCGCCGGCCGATGCACGTAAGAGACGACTACGGATCCGGAATGGAATGGGCCGGGAGACTTCGCGGTTGGCCCAGGGATGGGCCCGGCGCTCGCCGGGCCCTTTACAGGGCTCGGTGTACACCAGGGCTGTAGCTGTGTCCTACACGTTCGTTCGAATCTTCGAGTCGCGACCCCGACAAATATCGTCGATCGGCTCGATCGAGCGCGTCTATGCGCGGCTGATGGCGACGGAACTGCTTCGCTGCTCATTGAGCGAATCAAACGGATCGGGGATAAATGATTGGAAAAAGTGAAGAGTCCCCCCCGTCGGTGTCTCGGGACGCCGAAGGAAGTCGCCGCTGATTCTCGCAGCAAGGACTACCTGCACTCTGGGCTCCCGGTGCGCCGCTTCGCTCGTGTGGGCCTCGGACTGAAAAGTGAAAATTTTGCCCCGGCGTTGAGTTGACGGAGGAAACATGACTCCACTGGCGCGTATCGCCACGAATGACTAACTCCAACTTCACACGGCGCCCAATGATGATAATGGGAGAGCTTTCATGTTTGTCACTGGTTCGGGCAGCCTGCGCGAAATTATCCCGCGTGACGAGCCGCTGATGCACCCAACGCCGCTCGTTTCTGCAAATGCACTAATGCAGTGACGCATACTGCTGCCAGATGACGTATGAATCAATGCCTATTATCGCCGCGTAACAATCATCCCGGAGAGAGCTTTATCTATGCGCCTGCGCGATTCCATAGATTTAAATCCGCACAGCACCAATTCGTAATCAATTGAGGCTTGTATAGGAGCAACTAGAAGCGCAAAGACCAGCTGGTCTTTTATATTTTCATGATCGATGTAATCGTTTCATTCAGGCAGGTATAACCTGCCTGAAACCTGCTCGAACGAACGCTCTTCTGAACGCACTCTGAACGAAAAATGCAGTGATTTCTTCGCTATTTGGACAATGCTGTCTGAACATTCTGGACGAGACAATGTTCTCGAGAGGCATTGGGATCTAAGAGATTGCAGAGAAAACAATTAAAATTAAAATACTTCTCCCCACCCTTTGCCGTCGGTCCGGTATTTCGAGCATCGAGAACCGACAGAAACAGTTTTTAGCCTTTGTGATACAGTGATAGGTTGGAAACGTGCGCCACGCATTCCATAGAGAAAATACGGTGACCCTAGAAATGGAAGGGGGATCGGGTTCCGTTATGCGCGGTTCAACGCGACGACATCGGCGAAGTAGCCGATTTTTTTTCCTTGCGAAGACAAACGCTAGGTTCTTCTGGAATTATTCCAACTGGCCAGGAAAAAGAGAGGCGATACTGGGAGAGAGGGAAAATGTCTTATTTATGAGTCGTTTCTCGGGATACACATAATGGAATGTGGCTTTACGTACCTCGTTTTTGAGCGGAATTAATTTTCAATTTAATCCCTCGGCCCTATCATCTAACTCGTCTCATTTTGATAGGCTCGTTGAAATCGGGAGATACGTATAATGATTGTGACTTGCATACTAACGGAGAATTACGCGTACACGCATAGAGACCGCTCCCCAAGTTTAATTGGTGTGGATCACGCTTGAAATGGTACTACTTTATCGACGAAAGCCACATAAAACGGCTGAAACGTAACATTTACTGTATCTCACATGCGTCCATTATCAAATGCGTACATTACTTATCTTCGTTACGGTATGGGACAAACGTAAAAAATTACATTAGGAGGCTCTCAAATCGTAATGATTAAGGCCCATAATGGCAGACATGTCTTGACGCTGCGCCAAGAACACCTGGTGTCCGTCTACACCTGGTTACTTATAAAGCTCCTTTCATGGCATTTCGGCTTGGTACCTCGAAAGGGACACGGAGCAGGCACAATGAGCCGACTGTACGTCGTGTAGCCCTGAGAACACGCCGATATGTCCTCCTTATCAACGCGTCGTAATGGCATACCGCCGGCACTTCTGTCTCAGCGACGAGTGACGTCGCTGGATTCGTCCAGAACAATTCTCCGCCGGCCAACTGTCACATACACACGCACACACAACACATCCGCAGTGCTTTAGGCAACGAGCTAATGCTGCAGGTGATGTCGCTCGTGATATCGACGTACACAATAGCCGAGCAGCGATGTTGCGACAATTCAATCCGGTTGATAGTGTTAAGCGCTCACGCTGGCACTGCCGGCATTTTCCTATGCAACATGCGAGTAGGACGCGCTTCTGGCTCCTCTATTTTCATTCCAGCGCGGACCGAACAATGGGGGATCTAAATTGAGCAAAAACCAGTCTGGCGTCTAGTTTGGTGAGGTCGGAGGCATTCTGATGCCTCAGTGGAACCAGAAGCAGCGCTAGGAGGGTAGTGAAAAGGTCTCCTTGCCTCCCCTCGCCCCGAGCCGCCTGCTTCGGGCGAAAGGGGGCCAAGAGGGGCCAAGGGGCAGTCGATGGTCCCACAATACGGAGCGGGTCGCACAAAGCGACCCGACAGGCAGCCGCGCGATCGATCCGGCGAAGACGGCTCCGGTGTCGCAGTGCCCACAAGAGCGATCAGCTCCGCGAATGAAAGTGGCAATTAACAGCGGCGACGAAGGAATGTACCATTCCCGTGTCATTCCGGCGGTGTCCGGCCGGTTCGTTGCACCCTCAGCCGGTTATGACACACCATGGGTCTCTTGTGTCCTATGTTCTTTTGCTTCTCTTCGATCTTTTGCCGAATATTATCCGTAGCATTTTTTCAGCGTACAGCTCGCGCCTATATGCAGTTATTCTTGGAAGAGCTGCAGGGTTGCTCGGCGTTTAGGACCTGAACGTGTCGGAATGTGGCCTTTCGGAAGAAGGATGTGCCGGTCGAGCGAGCTATGTCGCAGTCGGTCGTGTGCTTTAGAGCGTGCGTTTATTGATAATAACGGGGATTGGACGTTACATATTAGGCTTAAACGTGTTTTAATATTTTACATTTTTACCTTGACGGTATATGTTTGGTAATTTTTATATTTTATGTTTAACATACAGCTTACAAATATATAAAATAAAATTTATCCACGTACTGTATGCCTACTGATAGTAAAGAAGAAAACTCAGGGTAAGAAGTTCAGATGTGGTTATCATCTGAGCTAAATTATCTTTTAAAATTCTATAAAGCATCAAATAACATATTTTTAAATAAAAAGATACATATCAATAATTACTCCAATAATACTTTAGCAGTACAATCTTTTCGCCATGTTGTTAATCGGTTCCTTTGGAAAACATTAACGTATAAAGCTATTGAATCTTTCATTTAATCGAGACTCAAACCCTACTTTTGCCAAGAGAAATGTGATGTCCGCATGAAAAAATTTGGGCAATTGCAAATGAAATTTGCATTAGGATTCGTATTTGGGTATGCACCTCATTCTTGCGGCATGAGGCTATTAAAGTCAATTTGGGATTTGTTCCCGTAGACTTTTAAAAAGCTTAGCAATGCGGCTCTTATTTCTCAAAGTGTGTGATTCCAAAGTGTCCGCTACGAGCCGCCACCAATTCTGTCAACACATTAAGGTCGTACGATAATTCGATGCGAGACAGACGAACTTTTATTTTCAAATAATACGACTCGACGACGGATTAGATGAACTTTTATCTGTTGACAGTAACGGATCGGCAATAAGTTGGACAAGCTTTTTGTCATCATGCAGTACGGCTCTACGACAGATTAAATATACCTTTCATCTTTTCTCATCTCTTCTTTTCGTCCTCGCTGAAACGTCTCTCAGATAGACGTGTAGTTTGATGTATCTCATGAGAAAGGACTAAACGGCGCATTTTCCAACAAAGAAGTACCATAAACTCGACAACAAATATTTAATTCGGCGATATAAATAAATGTTGAATGCACACGAGTGAGATTCGCAGTCGCTCACGCGACGATAATTCCCTTGTCATTGTATTTTTCCTTTTTTTTTCCCGGATGAGAATCAGTTACTGACCGAGTAATTTCATGCATACTTGGCCAGGGCTCTACCCGTTACGTAGAAATGCAATTTTAATTCTCCATGTGCCGTATATCGCAATGCGGACAATCCCACTGAGGTTCCTGTAGTCGCATATAGGAATGGGTGTGCCGATATACGTGAGGTCCATCAGCAAGTATATCCTGATTTTCGATGAAGGAGCAATGTTTTTCCGCCGATGCAAACAAACATTTTTACGCATTGTTTAAAACGTTTATTATCTGATCCCTCGGAGTTTTCTTATCCAGCCGTACCTTTGTACTTAAGCTCGCGCGAAACTTTCATCTACGTGTACTTCTTTGTTTCTAACATCGCTAATAGAAAACTTATATTGTACGAACTATGAGGAAACTTACAAGCTGCATAAATTCCAGCTCTGCTCGCGCTGAGCTGAAAATCAATTTTTTGCCATGTTGTTAATCGGAAAATTATTTGAAGTATTCATGGTAGCTCAAACATTCCAACCCGCTTTTACCGTGTCGAGAAAGAAGAAGAAGAGGAGGAGGAAGAAGAAGAAGAAGAAGAAGAAGAAGGCGAAGAAGAGGAATGCAACTGTACAACGACACATACGTGTCCGTAACTTCACGTCAGCGAAAGAGAGATGCAGAACTATCAGAAAGCAAGAGAAGTCCGTGACGCACGATTCGCAGCTGTCAAGCTTTCACAAATTAGCAACGAGTTAGAAAAGCAGGCTGACTAATTCTACATAAGAAAGTAATATACTCGGATGATTCCATTTTCACCGGATTGTGAGAGTAGAACGTTGTTCTCGGTATAATTGCGTTTACCCTGCAGTTGCATATAAAGAAAAAGATCAGAGACAAAACCAAATATAAAACAGTGGGAGAATATGAAATATAACACATAGAAGTGAGTATAAAAATCGAGGGTAATAAGATTATCTCATGACTAAAAAAAATAAATAAATAAATAAATAAAAAGAAAGAGAACAGATTCGCACTTTTTCAGAATGTCTATAAATGTTGATCCACTTGCAGGACTTCAGCTTATCGTGACAACAATTGCGTACGATCGAGACACGAGCGTTCGTTCTGAAGCGTAAAGAAGTACACAGCCGGCCACAGAGACGTATCGGACATGGACTTATCGCAGCAACGGCAGATAAATAGTAAGGCATCGGTACATCTTGTGTTTACTGAGTGTGAAAAAATATGCTGGTGCGTGTGCGTCTGCGGAATTCAGTTATCCCATTGTACAGCTGACCAATTTTCGGTTACGTTACGTTCATTAATAAAGCAAGAGAGAGAGAGAGAGAGAGAGAGAGAGAGAGAGAGAGAGGGGTATGCACGCCTAGAAAAATTTTATCTTCCTCGATGGTGAAGTAAAAGGAAGCGGAGACTGCATGTTTGAAATTAAGATACCAATCGCGGTACACGTACGTGTGCGTTGCATGTTTGCGAGCGTTGCATTTATATTACATTAAACTAGCCAACGAGATTGTGTCCAATTTAGCAATTGCGGCCACGTGAGAGAAGCTGAAATAACATTAGACCTCCGTTCGCGAGATCTCCCTTCCCCGCAATCATCAGAATTTGAGAAACGCCACGTCACTCGTCGCACTTCGCCGTGCTGCGAGCGAGACAAAGAAGCCCTGCTTGAAAAGAGACGAAAGAGATAAAGAGGCGAAAAAGCACGAGGCTCAATTAGGGATTCAATTTTCGCAACATCGCGGGAAAGAAGCGACGCTAATGACATTTCGGTGCGAGAGCGAGGCTCCCATGCGAGGCACGATGCATCCGAAGAGTCCCGTTAGCCGCGTATGTGCGCCCGCCTGACTCCGCGTGCATTAAACAGTTCGCTTAATTACTCGGCTGTAGATGGGAGTAGAATTTGAGCGGTGTTGGGACTCGCGTTATTGGGAGTAACGCGCGCGGGCTGCGAAATAAATCGTACGCACTTGCTCTTTTCCGCCGAGGAGATCTGTTAATTAGGAGAAAACGCAACATTGACGAGAATCGTGAGATAACGCGGTCGGATTGTCGCCGCGATTAAGAAGAGATTATCAATCGCTTTACCTATCGCTTACCTATAGCTATCGATAACCACTCTTTGTCGCTCGATTATCCATTATTTTTTATCTCTTTTATGTTTGTTCTTGTTCCTTTTTTCCTGTTTTCTTTTCAGCGACTGCGGATGCGAACGAAATGACGAGCTGCAAAGCGCGCGTCTTGGCGAGGAGCGCGACGGCGCGCAAATGCGCGCTCGCAACGTTCCTTAATAATAGCAATCGTAAAAATGTGCGTGTGACGAGAAAAATGGCTCGGTTGACAAGCGTGGAATTAGAAGCGCACGACGATGACTCCGCGATATCGTGCAATTTCGTTATCCCCCCGCGCTCTTCTCCGTTGATGCGCCATTACGACGCCGCCGATCCGCTCTTTTCAACGTGTTCCCGCGCACCCGAGCCCACCCGGCGTCGTGTATCCACTAATAAACCCTGCCACTGTTGAACAACATAGCCGCGTCGCGTGTTAATCAAGCCGTTCCTCCCGCATCGCCGCCGCGGCAGATTTGTCGTGTTAAATGAATGAAGAACCAGGAAGCCGCGAAAAACGCGGAAGAGACCGGATCGCTAAACGTTAGACGCGTAATTTAGCGTGAACTTAAACGTACGATATAATAAGCGGCCATTATCTTCCACAGCCTTCTCGTCCAGGATTGTTATCCGCGTATACAATATACCTTGCAAATTCGAATTTGGATCTGTCGCGCGTTTCGCGAATCGTGCGATGTGGACGTTTCGTCGAGGCGCACGTTGAACAGGCCCACAGTGGGACGAAACATAGAGATGTGCGGACGTCGTTTGCAGGCAAAATATAGCGGAAAGCTGAATATTGGGATGAAAACATTTGGTCAAAAGACGATTACTCATGAACAAAAAATTAACTTTTCAAATGATTAAAAGATTATTGTTTTACAATTCGTTGAAAAATGCGAGATACAAGGAAACTGATAGCGTCATTCGATTCTACGGGAAAAACCACATAGAATCCATGTGCTGGACAATTTTTTCTCAACTCTATTTATTAATAAAATAAAAATGTCTCAGTAGGTTGTCTTCTACCGCCGCACACAGTGGATCGAAACTTCAAATTCTGTGGACATCGACTAAAATTTTGTTCGGAAGCAAAATTTTGTGCAGGAATAAGTTTTAATGAAATTAATTTTCATTAAATATTTTATTTATAATATTTTTGTACACCATTTTGATAATAATAGTATTGTATCGAATATATATAAATATATAGTGTTTCAACAGCTATCACCACGTGAAGGTAAGGAACAAGCTAGCCTTGAGCAAGTTACATCAAATTTTCTTACATAAATTCAACTAATAAAATATTTGTTACATATTTTTGAAAATTTTAAGATTAAACAATCTGTATGAAAACACAAGAGAAAATTGCAAGACTAGTGGATTCTGTAAAACAAAATTCGTGAAAACAGCCAAGGATAACAATGCAGCATAGAGGTTCTTTGCAAATCCTTTGATTATGTGTGTATGAATAGAACTGGATTAAACAAAAGGACTATTCGAAATTTTGCGATTCTTTTTCAATCCGTTGCAACAGATTGAAAGAAATTGATGTCTTGTTTCTTATCTATGTGACGCTGACTTGAAACCAAACAGGAATATTTAAAATTCAATAAAAACAAATATTGTTATAAAAATATTATGGAAATATAAATAGAAATTTTACTGAAATTTTCATTACAAATGATTTCTGGGCGAAATTCTGTCTCTGAACCGAATTTTCATTCATGTACAATTGTACATAATAAATTAGATGTTTTCTATCCACTATACGATGTATAGGAGAAAAGATCGCACGAGATCGCAGCTGAAACCTATACGGTTTTTTACTGTATGAATGGTCTTTTTAAATCCTATTTAGTAGATCTTGAACAAATATGAACATTTTTTTAAATTATTCGATAAACATGTATGAGTTGAATTACGATTTTGTTCTAATTCATCATAGAGAAAAATGCGTAAAATATAACAAAATCTGGCAACGGATATGATAAAAATATTCTTGAAGAACCATAGAATAGTGTACCATAAGATAGACAAGGATCGATAATTATTTATATAAAATACATCGAATGGACAACTTGTGCTTAACACATTTTACTTATCACAGAAACTCGAGACTTTAGCCGCTTACGGTACCTATGTTACTCATTACTTTATATTTTCTGCATTCGGATCATATATTAGAACTATTTTACAATATATTCTAGTAGATGAAGTTGCGAAATTCGAACTTTTATTTTCGGCTCGATGTCCACCCTTTTCACCGTTTCGATTCACTGTGAGGCCCGAGCGCAGCCCTAAGAGAGATCGAGCGTGGCATTCTCGCGAGGGGATTCCCGCTGGCGACACGCCCCGTGGACTCGGCCGGCCAGACCTCTGCTCCAGATCTGCCGAAAAATTTCACCTGCGCTCGTTCGTTTGACGAAACCGATGGAACGTGGACACCGCGGCCGCACCGCCGAGGCCGGTGTAGCCGCGCACCAGTCGCACAGGTAGACACGCTCCGCCGCTGAAGGCGGCGTCGGGAGGAAGAGAGAAAGAGCCGCGATAGTGGGGAAGAGCCGCTCTATAGAGGACGAATGGTGGTAGAGAAGCGGGCATGGTGGAAGTCAGCCAGAGAGACGTGACGTACATACTCGCGACGGCGGTGTACAGTGCACCATGGTGCGTGGCTATGGCATAGTTAAAGTGGGAGAAACCCGCGTATATGACCGTCCTCAGGCGCGAGCCAGTCCCGTGTGAACGACCGTGAAGTGAACCTCGGACCTCGGATCGCTGGTGCGCACCTGAGGACCTTGAGGAGGCTGCAGGATAGACCAGCGATGGCGACACTGGCCGAGGAAAGTAAACGACCGTCGTCGGTGCGCTCTCCCGCGAGCGGGCCGATCTTCATGGGATGAAGAGGGACGCGCAGACCGCGAGAGATCCCGGAGCGAGCGTCCGGACGTTCCTTTGCCGCGGGGAGAAATTCGTCGGTCCAGATTTCACGTTCGGACCTCGTTCGGCAATGTGCGTTACGTCCCGCGAGCGTCCGCCGCAGCGTGAATCGAGCGCGGTGAAATTGCGCCGAGGTGTTTCGAATGCGAGTCGCCAGACGGGGGGCGACCGTCCGAACGGTAATTAGCTCGTTCGCTCCGCGTCCCGCCGATGACGATCTTTGCGAAGCGCACGCGATCAGCTGTCGCGCGCACTCACGAAAGGTGATCGTCGATTTGTCGAGCGATTTGACTTCCGTCGGTGTGTGCCGTTCTCCGATACGAAAAGGAACGCTCTGCGCTTCCGGCACGGCCCGAGGAGACTCGTTTGAATTCTCACTCCAGCGTCTGCTCGTTCACTTGGAAAGTTGACATTCGCATTCATCCGGTGATTGTATCAGACTCCAACCTGCTGGCGATCGTTTCTCCTTGAACTTGTGCGCGGTTGTTACATTGACGGGCAATTTTCAACAGTTGACCCGAAGTTGCCCCTGCGAGGACCGAGAGAGAATCACGCGAGCTCCGGTAAGCACCGAAAGCAGTGACTGTTCCGCCAAGTCGCAGGATCTAAAACGACAAGTCAATGACAAGCGGTCAAGAGCAAGCGCGAGTAAGGCGAGTTTCAGCCTCGTCGGTTATTAAGCCAAAGTCCGGCGCGGCGCTTTGACGAAAAACCTGACGTGTATACCGGACTGATCCGCCGCCAAGTAGGTCAACCAGTGTGTGAGAGTGCGCGGCTGAGTGAGTAAGAGAAAAAAGGAACGAGAGAAGGATAAGCAAGAGGAGGGAGACGAAAGGGGAAAGAAAGAATGGTGCGCCGCAGGCAGCGTCCGTGAAGTCGGTTCTCCTGATGCCCGGCGGCTTGCTGTAAGTTCGTTCCAACATGGCGAACATCGGTAGTCAGCACGGCTCATATCGAATCGGCTACGAGCGATCCGGCCGCGCCGAGTCCTGAAGGGCAGTCCATGCGGCATTCCGCGCGTCCTTGACATTCGCATCTCTGATCTTGCCAGAACGAGCGGGGCAGCTCATGGCGACCATGACGGGTCCGACAGGGTCGAAGGTCCTCGTGACCTTGACGACCCTTGCACTGTTGCTCGGTAAGTTTGACGGAGGTTGGGATAGGGTAGTGAGCCGTCGCAGGGGGAGGGGGGAATGGCGCGATTAGACGGGATCCTGCTGATGTTAAGCGTCCTGTGCAATGAATTGCAAGATAAATCGAGCAAATTAGATGAACAGAGCTTGACCGCGGAACCAAATGCATCTCGATTTACATCCGCGCTCATCGCAGCTTTATTCCATGAGCTATGAGCAAACGAGCGGCGTGGTTACTTGCGACTTCCTTTGTCATCGCTCGTCTAATTATGGAAATAATTATAAATAAACGTATACGATGAAATACACGACTGGATACATTACCAATGACTTTGCCAAATTCTTGCTCACTCGTTGATACACTGCGGAAATTGTTCAGCTTCCTAGCTGATTTGCGCGTCATGCAAAGGTGTGATTGTTCAAAGACGCGCTCGGAGACATCAACGACCGCAGCCATGACGCCACCGAGGCGACATTAACACCAACAGCGAGAGCCTTTCCATGCGCTGGCGTTGCGTCCGGCATTGCATGCATGAGTCGACCACTGTAATTTACTGGGAAACTCGAGTACGTTGAACCTGTCCGATAGGTTTTCGAAGTACCCATGTGGCGGTGAGCTTGAAACCAGTATCTTGACCTCCACCGAAAATTCCCTGGACGTTCCGCGAATACCGCGCCGACATTTCGTCAAGTTACACGCGGTTGTTGAACAGTCCAAGGGCGCTTAATAGTCCCTGCTGGTATCTCTGAGGAGAACCAGAACGTACGTCATCAAGTTTTGGTGTCGTTTGGTCTCCACTCGTATCGTCCAAAGGAATTGCCACGTGATGTTCTCGAGCGTCTCTGAAAGTCACGCTTTGGGTACTTGGAGAGAAAGCCGATGTTGGCTCTTGGCTGATTTAATTTGACTTTAGCCGCTCGCTGGATTTCAACGATTAATTCGTCCATTTATTGTCGATTTCTTGCTGGGCAGTTGCAAGTACGTTGAAAATCTGCAACACTCCGTCGCGGTAATTGTAATAATAAATGTACTGCGCCGTTATGCGCCTGTACGTGTGCGACAATGGCCATTATTTCGAAGAGAAATAAAAAATTTACGTAAGCGCGACACGACGCATGAGTGGAAACATATATCCGGTTCCGCAGTGACGGAGTATGCGTCACTGCTACCTGAAGAGATAAGCACTCTAGTATGAGCGTCGTTTGCAGTCGCGCACACCCGGCTTTAATTTTACGCGAATCGTAAAATCCGACTCTCACAAATACGGTTCACGGGATGAATCGCGCAGTTACGAAATATACTCGATAATGCGGGCGACGATAATTACGAAGTAGCAATCTCGGCGCAAAGCCAAATGACGTTTCGAGTGATCGAGCTGCAGCGAAATGCGTTGGTTATTACGTGAAAATAGACGCGTCGAAATGAAGATGCAGTTTCAAAATTTCCAAGTGAAACTCTTCTTGAAGCAAAAAACGTTGAGAAACGTCAAAATAAAAATCGCGTGGCGTAAGGATATTTAAAGATTTGAGCAGATCAGGCTTTCGGCTATTTGTGAAAACGCAGCTACGCAGCGAAGAATGGATCCACTTGCGGTGAAGATAAAATAATCTCAGTCAAGCGCGCTCGCTTGAATAAAATTCGCGTCGGGGAGATAAGAATGTCGTTAAAGAAAAACACAATGTGCCAAGTTACAAGCGTATCCGGCTGGCGTCGCGGGAGAAAGCTGCTGGCATGACGCGCGCGCGCGCGCTTTTACGTCCAGGCGCATACCTGTCTCCTGCAGATACTCACGTGCCAGTTGAAAAAATCACTGACGTTCACACAAACGCGCGTACGTGACTTGCCAATACAGCCAATTAAAGTCCGCATAAAACTGTGAGGATCGAACGTCGTCTCTCATCACTGGCATATGAATTAGCGCGGATTACGCTCGACAAGTGTGCGACACTTAGATCGAGTCGCCTCAAGTACTTTTGACAACACTTCCACCGGAGAGACAGCCAGCCTCCGCGTTGCAGTTCACTATTAAATTTATCTACTTATTATCAAATTTATCTTCTTCTCTTCTCTTCCTCGTGAGCAATAAATTTCTCTTCGATCCATCTCCATACACCTTGTTAATTCCATCATGCATCTTCTTGGATGCATGCAACTTCGCTACTCCGTTAATTGTGAATTTATTTCATCTAACGAAGCGGACGTTTCAGTCATTGACCCCGTCAAGGGGCTTACGCAATAATTTCATGTATTTAATCTCGCTCATTTCAAACTCGCTGGTCCGTGTCGCGAGACGCTAAAATTCATCGCGATCGTTATCTCGTCCCGCCGCGGATTTTCACTGGGCGATGTCTGCGTAAGAATTTATCGGAATACCGAATGAGATAACGGTACAAGCGCGCCCGTGCGCACGAATACAAAGTGTTATACAGCTGAGAAAGTTTCTCGATACTTGTTGCGCCCGATGAGCGATTTCTTTACGGTGAAAGAGTCATCGATTGACGTGTCAGTCGCGCGCAGCTTTCGTAAGTTTTACCGTTGCCGCGCCGCGCCGGGCTTCTCCTGTTTACGCAAGAGAAGACATTTGCATGAAACCACTAACAACGTCATCGTCAACGCGCGCGGGCGCGCAGGAGCAACGACATCGCGTATCCGGTATAGAGTTTCATCACTCCCCGACTTTCGCCCAAACGTACTAACCGTGAAAGTGTCACGAAAATGCTGTATATATATATATATATATATATGTATACATAAAGCAAAACGAGATCGGCTCGCCTCTCGACGAGGGCAAGAGGAGCGCCATGGCGCGCGACACTTTCGAAAGCGAAGTACGAATTTGCATCTCAGTCGCGGAAGCCGACGTTTACGGCACGTGACAAAAATTGCGCGGAATCGCGTGCGCTCTCGCCGCGTCACGATCCACTCAGTCGTCGCAGGACAATTTATGCCCGTTTGACTGTACTGTCACTTTCACGCGGGATACGCATTCTCGCTGGCGCAACTCGACCGCACTCGGCATTGTAAAATCGCAGCGGATGGAGGCGGAGGGCGGTACCGCGTGGAGGAGTCGTTACGTACTTTTTTTTTCTTTTTGACGGCCGAAAGGACAAATATTGGGCTCGAAAATGGTACCGTTAAGTCTGCCGTTACCGCCTCGAGAGACGGAACACACCTCGGCCTACCGCGCTCAAGGATGATCCTTTCGTCGCTTCTCTTGCGTCTCCTGCCGAGCTGGTGTCTCGACGGGACGATTATCATGCGAGGTCGAGCGTCGCTCGAGTAGACCTGGTGCGTCCGCGGTTTTCCATTTTATATGTCACCTGCGAGAGGAGGCATCGGGTCGGCGCGGCGGAGCGGTTCGAATCCATCAGCTCCGCGCGACGAAAACAATATGATCGCTCGCGATTCAACGCGAGAGCTCGACGCTGCTCACTTTGTGGGAAATTTCCCGGGGCCGTGCGAATCAGACCGATCGGCCAAGACAAGCCGGCGACTCTCCCATGCTCGTCGCTACTTCCTCGCGCTCCTCGGGATCGCGCCGTCGCGACGGCGCGCTTAGGCCAATATTATTATTACCAATGTCCTCAACCGAGACGGTAATGGCGGCCGAACCTCCAGGCTGGCGATATTTTTTATCATCAAGAGAGAGAGAGAGAGAGAGAGCTTCAGCCGAAATACACACTCGGTGCGGACTTTGAGTTGCGAGCGATTCGACGCTCTCGACGAGCTAATTACCGCTGGAAAAAGTATCACCGTTCCGCGGAGCGTCGCGCCGCGCTGCCTTGGTCACTCTCTCGTTGCATCTGTCCCTAGCTAATTATTTCGAGTACTATTGCGTGCAGACGACGTTTCGTTCGGCCAGGCCAGGATGACGAAAGGAGAGTGCCGTCGAGAGTGGCCGCCAGCTTGAACCGCCGTTCCGTCAAAGATGCAGAATATTCCAGTCTTCAGGGCCGCGAGAGAGCCTGACGTGACTGCATTCCGTTCGTTACGACGGCGGCGCTTGCTATGCGATTCACCTACATTCTCACGGCTCTCCTGGCCGCCTCGCTTGCTATTAGAGAGAAAAAAGAGAGAGAGAGAGAGAGAGAGAGAGAGAGAGAGAGAGATCGTAATGCCCGTGAACTCCGTTACACTTGTTTACAGCACACGGACTGTAAAAATATCCCGCCGATGGAAAACGACGCTTGGCCGCGTCGTGACCGCGACGAGTGAAACGATCGGTTGCAATTTTAAATAGACTTCATTCACGCGCCGACGCTCGTCGCCATCGGTGTCATCGGCTGTAGACTGCAGAAGAGCACCGGGGGAAGGGCAGGGGTAAGAGTCGATTAAACGTTAAGTTTGATTGTATGTTGCGACTTGGATGAAATTTCACCGTCCGACAGGACGACGCCCTGAAACTCCTCCGCTTCCTTCCGTGTCCTCCGAGATTGAGACGGTCCTCGTGCTTCCCGCGGTACATTCCGCGCGTCAATAAGGACCTCGCGTGCTGCGTCGCAAGCCACGTTTGTCGCAGCGGCTCGATTGTAACTTCAGCATGCCGCCTGGGTCTCGGTAAACTATGTTTGTCCCTCGGCAGTTTTACGACGACGGCCGGCACACATCCTGCGGAATAACTGTGCGGCAGTTAGGAATTTTTGTATGCAAACGCACGTGCGCGTGCGAGGTATTGTATTTTAATTAGAATTAAAATTACACTCTTCCGCGCGCGTGCACTCGCTCGTTTGTACGCTCTCGCGCGCGCGCGCACACACACATACATACACACATGCTCGTTTATTACGTGTACACCAATTGTCAGCTGCTCTTCTGCAGCAACATGGTTCGCTCGCAATTACGGTGTATTATCCTGTTACACGGAATGTCCTACTATTGTGAGCATTAGGCTTGCGACTTTAGTTGTATCTAGAGCCACGGCTGCGATCTATATAATTGCGCTCGTAACGCATACATTACACCTCGCTGAATGCCATCGAGAGGGTTGCCGTGAGAATGTAGGTAGATCGTGTCGGTGTCTTCGCTCGTTCCTCGTCAAGAACGGCTCACTTTTCATCGCTGCTCGGAGTCGCATCGGCAGCACCTTGCCAACCTTGTCGGCGATTTCGAGCGACGACACAACGAGGGAGCCGCATTGTGGGTCATTATGAACGCTGGAGAACACTTGTTTCTCTCCTTGCGTTTCCTCCTTATCTCCCTTTCTCATGATCTTAGCAGACTATCCTAGTAGACGGAACGCCTGCGGAAATTATTGATCATGTTAAATATCTCAGTGTGACCTGGTCCAGCACACTACCTTGGCGTCACCGTGTTAACAACGTCACTAAAAAGATACGCCCAATTCTGTATCAGCTAAAACTGTGTAAGGACTTGTTGCCTGATGTGCTCAAGCAACGGCTGGTGACATCCCTCGTTCTTCCACACATTGATTACTGTTGCGTTGCACTCACTGATATATCAGCTGAGCAATCGGACCAGCTCCATAAAGCATTAAACGTTTGTATCAGGTTCATATTCGCTATTCGAAGAGACATACATATAACTCCTTATTATGTTAAGTTCCGCTGGCTCAAGGTTGATCTGCGTCGCTTATACTTCGTGGGATGACTTATCCATACATTAATACACAAGAAACAGCCCCAGCTATTGTTTCAGGAAATTATCCCTCGTGCAAATATTTCGGGCAGACACACAAGAGCAGCATCAGGCTTGTTGCAAACTCCACTGTGCAGGACAAAGATTTTTAAGCGATCCTTCAGAGCTGTTGCTACATTACATCTGGAATACCTTGCCGGCGGCCGTTAGAAACACAGATTCCACGCCGACGTTCAAGAATGCCTTGTATGATTTCCTCTTTGAGAAGTCAAAAATGAGCCAACTTTGATGTGCGAGCTTGTTTCGACACTGTAGACATCTCCCTGACTGCCTATTACCGAACTATATATTATTCATATATATTTTGTTTGTTTTATTTTCGTAAGTCTAGTATTGCGCTTAAGGGGACCTTGTCCCGGAGCGCTCAATAAATGATGCTTCTCTCTCTCTCTCTCTTTCTCTCTCTCTCTCTCTCTCTCTCGCATCGAGATGCTCAACATCGTAACAATAACATTGTGCAAAAGTTGGGATAAATGGGAGCGATTTTAATTTCATTTAATTTTATTCGTTCGAGTCGCCATTGTTTCGTGTATTTGTATGCCTCCGTCGCACAAAGAGGACGGTTTCTCGTCCCGGAGAACGAAGGAAACGCACTTTCTTTCGATACAATCAATCTCTCTTTCTTCCAGCGAGCGGCCGCTCCGCCATGTGGTGTTCAAATAGCCGTGTGTTTGTTGCAAAGTGAGGATAAGGATCTGGAAAGTCCGAGACGAGACCTCAGCGATTGCGATTTAATTATGATAGCCGGGCGTTCATCTCGAGCGATCGCGAGCTGGCTCGCGAATGGCGTCGGCACGGAGGAGCATCGCGTTAAGGATTGCAGCGTGTCGTCGTAGCGTCGTTCTAATTAGGGGTAGATAATGCCGTGTGTGCGCGGAAGCGGGAAGAAGAACTCATGAATGATAACCGCGGCGAGAACTGATTCGCGGAGGCACAAATGTGCGTTTTACCTGAACGATCGGCACCTCCGCTAATGAATAATTAATAGCCGCCGCGCGCGGCGCCGCCCGGCGGGCAGCGATGCGAGCCCCCCCCCGCCCCCCCCCCCACCGCGGAGCAATGCGGATCGCGGGCCCGCGGAACAACAGCGAAGTTCTTCTCGTTTCAGAGACTCGAGTACTTCGAGAAAGCGGGGACTTTGTTCTCTGTACTATTTCGCATCGCTGCCCTTGCCGTTAATTTTCCCTTCGGCAGCATCTCGCCCGACTTACCCGCTAATGGCGGAAAAGGAGAGACTCTCTTGCCACTCTCGCGCGCGCCTTCATTCGATAAAACTAACTTACAACCGTAACTCGTCTCGTCACATAAAGTGCAACTTCAGGGCGGCGGTGGCTCTCGCGAAATCACCCGCCGCCGCGCCGTCCAATTCCCTTCAATGTCGCTGGCAAGCCGAGTGTCTATCAATCAGCCGACAACAGCTCTGGCGAACTTTTGCTTTCGTTGCGATGTGACAGTCACAATGACAGCGATAATAGCACGCGACGAAAATCTCATCGTCCAGCCGCCAGCGTTTCCTCCGCTGCCTCAGCCATCATAATTTCCATTTCTTCTCCGAGAATAATCGAGTGGCGAGAGAGACGCCTCAGAAGAGCTCAATTCCGATTCACCGCCGTCGATCCTCGTCGTGCTATTGTCGACGGTGAAAGCCGCAAGAAGAGGCAAACGCTTGTGGAAAATAATGCTCCTCTAATATGCACACTTTCTACGAGATAAGGCCGGAGCGTCTTCAGGATCGGTGAAGAAAATACCTCGGCGGATGTAACGACGTCGGGCACGCACGCGAGAGGTGGACGCGGCTAATTGTCTCGGCTTATACTCGACATTCATGCGTGATATTTAGGTCGGCCGTCGTCATTATCGAAGCGTCGTGATCTACGCGTTGCGGCGCGTCGTCGGCTGTTTAGTTTCACTTGCAATTGCTTCGCGCGTCGCTGCATCGCCCGCGCGAGGATAACCCGTTGTCCTTTCATCCGCGAGGCGACTCGCGCGCGAATCGGTGTGACGCGAATCGAGACGAATCGATATGGAAGCTTCCTCCCTGAGAAGCTTCGCGGCTTTCTCGCGAGGAGGAGAGCCGATTTTAGGAGAGAGGACTTTTCTTCATCTCTCCCTCGTGCGAAATCGTTGCGTCGTTTCACCTCGCCGTTTCGTCGCGGATACGAGTGGGAGGAGAGCCGCGCGTTACGTAACGCGGGAATCTACCACCTTCCCTCGAGAGGGGCGACATAATCATAGACGACGGGAAGGATCGGCCGCTGTTTACGGCTCCCATTCATTTGCACCCTCTTCGGGGCGCTGCCAGTCTATAATTATGGCATTAAGGGAGCAAAGCCGAGAAACTCGCGAAACAGCGAGTCGGACCACTCTCAATCGCACTGCGATCTTGATATGTGCGAACGGATAGTCGTCTTGCGATAAATGCGAAAGGTGCTTTATCGTCAGCCGTGTGGGAAGAATCTCACGCGTCACCCCTGCACGTAATAACTCTCTTACGTGTTTACGGACGTGTTGTTTACTCAACCCTTCACGATTGTGCGTACGTTGGCGTTTCGCCGCGAAACGACGACTCGCAAGAGTCGCGCGCGTTTGCGAAACGAGTTTCGCAACGCGAGCCGAACGTATCTCGACATCGCCCGCGGTCGAGTGATTAACAAGCTTTTACAGCGATGTTTACGGTACCTCGCGGCGGGTTATTCTCCTCGACGCCGGCTAAAATACTTCCGAGCCTCGCAACGGACTCCGCTTGATCGCTTTTAAATGATCCAAATCCAATTTGTGCCGCGCGCGCGCGCTCGAATCGTTCCACATGCATCGGGACTTGCCTCTTGGGGGAAATTGCTCCCTTTCTCTCGAAATAACGCGGGAGTCTAACGAGCGCTCGGCCTCTAAATAAGAGCCATTTTTAGCCCGTTAGTCGCGGCAATGGAGCGAAGGCGCAGGTAATCGAGACGAGTGACTCTCCGCAGCCGCTTCCTTCCGCTGCTTCGTCGCTACCGCCTCTCGAGACGGATCGATCTCGACGTGCCGGTCGCGAAGACGTCTTCGATCGTCGCTCGATGTCAATGAACCTTTTTACCTTCAATCGCGAGATACCATCGGAGCGGGAGGAGGAGGGACTGCACGGCGAGCAGAGGTCGAGCGAGCGAGCGAGTGAGCGAGAAACAGACAGAGAGAGAGAGAGAGAGAGAGAGAGAGAGAGGTGAACAGAACGCAATCGTAATTTCATACCCGTCACGTCCACGATTGGTCAAACCACTCGATACCGGCCTCGAGAATGTCAACCGTTCGAGTACCGTTTGTCTCGACGATCGGCTCTGCCGGAGAGAACTCGCCGGTTCCTTTTCTCGCCAGGCCGACTGCCACGCTGGCTGATACACCCTTTCCCGGGAAGGAGAACGCCAAGAGGAGGTCGGACTGAACGCCTAGTCGAGGGCAGGGTCATGCTGCAGGCTGCCTGTCGGAGAGATTCTCTCGGACGCGCGGCGGTCACCTGCTCCCGGGTCGTCTGCTGGGAAAAATCTCTTCAACTCTTACTTTTTGCCGAAAATCCCGTCTCTCTCTCTCTCTCTCTCTCTCTCTCTTCTCTGCTACAACCGCGTGACGGAGATACGTTTTTTCGACGTTCGGGAAGGGAAATGTCAATTTATGCAACCGGACGAAAATTCGGTGACGAGAAATGACGTATCTCTCGTGGAGTGTTTGTGGAGAAATTCGTTCGAACATTCAGCCATGTCGAAATTCGCAACCGAAGGAAATCGGCCGATCAGAAAGCTTCCACAGGCACCTTTCAGCTCGCGAGTTTCCCGCTTGGTGGTCCCTCTTGGTTTTCTCCCAGGCGACGGAAAATTCAGTTACGCTAACGGTATTGCTTTTTTCCGCGCAGCCGTCGGCCACTTTCCGTCACGACGTCATCCGCGCCGTGAAGTCACGTGGATTTGTCCGAAGCGAGTCTTCGCGCGTTGCCCAATCAGTCTAATTCGTCCGGGAAATTAGACCATTCGCGACAGAACGAGCCCGAGGGGCAGAAAGCTGTCGCGGCTGCGTCTCCTGCTGCGTAACGACTACAAAGGGTCATTCCGCGCGTATCTTCAGCATCGTGCGAATCCAACGGTCCTCCCAGGCTCGCCGAGGCTCGCCTCTCGCTCCCTTGCTAAGGGCCGCGTTGCGCATCGGCGATACCGTAAAGCACCTTTTCAGAGAGTACCGTTCGAGCGCGAAATTATTTCATCTGCGTCTTCATCAAGATTGCGCGCGCTGTTTCTCACGTGAGAACCGACAGGGCCAATTACGCCCTAATGGCGATATAATTATACATTTTTGCGCGGTGCAACGAGGAAGTGGCGATTAACACGGCTTTTTTTTCTGTCTGCCGCCGCGGCGCTCTCCGCTTTTCTCTCCGCTCGCGACGATCCGGCCCTTTAAGCCGTCCTTTTATTTTCCGCACTTGACCAACTTCGAATCGCCGGTGCTTTGCGAGAGCGGCAGCGTTCGCGCGATTTCGCGAAAAGGGTTCGTTAACCTTTCGCGCAGTTATTATACGCCGGCTCGAGTACCTCGAGCATGAAGAATATACCTTATACGACCGCAGTTCTAATGATCCTCACTTCAGTGGTTTACCGTTTTAATATTCGCGTTAAGTACCAGCATGCACATTATATTTGGGTTTATCGTCCTCACGCGCGAGACATACGCGATATGTAGCGTCGGCTGTAAAAATGCCGCCTCTTCCCTCGTGACGTTCGATATTGTTGGAATCTCTAAACTGCCAAGTTCCAGCCTCGCGTTCTGTCGACGATTGAAACGCGACTTGTCGTGCGACGCACGACAAGTGGTCCACACATATTTTTGCGGATGTGTTACACCCACTTAGGTGTAATTTACGAATCTGTACAGTTTTAAGACGCAATTTCAGTTACGCTGATAAAAATCGATATGATGCTGAGACGTCCACGATGTCATCAGACGCTCTGCGGCCGCAAATGTGTTGATTTCTGCGCGAAGACACTTAGTCTGTCTCGTTTGCGTTCTTGCAGAAACACTGGCCATACAGAACGACAAAACGTCCTCTCGGCTCTCTCGGGAGAATATCGTGTTGAGCGCCAGCGCCTACACTGGCCCTGAGAAAACGTCCAGTGCGAGTCGGCTGGGGGGTTCGTTGGATTTCCAAAGGACCATGCCGGCATTCCAACTGGAGAGCTCGAAGAGCGTGAACGGCTACGACTCGGAGGAGACCAGATTCGTATTTACAGACGCGAGCCGTGACGAGCCTATCGACGAGCTGACATCCTCGAAGCATGTGGCCCACATCGACGGCAATAACATCGAGGTGAAACCCGGAGAGTACTACCAGTAAGCCATCCTGTTTCATATTTTTTTTATGAATATCGCAGAACGAGCTACTTGCGAGGAGGCTTTTGAGCCGGAGTTCGTTTTATGGAGAGAACGATGCAACTGCATCTCCCGTGGTAGTGAGAATTAAATTCACAGATGAAAATTCGAAATTTCATTCTATCGGCAGAAGGCCGATTCCTTTGCGATTGCAAAACATACAGAAATAAAACAAAAAGAAACACAGCAGCGAGAATGAAAGAGAAATAGCAATATCGCCGCGCAGAGAAAATTACGAGAAAAGAATAACGAGCATTTCGACAGGAATAATCGGGAAGCGTTCGCGCGGCAATTTCAACGACACTTCGCGCAAAATACCTCAATTCCTTCGCGTTTCCAACCCGGGCAGCAGCGATTTCCAGCAGATGTTGCGAAATAATTCATTACCGCCGACAGAATCGTGCCGACCACGAGCGAGTCGATGTCGGGGGAAGGACGAGGGGCTCCGCAGAGAGCAGATCTCCTGTCGGAGCCCCATCAGCTGGTTGGCGCGCCGTTGAAGCCACGATCACAACCTTCGTCAGCGGTGGATCAACAACGACGGGGCCGTCAAGAGATCCCCAGGATCTATAGCGAGCACGCGAGCGCGCCGCCGATCCTGCAGACCGCCGCGCCGGGACACAGGCAAGCGAATCCCGACATACAGGACATCATCACCGGCATCGTCAAGTTGCTGAACGGCAACGTCAACGTGGCCGCCAACACCGTAAGACCGTTGAGGCCGGTGCAGGCCACAAGGTATGAGAAGAGCGCGGACGTGCGACGCTCGACCCGTCTCTGCGCTGAATATTCATGCACACGCTTCGTATAGTAACGATAACATTGCGTTCGCAGGATTAATAACCGAGGACCGCCCAGAATCTCGGACGTGCCGCCGTTAGCGTTGGACTTCGACACTCCTGGCATGAATCCGCCGCCACCGCCGTCGTCGCACCCTTATCCGTTTGAAAAACCTCCTGCGCCTGACAGGCCATCCTTGAATCAGTTGCCACCTGACAGCACGAGACCTGTCAGACCGTTCATTAGCGGAGTGCCAGTACCGGAGCAGATCGTGCCGCCTTGGAGTTGGGATTCTTCTCACGGTACGTTTCGCTGATTTTCCGCAAGCAATAACTTCTTCTCATGCAGGTGTTTTCGTTTAACGATCAAGATTCTGATAATTGTGGTCAGTCGATAGTCAGATTAGACGGGATTGTACAATTATGATACACGCGTGCATGCTTGAGAAGAAGTCTTCATCTCCTTCAGGTGGAGTTCGGAGGCCACCGCTGCTCCATAAGCCGTTGCCGCCGCTGTTGGATTCCAGCTTCCACCGTGACAAGAACTTCACGATGACGGAGAACTCGCAGTACGATCTGAAACCAGAGACCGAGGAGACACCTCAGGAGAGTTCGACGAAAAAGAAAGACGCTAGTCAGCTGGGCGCGCACACGAACGACCATCGGATTCAGTTTCATAACACTACCAACGATAAGGATGTGATCGAATCCACGGCGATCGTCGACGACTCAGGCCTCCAGAACGTAACGAAGAAGCCGGAAGCTGAGGAACCCACGAGGAAGAACCACAAGCAGCAACCCTCTTCGGACGACAATAAGGTCAACGCCGAAGAGACGTTGATCCTCGGCGTTGCTACAGATAATGTCAACCCGACTCACTCGACGCGACATCCGGCACCTTCCAAGACCACGATGTCTTCGAGTAGCCAAACAAAAGTCACGAAACCTTCGAAGAGCGAGGACAAAACGTCGGCGACTTCCAAGGGGGAGAAACCGGCCGAGAAAACCGTCTCGGCCGTCTCGAAGACAGCCACGAAGACCTTCTCGACCAGCACTCTCAACATCGAGACTAGCTCGTCCGTCCAAGTGATCGAATCCACCCCGACGAAGGTCGTCCTCCGGCCGACTGCAGCCGCTACGGAGTCAAACGACAATTTCAAGTCCAGCGTGGTGAGTTTGGAGCCTAGCAGAGCGTCGGACATCGAGTATACGACGCCCGCATCCAGCGTCTCGACGCCGACCGAAGGTCTTCCTACCAGTTACTCGAAGAGCTCGGCCACGGTAGACAAGAGTGCTGTTCACCCCGCGACATCGGTTTTCACGAAGAATACAGGTACGCGAAGAAGCG
The DNA here is from genome assembly GCF_003227715.2 of Harpegnathos saltator. Classification (NCBI taxonomy): domain Eukaryota; kingdom Metazoa; phylum Arthropoda; class Insecta; order Hymenoptera; family Formicidae; genus Harpegnathos; species Harpegnathos saltator. The sequence goes on from NW_020229918.1 coordinate 1,321,528, forward strand.
CGGATGGATAGGACGCAGTTGTGACGAGGGTGCCAACTTGATTACCCGTCGAATTTGCACTCTTGCTTATTCGCGCTTATTTAAGTGGCAATTTTCTTGGTTCGCACCGACGAGTAACGTACAACTCCGCAGGATCCACGGAACATTACCGGCCACGACCTGGAATCGTCCTGGACGACACCCTGGATTACACCGGTGCTCAAAGATTGCCGAGTCAGAGACCGTACGTGCCCTCGAGACACCCACCCGCCCACGGTGACGTCTTCGACGTGACCGTTTCGGCGATCCAGGGACCCGGAGGAAGTTCCGGTAACTTTCTCATTTACGCTCCTCGCACGCATGTGGCTTGCTGATCCTCCTCGTACGATGTACGGCGAGACTTCGCGATATCTCAACACGGGGAGGAAAGATTGCTCGAATTAACGCGCTAGTGAGCGAGCCAAAGACGCCTCGGTTGAGGGAAACCGAGCACTTCCGACTCTTACGAGGCAAGAGTGAGCGTCTAATTGCCGTCTTTATTCAGGGGAGAGCGTGAGAGTGTCGGTGAACCCCGCTGGCGGAGATGTCATATTAACCACCGCTGTGGGCGGGCAAGGCTACGTGAGTATCGACGGTAAACGAACGTATTTGAATCTGTTTGACAACACGGACCGAACACCGGCTGCACCCACACACGTGCAACCGCAGCCGACCAGAACTCAACCGCCGGCGATCGTCGGCACCGGGTGAGTCTCTCTCTTTCATGATTCCAATACGACGGTTGGTTTGAGATCGCGTCGCCGTACGACGAAGAGCCAAGTGCAGGTCGCAGTTTCTCGGGCGACGAGATAAATTAAGTTCAATTAAGAGAACAAATTAATGTTTCACAGTCCGGCCAGATATTTCTCTCCGCGTCGTCCCGCGACGATTGAAGAACGACGGTCGGACACGCTATTGGTTGCAAAACGAGCACGAGACTTTTACCGCTGGCCGGACTTGTGTTCTCGTTTGAAATTCCCTCTGTGCTTTGCGCAGCCTCGCCATTCCACAACCCGATGCACCCGTCGCCACTTCGCGCCCGAATGGGTCCAATCGAAGGCAACCGCCGTTGTATCGCAGACCGACGCAGCCACCTGTCAGAATAGACACCTGCATCGTGGGCGACACGAGTACGTGCGACGCCAGCCAACACGAGGCCTGCGCGACTGTCCAGGGGGTGTCGGCTTGTCACTGCAAGCCCGGATACGCGAGATTGCAGCATTCGTTGCCGTGCAAGAGTTAGTGAACGTGGTTGTAAATTGTGAGGTGCTTCTCAGCGGTAGGCTCATGCTGACCTCGCACGTGACGCTTCTGTTGCAGAAATCGTCAGTATCGTCGTATCAATCAGAGTGGACAAATTTTACAACAAGAAGATCGTGTGGGACCGAGGACTGGCCGATAAGGACTCGGAATCTTATCAGACTCTGGCTTATGAGGCGAACAGAGCGGTCAGTATGACAATTAAATCGTCGCCTGCAAAATTAACGAGACAGTGATCAATTCGCGCACCTTTCCCGTTTAATTGATTTTGATTTATTGAAGCCACGTGTTCTATTTAAATGTAATGTATAATCTTTAATCTTCAAATGCTCTCTTCTCTCTTAAAATCTTCTCTCTTCATATTTTTTCTATTCTTCATTTAACGTAATTAATCTTTCTCGCAAATTACTTTCAACTTCTCCTTCTCCATTCTATGTTTAGCTAATTTTTTCCTGTTGTTGCGTGTTGAAGCTCTTTTTTACACACACATTTTTCTCACGCAGGTTGAGTCCGCCATGTCCATGACTCCGTTTTCCGACGAGTACATGGGATCGCAGATTAACAACGTGTACCAAGGCGACGTGAGCCAAGGACAGGGGGGTGTTTTCGTAAACACGACCCTGAAGCTCACCTATGAGCCGCGAACGATCAGGCCGAGTCTGGCAGGTGAACTTCAAAGGCACCTGTTGGGTGTTATTCACAGAAGGAATAATAATATCGGCAATAGCGCCTTGTACGTGGACAGTCCGCCTGGATCGATCTCGAACCTGCAGGGTAAAAGACTCTCCGACAACAGCAGTCGGATGTGACGCTATTGCAACTCGCACGAGCGAAACTGTAATCTCAACTTACAGATTTGGACGAATGCGCATCGTCAGAGCTGAACGACTGCCACTCCTCCGCCAGCTGCAGCAACATCTTCGGAGGCTTTACGTGTAGCTGCAATCCAGGATTAAAGGATCCTCACAAGGATGATCCCAATGAGTCCGGCAGAACGTGCTTGTCGTGTCCCTCAACTTACTGCAATAATCGCGGCTCATGCTCTTACCAAGGCGACCAGATGCAGTGCGCGTAAGCAGCCACGACGATCGGCGCGAATCCTTATGGAATTTCTAACGCTCTGGCTTTACGGTATTCCAGGTGTACCGGCAACTACTACGGCGCTCAATGCGAGGTCGACGGTGAAGTGTTGGGTGTCGCAATAGGCGCCTCTGTGGCTGCATTAATAATCATAGTGTTGACGCTAGTCTGTCTCGTCATGTGGAGGTAATAATCGTTATTGGATTGAGCAAGTGGACTTTTTCTTTCTTGCGTATCGAGCGCATTAATGCCCGTCGAATTTGCGACTACAATTTTTTATTAATAGCAACAGAACTATACATAGACCTCGCTTCAAGTATCCACCGTCCGACGAAATTTTGCGAGTCTTAATAATATACAGGGTGTTCATTTGCAAACTTTCCAGCTAATTATCTCGAAAACTATAAAAGATATTAAAAAAAGCTAAAACACGTGATTTCGAAGGGGAAAGAGAATGGCATTATCAGTTTTTTATTTCGAGGGCATTTTTAAGGTCAGTTAAAGGTCAACTTAATTTTTTTAAATAGAAAGCCCACTTTTTTATTATATTTTCTTTCTTTACCAATTAATTTTGACAACTTTCGTCTGAAGAACTTTTTATTTGCCTAATATTTTTTGAAATATTTAAGGAAAACTTGGTAACTTTTTCAACATTGAACTTACGATATCTCGCTAACTATTCGTCGAAAGAAAAAATAATATTAGATTTTATTACTTTATTTACTATCAAAAATATATTACTATAATAGTGCCTTAACTTTTGTTAACTTATCGACCTTTGGAAATTTCAAAATTATTAAATTAACAAAAGTTAGGGCACTATTATAGTAATATATTCTTGATAGTAAACAAAGTTAAAAAGTCTAATACTATTTTTTCTTTCGACGAATAGTTAGCGAGATATTGTAAGTTCAATGTTGAAAAAGTTACCAAGTTCTCCTTAAATATTAGGCAAAAAGTATTGGGCAAGTAGAAAAATGTTTCAGACAAAAGTTGTTAAAATTAATTGGTAGAAAAAGAAGATATAATAAAAAAGTGGGCTATTTTAAGAAATTAAGTTGACCTTCGACTGAAAACTTTGAAAATGCCCTCCAAATAAAAAACTGATAATGCCATTCTCTCTCCCCTTTGAAATCATGGAACACGTGTTTCAGCTTTTCTTAATATCTTTCATAGTTTTCGAGATAATTAGTTAGAAAGTTTTCAAATGAACACCCTGTATATGAAGTCACATGTGTCTGTATATCGAAACGTAAAATCAAGCTGCGCATGTTTTGCAGTCGAAGGTGGTCCCGTGAACAAAAGTCCGTGGGCTCCCCGGTGTACGGTTACATTCAAAGCGGAATACCCGGCACTCTCCCAGGTAAGGTGAAATTAGCGTACAAACGGGAATCCGGATTGTCGCTGGCAACACAGGCGATCTACAGTTTTTATCTCCTGCGTCCACAGGGACTTTAGCGAGGGTTGGCTCTGTGGGCACTCTAGCGTCCGTGAAGCAAGGCCCGCCGACTAACCTGCCTCCTTACATGTGGGCCCACTTCGGGGAGCACATGGCCACGGCGAATGTCTACGCGGTATGTGGCAACTTTACGTGCAATTAACATCCCGTAATAATAAATAACAAGCGTGGTGAGAAGATCCCTTTCTTCGTCGGGGGAAGAATGCTCTTCTCGCCATCGAGTACCTTTGGCTTCCCACCGAAAAGCTTTCTGCCTTCTGCTTCTTGAACGAAGCAACTTGACGTTATCGGGACATTTTATTGTCGCAAGACCGAGCCCATGGGCCCGACTAGACCGAGCTCGGCGATGTTCGGTTACCCATCCATGAACGTGCACGGCACATTGCCGCCGGTCCCACTACCGCGGCTGCAGGCCCCACCACGACCTCGACAGAGACCCCAGCCAGATCCGGATAGCTCGGATTCCGAGCCGCAGGATAAAGATAGAGCCGACCTGATTCCGCAGAGCAGCGGTTTTCACGTGCCCAGGCCGAAGTCAAGGTCCTCATTAGCGGTAGGTGTTCGTTTAGTGGTGCGGCGAACGCGTTTTAGATCACGGCGAGGAAAAGCAAACACGAGCGCACGGGAAAATAGCGCAGTCCAGCGTAACTGGATTCTTGCGTAACCGGATACTTCATCTCGGAGATACCGGTCGATATGCTCGTCGTGATTGGGAGAGACTCGACGTTGGCGGCAGGTCGGTCGCTCTCGTCGACTCGCGTTTTACAGCCTTTAATCGCACTTTTCAGAACCAGAGCGGCATTTATAACGACGTGGAGTACGACCAGGGTGACGTTCATCATTTGTCGAAGAACAACATCCCGATGTCCACTTACAGGCCGTACTACAGAACGTGAAGCTAATGAAGTTCGAGGGGTGGCACGTTCGCGCACTCGCACGTGCACCAAGGGACGTCGCGATACATTTATCGTCTCAAGTGCTCAATAAATAGTGCGTTGCGATACTCGTGGTGCTGCGGATCCCAGGTATGAGCGCGATAGAAACTCCGACTTGTCCCAGAGTCCTGCGGGCGAACGAGACGATCGCGAAATACACGGATAGCATTCGCAAACGTGAAGGAAGCGGCAGCTTAATCGCAATCGCGCGTATTAAGCAGATTAGATCTTGCTTGCTACGGAGTCGTGTTCTCGCAGTCACGCGACCGTACACGCTTCTACGGTAGATCGATATTCTCAGTGTAATATGAATATATTTATTACTTATTGGTACCCCGCGATATTCTTTGTAAAATCCAAAAAGTGTCCGAACGCGCGCGCGCGCGCGCGTGTCGCGTGTACGCGCGCGTGCGTTCGTGTGTGTGTGTGTGTCGACCGCACCACGTACGTGACTATTTCTAGTTTATCATGATTAGCTCAATACTCAGAGTAAGGATAATTTATAATCACGAATTATTGACTGCGTTTATCCGTTAAGTTGAGTTAGTAACTTTCTTAAGCGAGAACTAATGTGTATTGCGTTGTGAATTAAGTAATTTAGCGTTCGCAGAATAATTTTACGTTCGTATTCGAGTAGCCCTGAGCGGTCTGATTTTAATACGTTTTGAGAAAGACTTTAATATAATTACGAATAATTTATTAAAACCTCCTTGAGTATATAAGGTGTAATCTCGGCTCCGTGGGCGGTAAATTATTACTTTTTGGCGCATCGCCTACATCGTGAGGTATCGGCGTTACTTTAATTTATTAAGCAATCTCTGTAATTATATATACACACGATACTTTTTTTCACCTTGAATATAAAGTAATTTAAAAAGCTTATTCGATCGTTACTTCAGTTTTATAATTTACTAACGTACGTAAATTCGGAGAGTGGGTGAGACGTAAAGTAAAAAAGATTAACCGAAATGTACGAGACTGCGAGATCAGAATAAACGGTAACAATAAACAACCCGATGCGAGCGATCGCTCTAATGTCTAATTAATGTGACTTTGAAATCGTCTATTGACGAGATAAAAATAGCTTCGGAGCAGCGAGACTGAAACCCGATTGCCCACTTTCGCGATAAAGCAGCGAAATGCGCGATTTCGTGTAATATGAAAAACGAGGAGGCAGATAAATAGTGCGCGACAGACACGTCCGTAGATATTAATATTTGCTGTTCAACAAAGTGTGACAGAGCAAATTGATGTAACTCTGCTGTTTCGGTAACAGAAACGGTCGCGTCGTGTGTGACAAGTGTTATCGATCCGCCCGACACACAGCGTCTCGGCAGGAATAAAATATTTAATCGGGTGTGCTCGCTACGAATGAACACTAGATACCTGCATATATACGCCGACATAAGTAGGAGAGAGGTGAACAACCTCGATCGATTTTCACCGAGGAAGCTGCGGTTGACTGCTCGATGCTTCAAACGTTTTACCCGCCGGCATTCGACAGTCGAAAGCTGCGAAATTCTCGCGCGATTTCTGATCGCGTGACAATGATCGATCTTACAGTAAATGAACTTCATCACCTCGAAACCATCCGTGCAAAATTGACGTTATCAACGAGTTGTGTGAGACCCTTCTACGAAATTTTCACGTTGAAATGGCGAAGTCTGATTTTGGTCTCTGCGAGATGTGTGCGCAGATGCTGAATCAATCCGTCCGCCACGGCCGTGGCGGTACTCGTGTTGTGTGTGCTACTGGCGAACTAAATTAATATCAAATTAAAAGTCCTTAGTCGAGCGAAGCTGATGAAAGGGACCGTAACGCTTGAAAGGGTTCCCGATATTCGCTTCTCGCTCTCTCGCGCTCTCCTCTGATATCTTCGTATCGCACGGCGGTTTCGAACGTTTAATGGCTCAATTTTTCCAGTCTCTCAAGTGGTCAGCAGGGAAATCTCCGTGTCATGAATCACCGTGTCCCTCGGTACAATGCATTTTACTTTCCCCGTCTGCATGTTTCACCTGAAAATGTTCCAGACCCCGACGACCATCTCACACGTTTCTCCCGCGGAAGACGGAGAGAGCGAGGTGCGAAAATCGCCGGATATTGCATCACGAGAGAATTTATCGGGCGAAAGGCGAAAAATTGGTCAGTCATTTAGCCGGTCGACACCGTCGCGCTTTCGCGGAGAATGCGCGGGAACGCGGCCTCACGTGTCCCACTGACATTTGTTTCGACGATAACCGTCGTGATGTCGCAATCGAAGCTGCAAGCTCCGCGCGATTGATATTAATCAAAGGAAACGCGTGGAATTACCGACGCGTCGCGACATCAACGAATATCTCCTCGTGCACAAGCGACTGCGAACAACTCGCGGTTCTTTGTAACAAATGCGCGCTCTGCGAGTGAAATATATCCGCTTGCGCGTTTCATTCCGAGTGTTCGGTTTTCCATTGTACATTTTCGCAGCGATATGTACACTTGAGCGTAAAATGCTCATGCGTTTTGTGCGAAAAAGCAGGCTCTCTCTCTCTCTCTCTCTCTCTCTCTCTCTCTCTCTCTCTCTCTCTCTCTCTCTCTCTCTCTCTCTCTCTCTCTCTCTCTCTCTATCTATCTATCTATTTATCTATCTATCTCTCTCCTGTCGCCCTGGTATTCCATTTATTATTATCGCACGGCAAATGCCGCTCCAAATTACGCGATAGCCGAAGTTTCAGAACTCTATCGAGTTGCCCGGCGCGTCCCGTCCGCGTTTAAATGCGACGCGTCGAGCGCGACGGAGGAGGAATGCGGCCGTGGTTGAAAAAAAAAAAATAAAAAACTTTCACTGGCGATTCGCGTGCGACTAGATGGCTCTCGGTGGAAAATTTCGCGCGACAATCGCGCGCTGTTTTCCCGCCGAGCCGCCGAGCATCCCTCGCTTTCTATGATTGCAACGCGGCGTCGCTTGACCGCAGCTTCAAATGACATTCGTGACGTGCACGTTAGCCGGCACATTTTTCGCGTTGCATGTCGAGCACGTTTGACGTTTCGAGCCGGACAATACGCCCCCGGTATAAATTACACGTTTTATGGCAGCAAACACCGTGTCTGGACGGAAAGTATCGAATTTCCGCGCACGGTGCCCGTGTCGTGCCGTTTATCGGACAGCGGGATATCAGCCACGGCTGATATCATGCGAGAATGACGTCAATTGACCGGCAATGGCTTCTTTTTAATATTTAACTCGGCCGCTTTTTTCTTCTCTCCTCTCCTTCTCCTTTTCTCGAACGGCCGCGCGTGAATGGCTCTGTACATCGATAAGACCTTTCAAATTATCTCCCGTCCCTTGCGTCGTCACGTGTCTCTCTATTCATTGAGCGTCGTATCTCGTCTTGTTGGAGCGTCCTTGTTATATATATGATTAGATGCCATCATGCTGATAAATCGGAACAGCACAAACAAGCGCGGCGAATGCTCGCGTTACGGATGGCAATCAGTGAGACTTCGAAGTGCACTTAAAAGACGAGTCGGCGAGCGAGTTTTGTGTATTTTCTCTCTCCTCTCTCTTTTCTCTCTCTCCCTCTCTCTCTCTCTCTCTCTCTCTCTCTCTCTCTCTCTCTCTCTCTCTCTCTCTGTTTCTATCGGGGGAGATCCGACTGCACCTCGGTGGAGTAAAATAGGTTTTCGCTGTCGTTACGAATTGTAACTCGATTAGCGCGCGGGCTGCCCGTGTCAAGGAAACCGCTCGGCCGCCGCGTCCTCTATTAACCTCATTGGAGACGAACTGGGCGACAACCTTGTCTTGTAATTCCGAAGCTCTGTATTGCAAGTCGATTTGCGCTCGTCACTTTTTCATCGCGGGATTAGCCGCAACTCCACGCCCGTACGAGCGCGATCTCCTGCGATCCAGCGCCTAAACGGGAAATTGGTGTCGCGAGGTGCGATGCGGTGTCCTCGTGGAACGCAGCTGGACGCGAGAGACGTAATTGCCGCGATGGAGTTTCCGGGTGGCGCGAGAGTTCACATCGAATTACAGGCTGAAATTCGCGAGATAAGATTGCCGCTGTGGAAATCGCGATAACGGAAGAGTGACGAACGGCGACAGCTGAATCCACAAAAATGATTGCGTTTTCAATATTCGTCGTACGACAGATCATCATAATGTCCGCACAGAATTCGACACGATCGCGATGTTTTCATGGATTTTCCACGAGACGCGGAAATATACCGCCTTCTCCTTCGGAACGCTCCGAACGAGATACGCAGAATTTGTTAAATTAATCGCACTCACACGAGTCGGAATGATTAACGCGCATTAAGGGGATCGCGGAACTAGTGCGGGGGATTCGAACAATGGCGGTCGGCACTGGCCGTGTGTCAAGGAAATCCTCTCGGATTTTAACCTCCGCCTCTCTCTAATGTCAGAACTGGCTGAGCCTCGCGATTTCCTACGGAACCTTGATCTCGTTCGTCGTGAGCGATTAAATGGGACGTGATTTTTGTGGGCACCTGTCTACCGCGTAGCTGCGAAGGCGGCAACGCGCGACCAGCGATAATGCAAGTAATGAGGAGCAATCGACGGAATAATCGGCGGAAAGTCGAAACTCGAAGGAAATTCAGTTTCGGAGCGAAACTCTCGCTCTCTCCCCCGGCCAGTAAAATACGACGACGATTGCTCCGCGGTGGGAGAACATTAATAAAAAATGTCACATTATGAAACATCGATAAAGATTATACAGCGAGCAAATTCATGCTTCTCCCACACACAGACGCGCACGTAATACAAGGGTATTGCACGTTATCACACTCGATGCGCACACGTACATACACGCGCCGATGCGTGACTCACGCGACATTGGACACGCGTGATGTTCAGCGGCGACATATCGGGGAAAAGTTTCAGCGGTCGGCGTCGTCGATAATTCGCCGAGGGGCGTGTGATCGATTTTATTTATAGCGCACCGTAAATTCACGCATTCCCCAGCGATTACACATAACATGTCGCTTCGACATCGACGGGTACCGTCGAGACTATTAGGGATACGCGACGGAGAGCCGTCCTGTAATTCCGAAGCTGCTCGTTTCTGAATAATTAATTTAGATCGAGTCACGATCGAAAGAAGGCGGCTGCCCCGCGTCGAGCAGTCGATAATTCCGCAGCATTCGACCGGCGCAGACTACCACCACCACCACCACCTGTGGCCACCTCACACACGCGCGCACGGGCGTGCGATATCCTGATATTAGCTTTAAAGATTCCCAGAGCGCAGAACGAAGTACGTTTCGTCAGCAACACGCCTCGTCGGAGTTAAATCGAACTCGGCTGGTCCAGCTTGCCGGCAACGGGAATTCCTAATCCGAGTTGTAATCCGGGAAATTGGATTTGCAAGTTTCATGGGGAACATTTGCGCGAAACGAAGATCCGAAGTGCATCCGCGGAACGCGTATTAGATTGTAGCTGGCCAGCTCAAATGGAAATACCGACAATTGCTGTTTTTATGAGAGATTTTATTACACAGCTCGCGCCCGGAAGAAAAGATGCCGCTTTCCCCGCGCGAAAACATCGGATCACGATTTTCAGCTTCGTGTCGGCTCGACCGCGTTTGGAATCCTCCGGAGAAACAACGCGCACCGCCGAGACGCGTCGCTCTTAAATTTCGCCGAACCGCTAATCCATTCCCCGCGCGTATATTAAAGGATTTCACTTTGCGACGAGGCAAAATCTTCGCGAGCTCCTCCGAGGCAAAAACCGGTTGGCCACGTTGTTGTTTGGAGCTTGAAAGAAGTAATTAGAAAAAAGAGTCGCACCAAAGATGATTTGCATTGCGACGACGTGACGAACGCGGCAGGTGTCTGCCGTTATCGCGCGATTGATTTGCAGAATTCCCTCGGCACACCTGCGGCCTGTGAACACTGACTCGCGTGAGTTATCGATTTCGGCTACATAAATCAAGTAGCGTTACGTAATGAACCGACAATCCGCTCGTCAATGCTCGTCGAGCGCGCGCGCGCACGCTCGTCAGACTATTCCCTTTGTGATCCATTCCGCTTCGATTTATAGGTCGAATTTGCGAGAGCGCGACAACTCCAAATTCGCGCACTGGCAAAGCTACGAGTCGTCGAGCGGACGAATTATTGATTAGCCGTTGGCCGTCCGGCGCGATGCGGACGGCCAACGGCGGCTCATGAACTTTATCGCGTAAATTAGCAATCACGTGTCCGACTAATTGCCTGCTTTTTATCGA